>NC_132804.1:29660409-29960409 GCF_048594095.1 Paramormyrops kingsleyae
GGCAGCGTGGGAGAGAGCAGGCGACGGCTAGGAGGTACAAAACAGCCTCAAACAGCCACAATAATGAGAGCAGCCTGCCGATCCGACGCATCCCGGTTTAAAAATAAGTCAGCGGAGCGTTTCGACAACCCTGGGCAAGTCAGGCGGGAAGCCGGGGCAGCGTGCCCCCCCGGGGAACAAAACGCCCCCCGGAAAAATACCGACAGCGACGCCAGCGAGGGTTCTGGGATGTGAACTGGGTTTTAGGGACTCTGGTTTCTCCCTGTGGCGGCATGTTCCTCTGGTATGGTTCTGCCCATCTGCCCGCTGGCCATCTCGCCCGGTTACCGGACAGCACGGCGCAGCGGACGCAAACAGCGGCCCTCTCCGCCAGCACGTGTTCCCTGCCGTTAAAGATGACGACATCCCGCCGTCTGGCGGAGCGGCTTTCACTTTCGTCCGACCCCGCCCCCCTGACCAGACCACCAAAATGAGTAAATTAACCACTGGCACCGAGGACAACGGAGCGTAGGTTGGGGAGTGCGAGGGCCAGGATTATTCCACCGCTGACGGATATAAACCTCCGGGAAGAGCCCGGCATTCACCCCCCCCTCCCGGAATGGCGAATACTGCATAGCTCTGGACTCCCAAAGGCTGCTGAAGTGCCCTATTGACCGTTTGGAAAGCGGAAACCCTACAGAAAACTAACAGCCTCTCTCCCCGCTGCGGGGTCCCCGTCTCCCGTCCCCGTGGTGGACAAAGAGCACTCTTTCTTCCGTTAACGGGTGCCGGTAAAGACACCTTTGGCCAAAAGCCTCCCAGACCCCCGAGCAAGCAGGTGGGGGACCCTGAAACAAACCACGTCTGTATGAGGCGACCTCACATCCTGCGACAGGCGCACACCGTGCCGATAACGCACACCAGAAAGAGGCATGGTGGTAAATCATGCAGCAGACTGCGATTACGGCCGAGAGATCGCAGCAAGCCACGGCTGCTGCTTCAGAATGCATCTCGTCAGGCCCCACCCTCAGCCGCTCGCGCTGAACTCTGACCTGGAGGAATGCAGGGGCGCATTCCTTCATCGCTTTGATCTGCTCTCATTCGCCTTTACAACCGATACGAAAATATATATGATCCAACATGCCCCCCGCTTCAGGCGGCCGGAGTCAGTACGAATCCGGGCACGCAAAGCGTGGCGACCCCCACAGAGGAACCCACTCTTCCCCTCTCGTGCGTGTGGGTCTCTTTTTCATGAGACCTTGGCTGCAGGCTAATGCTCCTAGATGGAAACTGCAAAGGACTCTGGGAAGACGAGGTTTGCATCAGCACTCAGATTCCCAAATTTCAGACTGGGAAGGTCGAGGTAGTGTCGAGACTTTTTCCAAAGCCTGCTGATTTAGTCCTAAGGATCAAGAGGCAGCTCAGAACGTTCCAGACAAACACGACAGATGTATTCTGTTAGAAGCTGGTCAGGAGGTCGATGTGGGGGCAGTGGGGGAGGGGAGGGGCGCTGGGGAAGACCAGAGGCAGGTACAGATGTGCCACGGCGGCAGGTAAGCAACACCTGCAGGAAGCCGTGAGTCTGGAGGTGAGCCCCGAGGGAGGGGGCCGCTCCCATACTCATGAATCAACACGGCACTGAAGTATGCTGATGCCCCCACTAAGACCTGGGAAGAAGGAGTATTTAACACACCCCACAGAACCCCCCTCCCCTCCACCACCACCGCTAGGCCTGCTACTATTTTCTTCAACACCCCTTGGATCTCAAATGGAGGAGCTACAACAGGGTGTAAAACAGGCTGAAAATATTAAAAAACTCACGCTGATGTAAAACATCTGACACCCTGCTTCAATCACATGACCAGAACATTCCGTGGCAGAAGGCTTGAGTAAACCCTGAGTAAGACTACAGAGTAACACACTACCATAGAAAGACCCATTCCAGTGGGGGGCAAAGGACCTGACGAGCTATGTCAGGGGACCAGCAGAGCGTGGCATTCCCAAGTACTTAAAAACTACAGTTTAAAAAAAAAAAAAAAAAAAAAAAAAAACCTTCAGCCCAAAGTGACCAAAACATCTCCAAGATCTGATAAGCAATTAACAGTTAAACTCAGGGAATGCGTAGCGTCGGCCGGAGCCCGGCACTCCGCAAGCTGACAGCCTTATTAAACGCACTGCGGAATGTAGGATTACCGCTAAATCCAACAAATCATTCCATGTGTCCAGCATATGACTTTCCCGGGTTCACCGGTGACGCCCCCCCCCCATGGCCACGTAGCCCATTTCGGCCACCCTGCCCACTAATTGCAGGCCAGCCTTCCAGCCAGCGTCGTCAGAGAGTGACCAGAAAGATTATAGCCTTACGCTACAAATAAATCTCAAAATGGCCGCTTGGCGAGGCGGACAGAGGGGCCAATGTTTACAAACCACGGCGGCAGTGGCGGTTCATGTGATGCCCGCCCTGTGTTCAGGATCGGATGGGGCATCTCCGTGGTGCGTGACGAGAGCCAGGCCGTGTCCAATTGCCCATAAATCAATCCGTCCTTAGTCCATCTCTCATACACAGAAAAACCCTTACACTGTCACCCATGCCAGATCGCTCCACGCATGTCGTCACGGCGACAGGCCGCAGCTCTGCCACATACTTCCAAAGTGAGCCCCACCCCCCCCTGCACCTGCAGTCAGGCCCCCCCCCCCCCTTTTGTTTTAACTTTGAAAGCAGTTTACCGGGTTAATGGCTCTTCATTGTGCTCAGCGTTCTGTGGGAATATTTACACAAGTCCCAAAAAGCTCGTTTCCAGAGCCTTGCATCACCTCAAAAGAACGCTCTTATTAAAAAAATACAAAGCCGCCGTAACGTGATTGGGACAGACAGACGCGCCGGTGCCAGCGCATATCACTGCTTCCCCCCAGGCTATAAAAACGGTATCAGTTCGTTGTACGTAGCAGGGAACATCGCCGGCAAATTCTATATACGCCTGCAGCTGGGGCTCCGCTAGCTGCTTATCCTCTTTCAGAGGGCATTCGGCGAAGCTGGCATGGGCTGAGGTTAGGATGCGGAATCCAGTACCCGGGTCATGTGATGTGAAGCGTAGGAGAGGATTCTGCCTTTCATAAGCATAGCGATGGCGTCAAAACATGGTTTGGAGCTGCCAAAAAGCCCTGGGCAGGCCCCCTATCTGATATGACGGCGTGTTTATGAAACACTAGCGCAATGCCGTCAGACTGGGCTAAACAGCCCGTGAATGTTAAGTTAAACTTCCAGAGCTTTCCGGTACCTTCCTTCATTTTCAGCAGAATGCCAAATGGGAAAACAGGCCGGCAAACCAGAAGAGGGCAAGGCAACAGGCCATCATGGAGAACCAGCTTCACATCCGCCGTCCTATGCAGCGCCCCCTAGCGACTGTTTATCGCATCACCCAGATGCAGGCGGGGCCTCTCGGTCCAACGACGTCGGCAGGGATGATTGTTCCGGAACCCTCTAGGGGGGCTGAATGAGCAACAACTCGCAGGCTGCCCGCGGCAACATTTAAACGCCTCCCAGCCTTCCGCTCGGAAGCTGAATCTCAAAGACGGGAAGGCCGCTACAGAGAGCGCCCCCAGGTGGACTGACGACTCCCCCTCACCCGGGGCTTCCCCAAACCTGCAGACCCCCCCCACCCCCCAAGCCTCACGCTGCCCGTTTATTACAGCCAAACAGCTGTGAAATAAATATGCGGTACGTTTTATTACACGCGTGGCTCATGAGATTAACGACAAGGCAGCTTTACGCAACTCGCACGCATACGCGGCTCTCGCTCATAACCGCGCACGCTGTCGTCAGCGCTGCTCGGCTAATGGCCTTGGGATCGGCTAACGCAGACTCGCTCCCCCCTGCGATCGCCTGGAGGCTGCCCAGCACACCCAGGGGAGATTTACGGCAGGGCCCACAGCGCACGCCATAGCCCCCACTCCTATGGTTCAGGCGGGATTAGCGGGAGTGCGGAAGCTGGTGAGGACGTCTGGGCGGGCCCAATTCCACGAGCTGGGTGCTTAGAACACATTGTGAGCTCCCCAGTGCAGATTTACTGCGCCCCCGGAGCAAAGTTGACGCGCCGATGTTTAATAAACGCCTGAAATTAATGCGCTGATCGCATTCGCACATGCAATTTGTTTATTAAATCCAGCTAAAAGTTTGGGGTCGACACTTAAACTGCTGCTAACTGCTCTAACACAAAAACAATCAGTCACACAGATTCGGCACAGAATCCTGCTTTACTGACACATATAGCCTAAACCCTGCTCTCCTACTGAACTCCCCGCCAAACGCAGATGCCCGTTTAAAAACCACCAGAACAATACAGTAAAGCCATTTTAAAGAATGCAGCAAAGCAATAAACAAAGGCAGGCTAGTATCCTTACAGGCCAATAATTACCCATAAAAGACAGAATAAGAATTAAGGAAGGAACGGCCACAGTAAAACAGGCGGCTCACATCCCATAGAACACGTGCTACAATTTCAACAGCCTCTCCAAGCTACTGAAGGCAAAGTCCTGTTTGCAGGGCCCATAAAGATGGCTCACTTAACCAGGTGAGCGAAAGGTAAATACTGAAGGCATTCCCCAACGATGAGGTTGCTAGATAGCTGCCCCATGCGATTGGGGGCAAACAGCCCCCACATCGCCCACCCCACACTCCCCCAATCTATTTGCTGGTAACCGGTTTTCCAGACGGCGTCCAGACAGCCATAATTCCAGACAAGACACCAGAGATCCATATACATGGAGCGTGTCCCGATCAAATGCACAGCAGCACAGCGTGGCGGGGGAGGGGGTCATACTCACGCACACCTCATTTAGCAAGGAGTCTGGGTGTGTGGGGGGGGGGGCTACATTTACAGCATTTAGGGCTCCTTGGGAAAACAAGCAGCCTGGTAAGTTACACTGCGGGCGACCCAAAGAGGCAGCCATAACTCTAAGACAAACTGCCCTGTCCGCCACAGAGCCACTTTAGAGTATTCCGGTAAAGCGTGAGTTGGCCATTTTATTGGTCAATTTGGCCTTAAAAAAATAAAGCTAAGTGAGACCTGGCTTGGCAATGCTGGTTCGCCAATATGCAGAGGTTGGTGTTAATGGCCACCGGACACTATCCGGCGATAAAGACACAATCTTATTCCTCACGTCCTCTAATGGTTCAGGGGGGTAATGACAGGGCAAGGGCAGCCTTATGACCGGGAGGGGGGGGGGTGCGGTTGGGGGGGAGCTAATACCCAAATTGTATTTAACACGGCGGAACGGAGGGGGGGGGGGGGCTTTTATGGCCGTTGGGAGCCAACAATCGGCGACGGCCCAATTAGTGCTGGGCATCTCTGCACCAACACGACCTTCAGAGCCGTGATAGAGACGCAGCC
Organism: Paramormyrops kingsleyae; assembly: GCF_048594095.1. Taxonomy (NCBI): domain Eukaryota; kingdom Metazoa; phylum Chordata; class Actinopteri; order Osteoglossiformes; family Mormyridae; genus Paramormyrops; species Paramormyrops kingsleyae. The sequence continues at coordinate 29,665,779 of NC_132804.1, forward strand.
CAGAGGGGGGACAGGCCAGAGCGAAGGACACTCACCTTTAAACGGGGAGAGGGGGAAGGGGGGGGGAACGCACAGCGTCGCATTATTATACACAAACATGCACACCGTGCCTAACACGCAAGTACAGCCCTGGGCGACGCAGGGAGCTGGCCCATTACAGCAAAGTCAAGCAGAGATTAGCCACTCTGATGTAGCCGTTATCCGGCGTGACCGCTCCCATTAAAATAATGACAAGGAGGAGACGGAGGAGCAGGAGGAGGAGGAGGAGAAGACCCCGGCAGCCGCACATACTGCTCCTCCGCGGCACTCTGTCACAGACATGACCGCAAATCTCACTCATCGACAAATGAAACCGGGGGGGGGGGGGGGGGTCGGGCAGCATGTGTTGATTTCTTTAAAGAGTCATTAAAAAAACAGCCAACACAGTGCGGTTAAACACGGCTAAATACAACCGCATTTAGAAGGAAGCCCAAATGATATTTTTTCATAGCCCATGCCCATCAACATCCGGGGCTTCCATAAAATCCCAATTTCGGCTACAGATTCCCGCGCCTTTCCTGCATCACTCGCCAGACGCAGTGGAAGCAGGAAGGATGTCCCCTAACCTCCTCAAACTTCAGGTCGTTTGCCATCGACTCCAACGAGGCGCGCGTGTCATGGCCCAGGTAACATTTCAATTCGATTTAGTATGAGGCACTTAAAGTAAATTAAGCAGAAAAACCAAATACGCTGATTACAGCGTGATGAGAAACGCCTCCCTTAAGCGAGAGCAGCCCGTCCGCTACCATCCTGACGGCACGGCGATTCCCCGTAACTGGAGAACACACTCAAGTGTGAAGGAAAATTGAATCTCGACTCCTAAACGGGGACGGAAAAAAATTGAAAAGCGGACATGATATAATTTTACACATCTGCTTTTAAGTCACACTTTGCATTTCTGAGTTAATTAATTGATGGGATCAGAGTGAGTTTAATCAAATAAAATTTAATAACTCTATAATAAAAACAAAGCAGACTTAAAACGAAGGCACGGAGGAAAATGATAGCATGTCCACTTTTCAAATTAATTGAATTTTAGTACTTCTGAATCTGGTCCAAGCAGTAATTCCCAGTAGTAATTACTTTGCACCATTTTCCAAAAAGTGGTGGTGAAAGATGACCGCCCCCACCCCCCACCTGATAACAGACCCCAACCCCCACATTTTGCTCTCTCTTTTAAAGGCAAGGAAATATCAAATTTATGGCTACAAACATGATTAGATTTGTGTTAACTGTCACAGTTTTCTTACACCCCCCAACATCCATTTGTGTGACACCTTAAATATTAATAGTTTCTATAGCATCAAAAACCTTCCCACAAAGTGCATTCTCTTCTATAATTTAGCTGAAGAAAAAAAATCTTTGTTAAACTGACTCGGATGCTAATTTACATCAGTGAAATGAGCATAGGATGACGCATTACTAATTTGAACAGACTAATATTAATAGAATTATTTATAGCACGGTATAAATTAATAAGGTAATTCATTTGAAATAGGAAGGATTCCAGTTGTATCCAGAAAAAAAAAATTGCCCTTTAAACAGCAATGTGAGATATTTATTGGTATTTTGTACCACTTTTAAGAGAAAACTAAAACAAAAAATATAAAGCAGAACCAAGTAGCTCAGGCTGCTCGAAAGTGTTTATGAAGCATATTTAAACTCAGTAATTCAATATTCATAAAACGGCCATTGTTGGCAACGTATTATAATAAAATGACAACAAGCGGATCGATTCAATTTCAGCACATTTAGCTTTAAAATCAAATTCAGACGTTCATTCATCTCTTCACCTCTCATTTTCACTTCAGCCGAGGAACAAAGAGTGCAGCCTCTGGGTCATTATCATCCCTATTACGGCTCATTAAAATACCGCTCGCACATTTGAGGTTGAAATATACGCACAGACCAAAATTCTTCTCCCTTTTTCTGTGTGCGCCTGTGCATGCAGGCACACGCATGTGTGTGTGTATGTGACAAAAAAAAGAACAATATAATTGGAGAAATGTACGCAGTAATAATAGGTATTCAGAAAATGATAATTCATATTAAACAGGGTGCATAAAGTCAGGCTCATTTGCATGTTTTAGATTATATGCATTTCAAAAGTAATTTCCGCAGGGCATATGAATGACATTAATTCCCGAGCGGTTTCTGCTATAGACCTCAAACTATCAAACACTCAAACATTTAAAAGATAAAAAAAAAAGTACTGCAGCGTTTGCAAGGGGAGAATTCAAGGTTAAAGTATTTGAATGCATTTTTTAAAGTTCTGTCTTCGTTGTTCAAAGTTGCTGCTACTCTAGTTAAAAAGCCCATTAGCTGGTGCTTTAGACGAAGCCCATTTTAGGATGAACCTTCCACAGTGTCTCAACCCGTTGTCTGACAACGTTCTGAAATGTGCCTCATGACCGCAGCACGTCCGGCCTTTAGACGCTCGACTGTCCGTGGTTTTATTACACCGGGCGTTTTTTCCGATGCCTACGGCTCGCAAAATGTTCAAATTAAAAGGATGAAGGATAAGAATTAGCAAGGCTGCACGGCTAACTGCCTGCAGCACCGTGAGGCCGTCTCGCACCGAGATACAGCTCGGTGAAAGTGAGGGCTGCCATTAGCAGCCGAGTCGGACAGGCTGGCAAGGACGCGGCCTGCCACTACGATTGCCGGCCCTCTTGGAGTCGGACACATCCATCACACTGGCTCGGGAGCCGGTGACAATCCGGGGCAACTCAGTCGACAGCCCCTTTGGGTAGGAAGCATGACAGTGCGCCATGCATCCAACCAACCACCCACTCCCAGCAGGCTCTCTCCTGAGGCCGTGGCACGGGGGCGCTGCGGTAGGCCGAAGAGCAACACGTGCAAGCACCACCTGCCAAAACAGCAGCATTAGCTCAAAAGCAATGGTTTAGGGATAATTTTTGGGGTGACTCCCCTGACAAAACCACAGAACTTGGAGGTAGTGTGTTGAGTAAAGTGGGGGGGGGGGGAGGCAACACAAGTACTGCAGAGCACAAAAAAAAAAACTAAGGGGAACCTGGGGGCAGGAAACCCTCGGAATCTGCAAGTGAAGTGGAAAATAGATTCTGGATGCAATATAGGACATTTTTATTTTATGAGGGTATTTGGTAAGTAGCCACGGCTGCAGCTTCTGATTCATTAGGAACAGTCTGCTGTGAGTTCTGGAAGAAGCTCTGAGGCAGAAGGCATGAATGACCTGGCCACTCTCCACCTGTTAGGCCTGGTTATTTTTGGCTAATTTACAAAAGATGGATAGAGGAGGAGAAGGCCCGACTTCGATCTGCCGTTTAAACCTGACGTGACATTTCCCTTAAGATAGCACATTTAAATATTTAAAGCCACTATTATCCTATTAAGAATTGATCAGAGTTGTGATTTATTTCACTTTGCAACGATCAAGCTGCTCTACTTAGACAACAAGAACATAAATACTTTCAGAATACTGTTTAAAAAAAATAAAAATTTACACTGAGGGAAAAAAAGCAAACAATCACGGTGTGCTTAGTTTGCTGCTGCAAGACAGCAGCTTGCATGGAGCTGGGATTTTCACGGCAGAGAGAACGCCTTGCGAGACTCGAGGTCAGTCAGCCTGCATGATTCACGCTAGCTAAAACGGGGCAGTTCTGATAATTCGGCATTTCTCACACATCAATAAGCTGAAGTGGCCACACAGTGATTTAAGGGATTCCTACAGCTTCAGCTGGTCATTTGGGCACCACGTCTGCATCGCGAGGTCCTTCATTCCCGCCTTCATCAGACATTTAACTGGTGCAATTATGAGAACTGTTGTGTTTAAAAAGACTTCAGAGGAAAGGAAGGGACAAAAGAAAAACATATCTAGGGGCACTGAAACTAGGTTAATTAGGACCTGGGAAATGTATGGGCACCCCCACCCCCCTTAATTTTTACACTTTCTCCCAGCGAGTATCTAAAAGAGCTGTATTACTTCTCCATAGAGAGCAGAGAAAAAAATAAGATCATATTCCTTCTGAGACAAAAGACAGGAAGTAGCAAGGAGACCTTAAAGCTGTAATCATCTACATACGTAAGAGAATTAACTTATTTCTCAATGAGGCGAAAAACCCCAGAAAGTTCACACCAAATACGGGAACAGCAGCAAAGCTTGTGCACTGAGCTGTCAGTAAGCAAACACACTCAGGGGATGCTTTAAAATGAAGGTCTTGGTATTTATTAACATACAGGTTTATTGCGAAGCTTTAAAAAAATAAAATAAATAATAATAATAATAATAATAATTACAGGCTTCCTAAGATGTTCTTAGTCCAATTAAGGCAATGCTTCGAACAGTTTAGATAAGAAGAGCTATTTGAGAGTGACGAACATAACTAATTATCAAGGGAAATATCTCTGATCAGCTTTTAAAGGGATGGCTATGTGGAGGACAATGGCTGCCAGGAATGGGAGGCGGGGGGGCACCGTTATGGTTTTCCCATCAGGACCTGTTGACGCCGAACTATCGCCAGAGGAGGGATGGCTGAACAGAGCTGGGGGAGCACGTCGCCGCTGACCCAGTACCGCCAAAATGGACGGCAAGCCCCTCCCCCGCCGGCCTGCTCTTCAAAGGTAAGGCCTCTTCCTGCTCCGGCTTTCCAGAACATGCCAAGGCTTTAGTCAGGCTGACGATATATTTACAAGAGACTGTAAGGAGGAGGCATAGAAGTGGATCCGTCTGGATGGAACGCTGCCCATTTGGAGTGGGAGGGGCTTAAGCAACATGTGACCAAAGCAATATAACAGTAGCAGAATAGACAGTTATGATCGCTCCAGAGGGGCAGGATGAATTTAATGTGCAGCATCTGGCTCGAACATTCCGACTGGTCCCGCTCCAGCCTCGAACGTGCTGGGAGGGGTGGTTAGTCCGCTGCACCTGTGGTGTACCCCCCCACAGACACACACAGAAAATGAAGGGCCACAGAGCCTAAATCAGACAGCTGCACACCTAAGCCAGGGCCAGTCTGGTCGAGTCAGACACTGGGTAAAGGTCCCCATCATCCTGTCCAGGCCCGCACACGCCTGGCCGCTGCAAGCCGTAGGGCCCAAGCGCCGAGTGCTTCTGTTAACACACTCGACTGCTCCTCAACAAACCCGGTGCAACCCCGAGTTACATCTGGGGAGGAGCCGGGGTGGAGAAAGGTGTTTAGGTTTGAGAGAGATAAAAGACGCCTAGAGAGGCAGTCTGCACCTACTGCTACCCTAGAAGAATATATGAATGTATATAAATGTCATTCTGAAAGGCGAAAGGCAGTGGAGTCGGCAGATCAAACGCATTCAAGGGAAAAAATGAGCAAAGTGCAGCATAGCCAATCGGAGAGTAACACACTCCCCATGTTGGCGCGACAGCGAAACACACGCAGCCTGAAAGTTTCAAAAGTCGGGGGGAGGGGCTAAATTTGTCCGGTACTTTCTAGGAAGACTCCTCGACTTCTGATTCCATTCACACCCATCCGTCTTTTTTAATAACTTCAAAAAAGGGCATGGAAAAACCTGCATATTTATCATTTCAGATTGTTTACCTTCTTCACGGCAAATTGATTTTTACGTCTCCCATTCCTGGAAGATTCTGGAGCCAGGCTGCCCAGCTCCGTCTCCCTGCTTTATAGACTTGGCTCTCCGGAGAAGTTTTAAAGCTTTCAACTCAGAAGTAATTTAAAAGATACAATGCCGCTTTTGTCCTGCTACCTCACTTTGTGTCTCTCTCCCCACGACTCACTGCGTTTTTTTTTTTTTTTTTAAATAAGAGGGACAGCCTTTTTCTTCACAAGTTCACGACTGAATGTTTTTAAAGACAAAGTGCCCCCCCCCTCCCCACTTGCTCCCCCTCCTCCTCACTTTAAACAAAAGGCCAGCTTGTAGCGGCTAGCCACGTAAGCTGCAGGGACGGGACAGGCCACCTCCCGAATGGGACGGGGTTACCGCCGCACATGTGGGCCCCCGCAGTGCATCATCGGTCTGTGTTAAAATTAAACATCTGGCCCCGCCTCCCGGTGAAGAGGGCGCCTCCCTCGCCGGGCGGCACAGGGCCCGCGTCCCGCTGCCGCGATGCGCGCTAACACGGCCGGCACGGGAATAACCCGCTGGAAATTGGAACAAAGGCCTAATTGTGCGCCAGTAAGGACATAACCAAACGTGTTGCAGGGGGGGCACTAGCAATACCCATCTGCACGAAGTTTGGGGGGACAGGGTGTGGGGGTGCAGGCTATGGATTTATTCAAATAGCATCCATATGGGTTTGTGCTGGCTTCGTAGCCCCCTAGTTACACCTACAACAAGCTGAAGGCCATTACAAAGTAACCATAGAGTGATGGAATCTGCAGATTGTGGTGGGGGGGGGGGGGGTCCATTTAGAGGCACATTTCCATACGCACAGAGGCATTCAAAAGCCTATATGGCATATTCTAATTTCACACGCTGGGAATGAGAAAAGTTTTTATATGAGTGGCGGCCCTAACTGAGAAGATATGCATATAGATGTTACGGAACTGCCTTTTGTCTTTTTATTGTAACACTTTCATCGGGCAATGACATCTCACAAATCCGGGCTGCACACTGCTACAACCGTGCCCAGCACTCCCCCCTGGGGGGGGGGGCCGCTTCAGAAAAGCACCGTAACTCCACTTGGAGTAGTCATTCTCGACAGCTTGCATCGTTCAAATTATTCCTAGTGGATGGGTCATAACAGCGGCATGTTTTACTGCCGCAGCGTTTTAATAGCTAATGATCACAGAGTATGTTCAAATTAAACAAAACATGAGACCTCTCGACAGTCACGCATTTTGGGTTTTTTTTTTTTTTTATTTATTTTGTCTGTAAGGTAACTACGCATTTAACCGAAAATTACTGATTGATGTTTCTTCTACAAATCAACAGCTCTATGCGGTTGCCCCATGGCTATATATATTTTCGGTAAAACAAATTAAAGCAAAAGATGATATCCTGAGCGTCTCACAAACAAAAACACAGGTGGCAGGCAATCCAAATGTGGTTAATTTGATATATGCCGTCGTCACTGACTAATCGAGTAAGGAGGCCGATTTCCAAATGTAATTACACTACCTGGGGGTCATTTACCCACTGCTTACCTGTAAAAGCAGACCAGGTCACAGTATTCCCTTCCCTGCTGTCAGAAATTTGATCAAATCGCTCACTGATTTACAACCACGTTCAACTTCTGTGTCAACCAATTAACATTTCCGTAACACCTTGGTACTCTTTTGAGGCTCAGGGCCTCGGCCTAATGGGGGCGAGACGGGGGGGTCAATGTCTTTATAGCACTATTCCTCTCCAGAAAGCAGGCTTCTCTCTCTCTCACATCCTTTTCACAAAGCGGCACTTCTGGGAGCTAATGACTCCATTTTGAATGAAGGTGGAATATGGGGGAGCATAATCCATCGTGCTCATGTCCGCCCGCTTTGCTTTTGGTGGAGAGAATGTCCAGGTGACGGCTATACCGCGTCCACGAGGAGAGGACAGAGTCCGGGCGACTGCTATACCGCGTCCACGAGGAGAGGACAGAGTCCGGGGGACTGCTATACCGCGTCCACGAGGAGAGGACAGAGTCCGGGCGACTGCTATACCGCGTCCACGAGGAGAGGACAGAGTCCGGGCGACTGCTATACCGCGTCCACGGGGAGAGGACAGAGTCCGGGCGACTGCTATACCGCGTCCACGGGGAGAGGACAGAGTCCGGGCGACTGCTATACCGCGTCCACGGGGAGAGGACAGAGTCTGGGCGACTGCTATACCGCGTCCACGGGGAGAGGACAGAGTCCGGGCGACTGCTATACCGCGTCCACGGGGAGAGGACAGAGTCCGGGCGACTGCTATACCGCGTCCACGGGGAGAGGACAGAGTCCGGGCGACTGCTATACCGCGTCCACGGGGAGAGGACAGAGTCCGGGCGACTGCTATACCGCATCCACGGGGAGAGGACAGAGTCTGGGCGACTGCTATACCGCGTCCACGGGGAGAGGACAGAGTCCGGGCGACTGCTATACCGCGTCCACGGGGAGAGGACAGAGTCCGGGCGACTGCTATACCGCGTCCACGGGGAGAGGACAGAGTCTGGGCGACTGCTATACCGCGTCCACGGGGAGAGGACAGAGTCTGGGCGACTGCTATACCGCGTCCACGGGGAGAGGACAGAGTCCGGGCGACTGCTATACCGCGTCCACGGGGAGAGGACAGAGTCCGGGCGACTGCTATACCGCGTCCACGGGGAGAGGACAGAGTCTGGGCGACTGCTATACCGCGTCCACGGCAAGAAGGCAGCGCCCAGGCGACCAAAAGATGCTTGCATGGAGACTGTAGCACCAAAAAATGGTAATAATAATAAACACAGAGAAACAATTTAGATGCAAATCCTAGTTGTCCACTGCTTTGGTTTATATGAAAAGAAACAGCATTATTTGTATCGTCTAACAAATTGATTCACTCTGGTTGCAGGAGCCATACAATGTTAGGAAGCTCCCCATCAACTGCAACTACATCTAAAAGCAGTTTGTACCCAATCCTATCAAGACAGGTCACAGATGCTGAGCCTATATGACAAGAAAAAGGTACAGTAGTCACACCTTCCCACTCACTGACATGCATGAAAAGGTATATCCATAATCCTGAATACAGGGACATGCGCATACGCACAAGTGCGCGCGCGCGCGCACACACACACACACACACACACACACACACACACAGAACCCTTCAGTATTCCCTGACTGGGATTTGTGGCAGGGGCTACGCACAACTGGCAACATCTGGAGGCGTTTTACCCGTGTTTACATTTCCAAAACGTTGAGAAGCGAAGCAGGTGCCAAAAGAGCTATAAAGGAACAGGTCACAAAAAGGGATTGTTCAGACCGCACCGTCCCCCCCCCCCTCCCTCCCTCCCCGCCAAAGCTGGACGCCACAGCTCACCTCAAGGTCCAACTTGGGAGAAGGGAGGCACAGAGAAAACAGGAAACGGGCCACAGATATGGAGTTGGATCGTTTGGGCCAAGAGCGTCAGGAGAGCGCCGCCCCTCAGTCCGTAGGGGGAAGGACAGGACGGCTCCCCACCCAGGCTCAATGATAAATGTGGAAATGTGAGGAAAGGGGAGTACCCCCAGGAAGCGGCAGAGTGCCTTTTAAGAAGCTAAAGGCTACACGTATCTCCAGGGAAACCGGAATCCCAGCCCGACTGGGTCTTCCTTACATTTCCAACCATTTATCCGGGGTTATTCATCTTTAAGCCGGGTGACTTCATCAGCAAGGCGTTTGGGACCGCAGTTTTAAAGCGGCAGAGCATCGAGTGCCAAGTTCCGCCCTCCTTTCCTCTCCGGCTCAGACCCCGCAAATCTGAACGGGGTAAAACGCGGGCCAGAGTCACGCTGCCAAACCCAGAAAGCGCCCATCGGGCACCGCACCCCACCCCGCCTTACCGAGGGTTGGCATCAGATCAGCGATCAGAGGGCTCAGGAGAAACGCTTTCAAAAATGCTACCCCCCCGCCCCCCCCAACCCTTCTCACAAAAAAAAAAAAAAAAAACTCAATGTCTATGCCAAGAGTGACGTACGTCCCACCCGTACCAAAATAGCCTGGCATTTGCACACGTGACCCCAGGACTTTGTTCATTTTTTTTCCCTTAAATGAAGAAAGTAAAAAAGCGTTTGGAATTCGTTCAATGTAATGAAAACAGACGCAGGCCGTCGCAGCACTGAGCACTGACATCACTCTCGGTGCGGGCAGGAGGCAAGGGCCTGCTCGAGAATTTAACACACAGAGGCCCACACTGTGTGGGATGCAATTACAGTGATTGAGTATAATTTACCCCTGTAAGTCGATACCGGAGGGGCAGAGGTCCTAGAGCGGATCCCAGGCAGGGGGCAGACACACACAACTGGGGCAGGCAAACAGCCCCCCTGCAGCCTCCTCTATGGCGACGGTCCCACTTGGAGAGTCGGTGTGTGTGTGCACGCCTGCCTCTCTCACGCATCCATGTCCATACCCCCCCCACCAGGAGTCCCTCTTGAAACTAAAACCAGCATATTTACAAGCACTTGAGGCATAAGAGTACTGCTTTAAAAAAAAAAAAAAAAAAAAATCGCATCGTAGTGAGTATGATCCTGTCTAAAATGACCTCGGCTCGCACGGGAGAAAATATTCACCCCCCAAAAAATGTAACGTAATTGAACAAGACAAATCTGGATTTGAATGGTACTCCCACAAAAACTGGCTGGGGAGGGGTACTAAAGCCCCTCGGGCATTACTTTTTCCAGTGGGATTCTGGACTGTGTTATGCAGATGCAAGGTGGAGTAGGAGTTAGCCGGGGAGGGGGGTTCTCCTCCATGCAGCCCGGATTACCTCCGATACAGAGCTGTGTTGCCCCCACATTTAAGCGCAGACCGTCCTGGGAATAAAGCGAGCAGAGCCGCCACTGAGAGTCACATGACAGAGACCCCAGGGAAACATTCCGAAAACTGGCCGTTTAGATTGCCCATCATAAAACAGACTTATCTTTTTATTAGACAGTAAGTTAATTTCGTCGCAGCTGCTTTGTCAACTGAACACGTAAAATAACGCGACATATATCATGATATTCACTAAAGCCTCTCCGTTTACATCTGGACCTACCGTGAAGCTTCATAAAAAACCTTTACCACTTTCAATTAGCTCCATTTTGCAAGTTTAACGTTACAAAATAATTGGGTGTTGCGTTTTCAGAAATAAATCGTGATTTAACCAAGCACAAATCTTCCCAAATCGTCTTAAATGCTGAAGCGTTCAATCCGGATCATGACGACTACAATAAACTGTCACAGGTTTGTCTATAAGTGATTCTGCTTTCATTTAGCCTTAATTGTGTATCATTTCTTATTCATTTACTGAAGACACTGGCTTGTGTTTTAATTGGTTTATTCCAATTCAGCTGGCACCGGGTTTAAAATTTTAAGCAGCATATTAAAACCGGAGCGCTTCTCATTTTCGCGCACTTGCTTTGCGATTTTATTTATTCCGCTAGTGCTGCTAATTGCAAACTTGCCTATCCGGCGCAGTTTGATCCACCTTCAGATTTTTTTTTCCTAAAGCAAATTCGTTTCCATTTTTGAACTTCATTCCTCCCCTGTGCATCTCCAGCGCTCTCTAAAACACGGCTTACGGTGATACAAAGGTGGCCAGACGCGTCCAGCCGGTCGCAAAGCGAGGTTTCACTCCTTGTCCTTCCTCATAGCAGGGATCACGGTTGCTGGCGATCTTGGCGCTGCAACACCAGTCCGCAGATCATGATGTGCCGTATACAGCATCATTTAATTAAATAAGTTTAGGGCAGATGTCCAGACTGCTGTAGTCTAGTACGATTCAGGGACCAGACAAATCATGGCACCCACAATGTCTCACTACACCCAACTTTTCTCCTGGCATCATTCACAATCCCTTGAAAAAGTTGGGACAAGATTGCAATGTAGCTGTAGCTTTACTTAATGGGACATCAAACCATGGGGCAATTTTAAGCAGTTTGAAAGGGTGGTTCTGGAAGTTTAGATGCTGGGACATTCACTCTGCAGACTCTGATCTCTGTTTGATTTGCATCCAAACAGCCTTCGATAATCAGCTGTGTTTTAAGGCCCTGCCAACCCAGGCTGCAGATCCCAACACAGAACTATCTGAACTTCCAGAGAACACTACAATTGCATTTACTACTAATACATTCTATTTTCATACTTTAATAATTGATACTGTGGGGAAATTCTCTTTACGCCTCCCCCCAACTTGCAAGCTGGCCGCGAAGGGCAGCCACCCACAGCAGCACCCAGGGAGCTGGGGATTAAGGACCTCGCTCAAGGACCTGCAGATGTGCTGTGGCCAGGCTTGAACCGGCGACCTTCTGAACAAACTCCAAGGCTTAGCCAACTGAGCCACACGCTACCCTCCCCCACATTTCATGGTCTCAGTCCTTAGTCAGTCACAACATATGCCTAAATTCAAAACATTAGTTGTTAAGATCTGCTGTTTATTGCTTCGTAACAGATCATTATTGCCAAACAGGAAGCGTTCTCTATCATTCATTCTCCCAAAACAAACACCTACGTGGATATTCATCTTCACCTTCCACAGCGTTATCGCTGGGTTTAATTCAGAATTTTGACCCCGGGTCTGATTCTGCGCACCTTTCACCAGCGACTGCTCTCACCCGAGTATGCAGCCCTCGAAAACCACCTTACACAAACACACAATTACCCAGCTCGTTTGTATTTCCATATCGCTATCAGAAGTACATTAAGCGTATTACGGCTACGGTTTTCTATTAAAACCTAAAAAACCTAAATGAAAGGGGAAGGAGAGTTCATATTATCTTAAAGAATTCCAATTAACGCTCTCCCACACAGTAATTAGCTATTAAAATAGCTAATGAACAAACTTAAGAATCCCTGCAAGCTAAAATGCCGGTTTTATAATTAATTCTGAATCGGGCGTATCTCACCGCACGACGAGGCGCGATCGTTTGTTTGATGGTACCTCGCCGCCTCCCAAACAAATACGTGTAAATAAAACGGCTTGGCTACACGCCTTTTCCCCGGCCTCCTTTGTTCCTTTATTTATTCTTTTTTTTTAATATAAAACTTATTTCTCAGCAGCTATTTAATTGGGAACAAAGGAGACTTTAAAGCAGGAAGGCCCGAAATGGCTGCTGGAGTCGACATGAATACACACGCAAAAAAAGAGGAGGGGAAAAAGAAAAAAAAAAAAAAGAGAGAAGGGCGCTTGCTCAAAGGAAAGCTAATTAATAGATAGCGTGGGCGAGTCTCTGCCAGGTTCGCGGCTATCGTGTGTGTGCGTGCGCGCGCGCGTGTGTGTATGCACAGGAAGGTGCGCCGCCTTCATTGTGGAATGTCCAAGCCCAGAGATAGCTTTAATTCACTTTAGGTTTTAAACTAGTAAGCACCACGCCGGCAACGCTCTCCCCGGCGATAAGACGTTTTTTACAAACTGTAAATGAGAGCGGCGGCCAATTAAAATGCTAGGAAAATAAAAGAATTAGCTTGTTAAGTGGGCCGAGCTCACAGGCACCGTGTCGGGTGTGGGGTGTGTTCAGCGGCGTCGACCCCATCTACCAGTTACTGTTTGCTTGCCAGTTAATTCTACCACCAAGGGAAACAGACCCCCTCCCAAACCCACAGGACCACCACCCCAGCCGGAAATGGGCTATCGCTGGTGCGGTGAAGCCCTGAGGCAGCCCCTACCATCACTGGTGTGAACTTGTAACCCTTCTGCCCCCCCCCCCACAATGTTGGAGGACCAGGGGCTTTCGGGCATTTATGAACGGCTTGTTAAGCATCGATACCTCGGGCCTCAATTAACAGGCGGGTAAAGAAGCCGTCGTTTTGCCTGGTTATTAACCGCACAAGGGAAAGCACATCAATAAGAGGCTTATTAATGCAATTGTTTCCGCCTTAATGGCAAGTGCTGGCGACTTCGTTAAGGGCCGGGCCAGGACCTGCCCGCTTCCGTCCATCCATCGGCCTGGGCTGCCGTCTCCCGCACAGGCTACATCAATTTAAGCCATGAGCCGCCGTTAGCACAACCTTCCTCGACCTGAAACCTTGGGTGCCCAGAGGGCACTGTAATTAAACACGAGGGTGTGGTACCAGGTGTCGTGCTGCCCCGTGACTGCGAGCCTCTCTCAGGAAACGCTCTGGGAATCGTCGCAAACGGCGTGAACGACGCCATGATTAGGTCTGTTTTTATGCCACCAAGATAATCAATAAAAGTAATTTATTTACCCTGATGGACACTTCCACTTCCCGGCGAGAGGAAAGTTTGGCAAAGGTGCGGCTTCGCGACCAGGGTATGAATTAATGACTCTCAAGTGCCGGCGTTAGGGGAAACTCCATAAAACCTACAGGGGTTACAGTTACACATTAAATCCACACATACTCTCTTGCTCTCCAAAATTATACAGGCAGGGGGGTGACCATGCCCCGTTCTCACCCCTGAACCAAAAAAAATGTAAAAAAAAAATGAATGGCTTCCTTTCATATTGGGAAGGCCTGTGTGGCCTGACCTTGAAATCGGACTTAGTGCGGGAGGCTGCATCAAACTGCGACAAAGGAGGCAAGCGAAACTTTATCTTTGCGGGGACGAAGCGAATGCGGAGATAAGGCGTGTCGCCACGCTACCAGATAGCTTAATCAGAACCGGTCCCTACATAAAAGGAGCACTTTCCCTTCAAATTACGGCAGATTAAAGGCAGAGCGGGCGGGGCCCTTAAGTTCACTGAATAAAAAGCACTTAAATAACACGTAATGATACAAACCAAGCCACTTATGTCCCCTACTTAGGCTGCTGATGAATATTCACTTTCTCTGAAATTAACTTTAAAAAATAATAAAATACACCACAAAGAATATCTTTTTATTTGCAACTGTGCTAAAAGTTCCGGAATTTGTAAACGGTGCAAAAAATCTGACTACTTTGTACAAGTCCCGGCGTGTGTGTATACATGCATGTAAGTGCATGTGTGATAGCGCGTGTGTAAGTGCATGCGTGTGTGTGTGCGCGTGTAGGTAAGCGTTCACCGAGAGCCGATATAGACCTCTTACCCCCCTCCTGCACGAGCACATCACGCCCCCCAAATTACTCATCGAGTGCGTATAAATCCTTGAGAGCGACGTAACATTTTGCCTTTCTATTAAAATCTTCCATCCATTCAAAAAAGAAAAGACGGTTGGGGGGGGGGGGGGGGGAGGCCAATTCCACGTCACTCCTGCTAACCTGGGCGTCGACCCCATTTGCTAAGCTCCTTTATTTCCCGGAAAGCCGCTAACCTTCTTTATTCAGAACAGAAAGTTAGACAAATGCTCAGTAGCTTCACCTATGACTCCATAGGCGGCGAGGCTTATTTTATTCAATCCGCTAAACCTCGTTGGCTCGGGGGGGGCGGGGGGGAGCACATGTCCGAATGGAAATCGCCAGGGATAAACCCCGTTTTTAACCTCTTCATTTTGCGATAACACCGGTCCTCTTCCTGCCAAACAAAAAAAGGTCACGATAAGGCACAAGGTCCGACGAGGCCCTGGGCATTTCCGCGGTCAGAAAAACTCTTCCCTTCACCTCCACCTATTCCGAACAAAACGTTTCATTCCCTGCTCTAAAAACTAAGGTTCTATATTTGTGCTAAAAACACGCCCAAGCCGCTCACCGAGTCTCGGCGTTTATGGAAACAGTCATCGGGTCGCACTTCCGCGTTTCCGCTCTCGCTGTGCGGCCCAGCTTTCCCACCATGCCGAGCGCCATCCCAGGAGCGAGGCGCGGGCAGCGAGATCCAGACCGTCGCCTGCGGGGCGGCCGGTCGGATTCGCGGGAGTTTCCGCACATCATGAACGACCGACGGCCTCCTCATCGAGAGACGATCAGGTTTCGTATTCCATGTCGGATCGAAACCGTGTAAACTCCCTGTGGGTCAACTCCGAAGGATACATAAGAATTATCCTTAATTAAAAAAAGGAAAATGCGGATTACTGTTTAATAACGTGACTCCAGGAACACCTGCAGAAATAAATATGGGAAAGATTCTGCCTTCGCTAACCGCTAATGCCGTGGATGAGAGCCCACCCACCCCGGACCTCCTTCACCTACAGCCACAGCTGCAGAAAGACTGAGGCCTGATCACAAACAGAAACGAAAGCATTGAAAATGTACCACAAACTGGGGCAGCCTCAGCGGTGTCCTCCTGCACTCGAACCCCCACCCCAAATACATCTTCCAAAGTTAACCCCAGTCTATTCAATGAAAAACTTAAAAAAAATAGAAAAGGAAAAGGTAGCTTAAATTATAAATCCTTCTTCTCCGCCCCAAAAAATAAAGTGCGTGGTCTCTTTAAGGCCATTAATTTCCAACAAAAGTGCAGGGATAATTTATACTTGCTCAGTGGACAAAGCTGGGAAAGGCCCGTGGAATGTTTGCCAGCCGCCTGTTGCCACGGTGAGGCCGGCTTTCGAGTTGACGCAGAGGCTGAAACAACATGGGCACCTTGTTTACCGAGCCGACAGCAGGTCAAAGGGGCCGCTTACTCCCAGAGAGAGGGGAAACACAGGGCCGGGCACAGAGAGCACATAGGCGGCGTCTCTCACGGCGGGAGCGCGCAAACTCCCCCCACACAGCCGCCATTTCTGGACGCGTTCCCCGGCCTTGCACGTCGCGGCTGATATTTTCCGTTCAGCGGGCGGTGCTCTTCAAAAGTGCACCAGCAGCCCCTGTCCCGATTTCATGCCGTTTTCTGCGGCTGAGAACCGGCTTGCTTTCCAAGGAGGGGTGGAGGCGGAAAACTTTCCATGGCCTTTGAATGAAGAGGACATCTGGGGCATGGCATTGCAAACAGCGGGAAAAAGGCAGCGAAATTATTTGAGAAAATTATTATGAAGAGGCTAGCCCGTTAGCATCAGCCTGCGTTACTCCCTATGGCCACCGGGTGGCGCTATGACGGCTAGCAGCCATCCTAGCGGGCGATTCCAGCAATGCCCGTGTTTATCCAGCCGCCCACGTGGCATCTGCTAATGAGCCGAAAAGGATGCCCTTTGATGGGTGCTGGAGCACGGGTGGCGCGGGGCGCTGACTGCTAGCTCAACAGTACCAGTCGTGTAATTAGAGGCAATCTGTAAACCATATGGCGGCCCTCTGCCACAGCGACTCCACCGTCACGCCGTCACCGCTGCGGCCCGGCACACCGGCTGCCGAGTGAAACTCCACTTCATTAAGAAAGTAAACACAAGTGCTGTCTGAAGTGTCTAATTAGTCCCCTAATTACTCCCCGCTCGTTACTAATGCAAATTAGATTACGCCGCTTAACTTCATCGTGTCCACAACGCCGCTGTTAATTGCGGCCTTTTGAAATTAAATTACTCGCTAATTAGCATATCAAAACCATTGATTCAGAGCCAGGGACTTGGGGGGGGGGGGGGGGGCAGAGGATAAAAAAACAACAACAAACGCCAAGTTTTGCTAATGAGTTTCACTAATTGAATATCTACGTTCAGTATTGAGCTTGTGCCAGTCTGCGCTTTGAGAGACACTCGTGCGAATTGAGATGCTCGAACCGGTGCCATAAATGTGTCATGCGTGTGCAGTGAAATGTCAGAAACTGAGAACATTTATGGACCAAACACATTCAGTAAATATTAACATTGTGATTCCGACTGGCACACCTACATTTTAACATTCTGTCAGCTGGATTATTACCAAAGCGCTTCTGCTCAAGTGTCTGATTCAAAGGTTCAACAGAAGAGCCTCTCCTGAGACTCAAAGCCTTCAGCTACAGGTCTAGCTCTTTTACCACTGCACAGCCAGCACAAGCAGTGTGTTTTTTTTTTTGTTGTTGCTGAGATGTACAGAAATCACGCAGATGCTCTTGGTTCACGAGCTGCCAACTAACATCTGTGCGCATCACCAAAAAGTGCCCTTAGCACCCCCAACCAATTTACCAGCCCTCGTTCACCACAGCTCAGACACATTAACCATCCTTAAGATCCTTCTCCTGTCCGTTTTCAAATGAGAGTTTGAAATGGCATTAGAAAACCCAGGCAACAACATTGCAATGGAAACTCTCTCCATTTAGACTAAAATCGGCAGGTAACAAAAAGCTCAGCACTATTAATTCACACCAGCGGGGAAAAAACACCAAAATCTTCAAGAATCTGAAAACGGCTCCAAAATTAACCGGAAAAGGACAAAAGTGTAATTTTAAGCACATCGCCCGTTCAGTGCCCACGCGCACGCCGCCCCAATGCAAGACGGATTCCCTTAAAGTGCCCATTCAGGATTCAACGCTTAAAAAGTTTCATTTTATTAAGGTTCCCAACTTGTTATTTGAATACGATTCTAATAGAAGATGATAAAAATGAATAGTGAAATTGAGAAGTAGCCACACAAAAAAAATTAAATAACCGTGATAATTAGATGTAAAGATATTATAATTCCTTTAAGGGGACGCATTGAAATGGCTGCACTACAGTATTTGGCCTAATTGCCAGAATTACCATATTAACCAGTTACCATTTGAGTAAGTTGATTAAAAAATTGATTATTCGTCTATTTCTTTTAGGAGTTTCTTAATCAAAATCTAACATCCTTGAAAAATTAATTTGAAGCCCCTCTTATCAGTTAATTAAATCTAGTTGGAAGTCATTTTTCTGTGAAGAGTGATTAGACGGTTCCTGTGTTCAGTTCGCTTCAGACGGCACGACGTTGGAAAACTTTTCAATGTCTCATCAAACATTAAAAATAAGAAGAATAGAATTTCTTTGAAGGGCCCCTTTTTTTTCAAAACCTATGCCTTTCTGATAAATTGTGCTATACCCAAAAGATCTCTCACTCTCGTTAACACATTCTCATTAAAAGCAAAAAGGGTGGGAAGAAAAGAGAGAGAGAGAGAGAGAGAGCGAGGAGGATGGGACAGATGGGAGTGAGGGATGGGATAAAACCGCTGCATTCCAACATTCGGACCCACAAGCCAGAGCGCCAGCCCAGGTCAATCACACGCATCACGCATCTCGACTTGCAGGTGAAACCTGAACCACGACCCATGCATCCCACACAGACATACATTTGACACCACACACTGCTTAATGCAACACTGCGATTACACGTTTACTGTTCTATCCGCACTCATATTTATTGCCTTAATGAAGCATCTTTATCAACCAATTGAGACGTGCGGTATTTGCGTTTTGCATTTAATTTGTGTTTAACTGCGGCCAGAAGGACACGCAGAGTAAGATTTTCATCACATAGTGTGACTGGCTGTTTTCCGTGTGCGTGACAATGGACTCCTGAATCTAGATGCCCCCCCCAAAAAAAAAAATCCAAAACGCCACGGCATTGTAAAATCACCGGACTCTGCCCTACATCTCTGGCTTGGGATACGACAAAAAAAAGGAAAAGCAACATGAGCAGAGAGGGTGATGTCGCGGGCTAATTCCATTCCGTACTGATGCGAATTGTGAGGATTTTCCGGGAGATACTAATGACGGCGGAGTCCACGTGAAGCCGGAATGCCACTCCGGGGCGCTCCAGAACGCCAGCAGCGGAAACATTCCCAAGAAGATGGATGCTGCCCTTTGGACACTTGGCCAGACGACCTTGAAAAATTAAACACTATGCCAGCATTACTCTAGACTAAACATGTGCATTTAAAAACTGCATCTGCCAGTCAGACAAGCTATTTTATAGAAGAAATGAAAAATATTGCTTGTTTTTAAGGAATCAGGAAGCCCGGACCTCAGTAGCAACATGGGAATGTTGAGGGGCGTCATGGGACCGAAAGATATAGCACTAATCATCATCATCATCATCATCATCATCATCATCAGCAGCAGTCACGGTAATCGGCCTAAACTAGCGCGACGGATCTTATCACGTGACAGAGCTATGGAACATGGCATTCTGGGGCAGGATCACGGCACCGTCGGGTATCCGGCTAACGGTACGGCAGCGGATGAAGCTCCCGCTGAGTTACCCCCCCCACCCCCACCCCGACAGCTCTGCCTGAGGGGGTATTACAGAGATTACATAGGGTCAGAGGATGTTCGGCCAGTCAGATACAGCCTCCCTGTAATCTTCTTCATTGATCTGGGTCTCGTGCAGAGGCGGCGAACAGCCGTGGTGAGGACAGTGGTGAGGATGCGCACGGGGTACCAGAACGGCGCGGGCATGTCCGGGGACCCACGACCCGCCGCCCTCTCATGAAGATGGGGGTCAGCGCAACCAAAGGGAGCCTTGTCAATTAGCGCGATTAGCCAATTTCCGAACGATGGGCTGGCGCTGATTGCCACGTGTGAGACGAGGGCCAGCAATCAATCAGGGGGGCATTAGCGCCGTCACCTCCTGGCGTCCCTGCGCCTCCCTGCGCCTCCCTCCGCCTCGTCACTCCACTGGAATCGGAACCACAGTGGCCCTGCCACAGCAGGAAGTCAAATTCTCCCGGCCACAATTACTTGAAAAGAACTATCAATTTCCTACACAATTAACCCTGAGGGGGGATGGGGGGGATGGGGGGGGGCGACAGCAGCGACATTCAAATTCGGGATGCCAAATTACACCTCGCTCGGGGTCCCTGTTGGGCACACTAATAAATGCGGGGCTGGAGAGGGAATGTAACACAGCCTCCGGCTCGAACTTGACCTCTCATGCTACAGTTCAAATTGGTAGCGTTACAAGAGCTTCCAACCCATTAACCATGGGAAGGCAAGGGCCGTTTCCCGGCGACAATATGCTAATAAACGAGGGATGTCCCTAACCATAACAGGGGGCCTCGAGAAGACCGTCTTCTTGGCGGGGGGCTCGTTTTTATTTGAGGAGGGGATGTGAAGGCTACGTTTGCGGGAGGAAGTCAGCACCGTCTTTTTTTTTCTCTTTTTTTTTTTGAATTAGTTACGGCATAACTAAGTGGAACGCTCCCTCTCCGCAAGCAGGAGAACGAAATCAGAGAAGGCGGGAAGCAGGACGGCGTGCCGAGAGTAAAACCCGAAACGTCCACCGCGCTCCTCGGCACGGAGATCGCGGCCGGTTAGCACAAACCCTAAAAAGTCAAATGAAAAATGAGTCCTAGAGAACAGAGGTCTCTCAGCACAATCAGTAAGTCCCCCCCTGCCCCCCCGGCTATATGTACCCGACTTTTCTACAATTCCTCCAAAACTAAGAATTAGTGATACTCATATTATATTATATAATACATCTATATACTGACATTCACTAACCTGTAGGCTAGTTTTCTGTACAATTTCACTATGAATATTCGTTTTTTTTCCCCCCAGGACTCAAAGGCTTCTATAAAGCTGCGACAATGTGGTTAGTCCTTGAAGAAAAGCTACGTTCGTGTTTTCTCCATTACTAGCCGATCGTAAATAGTTCAAAAAGCATCATCTTTTTTAACTAAAAAGAGGCAAAAGCAAAGCAAAAGGGTGGCAGGGAAATGAAAGAGAGCCCTGGCTGCTTTACAGCCACCTAATGCTGAGAGATCCGTCTGGCACGGCTACGCTCTGCACTTATTTTAAATGACTAATTAATAACGAAATCAACTGCACTATTTCTGCAGTATGAAACAGGGTGGAATTGACTTGCAATGAAGAAAAAAAAAAAGACTCGTGTTGAATAAAATGGCGAAAACCAAAAAAGAACATGCACACTGGTATTTATAATTTAATTAATGCCCCTCGACAAATAACGGGGCTGAAATTGCCTTTCTGTGCTCCCCGTCGTTCACTTCGGGGGTGGGGTAACACGCACCCAGGCTCACCTATTCTAAATGCCATTATGATTTAAATAAAATTCAAACAGTAACAAACCAAGACCATCTAAAATTACACCCTTTGTTCTTATTTCTTCCAATTACTTCATATTCTATGCATTTTTTAAAAAATGAGTTTTTTTTTCTCTCCTACTCTCTTCATTTACTGGACATTTTCATTATGGCTCGTCAGCGAGCAGTACAGTGATACAGAAGACAGGGGAGCACCTGTGCTACAGAGCAGAGTCGCTGGAATCAAACAGCACCCTCTCTCAAATGAAGAATCATCATCATCATCATCATCATTATTATTATTATTATTATATTAATAATAATAATAATTATAATAATAAGTGTGTGCGTCTGTGTGTGTGTGTATATGTGTGTATATGTGTGTGTGTGTGTGAGCTGCCACTGAACACCAAGTGTCCAGCCTCTGGTGCTGCTTTAATTAACACAGCCGCTCCGTTTTCCCCACGAGCTCACAGAAGAGCCGTGGGCTAATTAACGGGAGAGTGACGGTGCCCCTAACGAAGATCTGCACGTCGCAGCAGATTGATAAAGCCTGCGTCCCATCAAGGCGGCCTCAGCCGTAACCGACAATAACATCTACATCAAAAGATCTGGGGAGGGCGGTGGGGGGCACTTAAACAGCACACCCACCCCCCCACCCCCCACACCTGGCCAATGCAGGATGGAGGGAAGCATTTTTATAGCACGCTTTCCGATACGGCTCCCAGATCCTTCACAGGTTTTTCCCCGGACTGGCCTCGCTCCGGACAGGCTCCCGTAGGGGTTAGTGCTCAACTTCTTTCAGACTTCGGGGGGGGGGGGGCAGGGGTGAGAGAGAGAGCAAGAAACACAAGAGTGCCACACAAATGGTAGCGGGACAAAAGTGAAACCGGAGGAGAGGAAAAGGGAACTCTCTCTCTCTCTCTCTCTCTGTCTCGGAAAGTGTGAGTGAGCAGGCGGGGGGGGGGGGGGCAGAGTGATCAGTGCATCAGCGGCAGCACTAACACAGCCCCCCCCCCCCCCCAAATAATCTGGCCCCCAAAGAGAGAGAGGCCACGCTAACTTAGTTGTCATGCACTGAAGGAGTACACTGTCCGTCCACGAGTAACAGACTGCAGGGGAGTTTTTAAAAATGCCCTTTTTCCCTTTGCTTGTGGACCACCCCCCCCCCCAATCAGTCAGCAGGACAGTCACAGTTAAAATCCACCCCTTCCCTGCATTTCATACGTATGTATCTGATGTGCTATTAAATTTCGCATGAGAGACAGAAACCTGCATTCGCATTTATTTCCAAATGGACCAGCGTGAGATGATAATATCATAGGTGCCAGTCAGTGCGTCCGTCCATCGGCCAGGCGGCGCTGGGCGGCCCGGCCCGGCCCGGCCCGGCCCACACAAAGCAGGGGCTGAATCATGTCGCTCGGCTTCGTCTCCACACGCCCAAAACAGCATGGGCCTCACAGCTTGCGTCATGCCACAAAACTGTTTTCCCCCCCTTTCTTTCCTCTTTTCATTTCTTGTAAAGGCGACTGATTCACCCCTGTGAAGGTCTCCCGGACAGGCGGGCTAATCCCGGGGGCTGGGGCCCGCTTACTTCCCAGGGAGGGGGCCAGCCACTTGCACATCCCTCCACAAATGTCAGCGGCGGCCGGCTACCCAGGGCGGTGATACACCGACACGCCGCACAGAGGTCTCACTCCCACCCGCCCCCCTCCCCCTATTAAAACTGAGCAGTGGGAAAGGAGTAAAGGGGAAAAAAAAAAAAAGAGGGGGGACATCACACAATCACTCAGATAACAGCTGTGGATAATATAGCGGCAGATGTCTCACAGTCAACAATGTCCACAGGCTGCGACTGGAGCTGTAAAGGCTGCAGGCCCTAGAGGCGTGAGCCCCCCCCCCCCCCCAGGAGAAAGGGGAAAAAAAAAAAAGTGACAACAAAAACAAATAAACCGGATTCCTGCCTCCTGGCATGTTCGGTTAATACGACATCACAAAAAGATAACACGGGATTCAGGAACAAATAGGATGCATAAGTTTACATAAATTAATAGGATAAACAAGAACGTGCCGGAATGTCGGCAGGAATGTGGGAGATGGGCTGCTGTCATGCCAGCACGTCAAAAACGTGCCGCTCATTTCACTAAATTTGCTTTAATTTACTGCCACGAATAACATGGAAATAAAGTTACAAATTCCCCTGACGATTTTGTTTTCCAAGGAATGATGTTATCGACGTACAGCAGGTATTTGTTTTTAAGGCACGCAGTGGACCCGTCACGTTAGCGATTTTGATTCCTTATGAGCGATAAGCGATAAGAGGCGATAAGCATTTTTACATTAGAACGGCATGCGTCAAGTAGACACCTTTGATAAAGCTACAAGAATAAAATATAAAAAGGTGCCGACATTTGCAGATTATTCAGGCAAAGGAAAAGGCCAACCCATAAGGGCATCAACAATAACTGAGACGAGGTCCTCGTCGTCCCTGTGCCCCGGAACAGCCATCACAACGCGTCATGGCTGCTCTGGGAAACACATCGACACGCAATCCTGGAGAAAAAAAACCAGCACGCAAAATCCCATCTCGGAAAGTTCTCGGAGACGCGAGACTACGACCGCGCAGCACCCGTGCGCGGTCAAGTCACGCAGTGCCAAGACGCGGCACGAAATTTTGACTTGACGGATCAGAATGGGTGGGGGGGAGGGGAGGGGGTAGAGGGATCCGTGCGAACGGGAGACGACCCCCGTCAGGGGGGCACCGCATCTGCCAGTCTCAAATGCACGCAGCGCAAGTGGCCATTCCCCGGTCCCTGTTGGCCATCACTAACTGCAGTACATCCGAGAACAGCGATACTTTTCCGGATTACCGAATGAAAATTAGATGCATTTATATGGTTATTACTCATATGGCAACCCTACGGGATAAGGATTTATGGAGGCACGGGGCGATCCCAAAGTCCCTATGGAATGCCTTTTTCCCCCCTCACTTTCCGACGGCTGGGGGTAGATTACAGTTTAAAGACCATGGAAGGTTATCCGCAATTAAAACAAACCACAATGACAATTTTGTCATCTGTAAACAAATCATGCAAGCTAACATCACACTGTTCTCTCTAAGGACAGTCACAACTCTGGGCTGAACCAGAAAAAGGCACTGAGAAACTACGGTTATAATTATAATGGGAATACTGGTTGCATTCACAAATTGCCAGCCTGCACCAGACACCCCTACATCCAAAAATGGCAGCTAAGCATCTTCCACGGAACGTTCCGGCAGAGTGGTGAGGCTGATGTTCTCGCTCAACCCAAGACACGCGTCCGAACTGCCATACTGACGAGTTCACGCACAGCGTTCGGTTCTCCCCAAAACCTGATTCAGTCCTCATACTGAAAGTTTCCCTTAAAAAAATATTTCAGAAGTTGTTTTTTTAAGTAATTTTTTTTAAGACCTTTACTGATTTCTGCTTTTCTGCTCTCGCATTGATAGACGTCTTGTCATTTTCCTCCCCCTTCTATCGGGGGTTTTAAAATATACAAAAGGCACACTATGAAGACCTTATGGGGGGGGGGGGGGAGCAGTAAAATAAGCAGGCGGATTGAAAGAAAATCCATAACACAAATACAGCTGTCAAGCACGACACGGCGTTAACGGGAGCAAAGCCGGTGCGCAGCGACACCGGTCTGCCGTCCCCCGGGGGGGCGCCGTCTCAGCCTCCCCCCATCGATTAATGCAGAAGCGGCTCGGGTGGAGAAGTTCCACGCCAAGCCAGCAGGCGACCTGAGGGCTCAGGGGGGCCTGGGGGGGGGGGATTCAGAAATTAGGCAGCCCTTACAGGACTTCCAGCACACCATATTAGTGGGGCCGACCCAGATCCTTCGATGCACACCAGCGGCTTCCCCTGACCAGCAACAGCACCCCCCCCCCACCCCAACTCCAACAGATATACCAAACCCCTCCCCGGGAGGTTCACCTAATGGACACAGTAACGACCAACACGTCAAGTCCTAGCGCTTTGACTTCCACTTCACAGACACCCTCGCTTTCCCATCCGCGCCCCCCCCAGCTCATCGGAAATGGACCTTTCCGGTCCTTTCTCCAAGCGCCGGGCGGCTCCTTGAGACATTCATCACATCGCAGAGGCAGAAAGGTGACGCTTCACCCGGCACCACACCCGGCTTCCTGCAGCCACACCCGAAAAGTAAACACACACGCACGGGCACAGAACCGCCGCCTCACCGGCGTGAAAGCCATGCTAATTCCGCAGATCTCGCAGCACGTTCGGCTACCTGCTTCCAAAGCCGTGCAAAGGTCACCCTTACAGGCAGCTAAGCTGCATAAACCCCGCGACGCGTCACACAGATTTAACAACATGCTAACTTTACTTACTGCTCATCTCCCAGCTACCACAAAATCTCACACTTTACACTTAATGAAAAGGCCGGGATTGTGCCGTCTAGATCGCCATCTTCCCCAGCATTCCCGTCCTTCCACATATGGCTGACACCTCTTCACATCCTCAACCCAAAAGGCATCCAGGCCGGGAAGATAACATACCACCACCGTGTCTGTGCCGGACGTTGGTCGTCCCTAACTCGGGCTCTTCAGCTTTTGGGATGGGGGGGGGGGAAAGGGCTCTCAGAACAGCAGGAAAGCACCCCTCGCTGTTAATAAAAACAGCGCGTCAGGACCCTGACGCCCAAACACCACGTCCAATTAAAGCCAGATGTTTAATAGGCTTTCAGTGACAAGGCGTCGGGTTTCTGCCCTCGGACGAAATGCTCCGATTAACAGAAGGGAGGCGCTGCTGCTTCAATACAGTTTCTGCAATTAAAAATGTTTTAACCCCCAAACTGTTTACTTCTCGCGTCTGAGGGCCCGGAGGTGCTGCGGACGCTGCGCAACATTCCCACGCGTGTCGCCGAGGAAACGTGCAGTGATTTTAATACGACTCATCACTCCTCAGCACACTTGCTCACTTTTCTGAGTTTCCCAGCCGACAGACTAATAAGCGTTATCAGGAATGGCCAAATGCTTTAAAAAAGAAGAAACATTTATATACATTATAAATAAAATAAACCTACACGCCATAGTCAGACAGTCAGAGTGATCGGTTACTCTAACACAAGGCGAAAGAAAATAAAACAGAACAAGCACACCCAAAGACACACACGCAACAAGCTCCCCTGCAGGTAAACACTTTTGAGGTGAACACACCCTGTGTTAGACAGGTTTTAATAAAAATGAAAGAAAACCACCTACGCTGGGGAACAGGCAGCGAGGACAGATAAGCTGGTACAAGTACTAGTAAATGAGCGCTAAGTAGCGAATGTGATCACTGCTCTACCCATTTTCCAACAGAAAACACCTGAGCCTGACCACACTCAGCCAGGTGAGCACACGGCATCCCAGGCACCCGACACCGTCCCCGTACCCCTGCCCCCCACCCCCCCTCAATTACCCCAGTACAAATGCAAAACAAGTGTACCATCACACTTAAACTTCATGTTCCTCATGAATAAATCATCCCTGTAGCCCCCCCCCCCCCCCAACAGACCCTGAGAGATGTGCAGTCTGTCTTTTTACGCTCTATCAATTCCACACAGAAAAGCAGAAAGACCTATAGACCCCAAGGGCACAAAAAAAGCAACAAAAATTATTATAACAGGAAAACCATCTGAAGGCAAACTGGATTTTTCGCCACCCCCCCCCCCCCCCCCTAAAAAAAAAAATACCGGGACAGATCTCAGCTGCGAGGAACAGCGCGGATCCGCCGCCTGCTGCCGCCGTTGAAACAAAGCGGCCTTTTTTGGCGCCGTCCAGCCTCCTGTCCTGCATTGTGCCTGCTTTCTGGACTGTCCCGCTCCAAAAATGCCCCCTTTCCCCCGGAAAATGCCGTCCCTAAACTTTTCCTGGGCCACACGGCAGCCGGTGCCTTCTGCAGCGTGGGGACGTGCTGGCTTTGCCGGACCACTTTCGTTTCCCTAATCTGTGTGCCATTTCACTCTCCCTGGCCAGAAAGAAAGTCCCAACCCGTTACAGTGAGGCACCTGCAATATCTCAGCACCAACCCTTCTCTCATGGTTATCTTTAGAAAGATACACAACCACTGTTCTCTGCTGATTCTCTCTCAAATTCACCTCTGTCCATATTTCATATGCAGAGATCAGGGACTTAACCAGTATGATCAAAAAGAACCTGTACAATCAAAAAGTAAAATATCACTTTTAAATTTGACTCCCTTGTACAGTGGTGATTTGGAAATCTGTGTGGAACAAATCAATTACGGTGATATCCATTTTCTTCCATCGGAACAGGATCTAAAAACATAAACTTCAAGCTTGAAATTATTTTTAAGTATACACAGTTGAGCTGTCAATAAAAATATTATTATATATTCATTTCAAAATTAAAATGCACTAGACTGACCCTAAGACATATTTTGGAAAATAAAATGCATAAATTTTGGTCATCAAAATTTTTTCCACCTTGAATTAACTACACCAAAGCTAAGTTATCATTTAATATAATTGAATGTTCAACTTAAATCATATAAAATCTTAATTTAATTTTTTAAATTATATAGCTACTGTTTTTCTTACCCTCTTACAGGATTTAAAGGTTCTCCCTGCAGAGTTACTTATTACATGGAGTAACTAAAAGGAAAGCCAGCTTCTTTTTTTTGCAAAATGCCCCGTCAATCACAAGTCAAAGCACAAAACAGGTTATGTCACTCTAAAAACAGAGAAAAAAAATGTTCTCGTTTAAAAATATTCAAAGCATTAAAATCATAGACCGCACAGGGATAACATAGTTTACCTTCTTCTCAATATGTTGCCTTACCGTTTATAGTCAAAAAATCATGTCACGATAATCAGGCTTGGCAACTATAATTATATATGTGGACACCTAAGTATTCGTATTCATCTACTTTCAAAAGCGTCAAAAAAATGAAGTGTTTTTAACACAGATAATTTACAGATATATTGGTCAAACTTTGTGCCATTGTTTTAAGTGACTAAAACAAAATGAAAATATACAAATGCCATTTAGAAAATGTAATTGTAAAATGCAACATTGTTTCCTTGATAAAATTATTTTCAATAAATTGGTAAAATAAGTAAGCTTTGTGTAAAAAAAAAAAACCGTGGAAGTTTTTGAATTTTTGAAATAACGAAAAACTGTTTTAAATCTTACATTTTTCCGCAAAAACAGACCTAGCGAATATTAATAAAACCTATTTTTGTGCGCACCACAAAAACAGAAAATATCAGAGTAACTTGATTCAATGGGATTGTAATAAGTAAAATTTATCAGTCAGCTCGCCAGAACAATCAAAATGTAGAATTTATTTTAAATCAATTGTAAAAAAGAAATAAAACAAAGTTTTCGTTAACTCTTTTTCCCTTATACGCCGACGACGTTTCAGAAACCGACAAAGATTTCATTAGTTTATAAGTAACCTTTTTTTTTTAAGTGAATTTTATGAAAATTCTAATGTTAGGTTGAAAAGTAAATATCCGGCTGTTTAGCAGTTACTCTTCAGCTTTAAAACTCCATCGTTTACTGCTTTGTTCCGAAGCAGTTTGCATTTTAAAGCAAGTGTGTAAATTTCTGTACAACTATTTACATGTGAAAGGATTCGTGCCCCGCAAAGCACACTGCAAAGCACCACCTAAAGCACCTGGGATGCCAAATTAATAAACTTAATTAAACTGAATTTTGTTTAAATACATCCTAACAAAAATAAACCATTTACATTTCAGCATACCGCCATACTTATAATCGCTTTAAAAGTCCAGGAGTTACTCACCTCTTTTGCAAACTGCGGGCACCTTATGCAATACCTATCTTTATTTTGCTTTTAAGAATAATAATAGTGCCATTGATAGTGCTAAAAAATACTTTAATCTAACTGCGATGTATTTTGCTTTGAACAGGACATCGGCAGAGGCCTTATTGTGAATTATTATCCGCTGTACCGGCGCAATTAAATGAATCATTTTCCAGAAGTACGCCATTGTTCACTATTAAGTTACGTTATGAGGTGCTTTTTACAACTTTATCATATTGGTAAAATGAATCACATATATCTGTATGGGCTTACAGTATGAATGGGATATTACGGATGGTGAAATCCTCGTTTAGACAAAACTTACCGCAGCGACAGTATAACGCCGTTTAGTATGATTGAAATAGACAGAAGCATCCCCCTCCACCGGTTAAATAATGAATATTTTAAAGCTGTTTCAATTTATCCACGGAAAGATGACAAAAGAATATTGGTTAAAAGTTCAACAACATTAATAAAAAACCTTTTAGTATTCAATAGACTTACCATCTGCAAATTTATACTTGGCTTTAGTAATATACTGGTCTTTTCGAAGGATTAAGATCAATATTTAAAAAAAAAAAACCCTTCAAGCAGTACAAGGTAGAACAATATACAGTATCATGGTTAAGAAGTTTAAAAGGTGCCTCTGTTATTAGTAAAATTCGCATGAATTAATTCACAGCTAGTATCTGTACTGCCACTAACAATGAAAAAAGTTAATATTAACGAGGCAAAAATTTAAAAAGATTTTCACCGCCAGCACTACTCCCATTTAAACGAACTTCCCCTGGAAACAAAAGTATTAAAATTGCGGCGATTATACAAACATAAATAGATGATTAGAATAAATAATTAGATATCAACCTGTTAGGAAATAGCGAAGAAGTGAAGTTTCACGCTACTGGCTGGACCATGTGGATATTTCACTTCCAGGTTTGGAGAATTGTCCCAGCGATCCCAAAAACGGTGGAAAAAAAGGAAAATAAAAGAAAAAAAGAAATCTCGATCTAAGATTGATATGGCAAGACCATAACTCGGCGTGAGGAGCGTCTTTACGAGTCCTTCCTTGATGAGCGTCCTTTCTTACACTGATCACTCACTTGGTGAACAATAATGGTGCACTAGCTCAGGGGCTGCATTGCATGCTCACCCTCGCTGGAAGTTGCATGAGAAATAGCACGCAGCTTCAGTGCTTCTCGCTGCACTTTCCTGTCCCGTTTTTCTGTCCCTTTTTCTCTCTTTTCTTCAATGCATAAGCACTCCAGAAGTCCCGCTGATGTTCCTCGCTCGGCTTTTTGGCATCTCGTCCGTCCCTTGCTCGTTCGGGGGAGAAATCAGTGTTGAATTACTCGGGTTGTGTCTGTTGTTGGAGATATGTTAGGGACAGTTTAGTCTACCGTAATTCATCTAAAACAGGTGCGCGTCCACAATTCCCCCGCCCGCTGCCTGACGCTTGCTGTAACACAATAACAAAACAGCGCTGCCATGTGCGCTTCGCTCTCGCCACTGCTCTTTTAAACTCCTTTTTCCGCAGCTAACGCTGCATTTAGCCACTGTATTGGCCGCAGAGCCGCAAAACTTAGCAAGATAATACCTTAAAAAGCTTAAAACCTCTAACTACGTTGAATTGTTTTATAAATAGAATACAGTCGTTTTGTTTCAACTCTCATTTGCGTTGTCTCCCTAAAAGTTGCGATCGCTGTGGTGCACCGTAGCACGATACCGTGTTCTAATTTCCTAGTCTTTTTCTCTGGTCGTCATAAATGAGTTCGTGTTCTAGTTATTAAAACTTGTCGATACGGCCATTTAGAATTGTTTTAAAATGCAAGGTGTCCTTATAATTTAGTAAAGTGTATTGAAAGTGCACTTTAACGATGCATCCTGGAAGTTGGGAGTTTGATTCATTGCACGTAATATATGGGCAGAATAATTTCACCTCCTTTTTTCCACGCAAACAAATGTCTCCATCGTTTTAAGACCATAGCATGACAAAATGAGCACCGTCATTCAAATTTTCATCCTTCAGTGGGGTATGACTTTAGTAAATCAAGAGAAATTAATTAAAGGGATCGATAACCCTTTAGAGAAACTGACTTGGGAAGAGCCTCACTGAGACTTATGGTTAAGCCATCCACTGGCTGGCACGCCCAAGCTCAGTTCTCCAAACCATAAGGCACTTTCATATTCCCAAAACCGCCACAAAAAAGTGTTCGATTGGAGCACGTCGGTGAATGAGCGGTCAGGGTCGCTGACGGGCAGTGAGGCCAGCTGATTCCTTGGTCCGATCCCGGGCATCCTGCAGGGCACTGGGCCAGGGACATGCGCAATATGGCAAACATTGCATGAATCTAAAAATTTACAACACAGAGGAAGGGAGATGGGTGTGTTTCGTTCCTGTGTGCCGTTGCATAGCCAATGTTTAAATGTTTAAGCGTGCTGCACGGGTGGGTGCAAAGGTCACACGTCCATGTGTGTGCATTACACAATGGCAGACAGGAAAGCAGGTCTGAAAAACTGCACACAGGAGTCACAGAAAATGCCAGAAGAGTGTTTTTATAAGGATGAGTCTCGTAACTCAGACAGCAAAAGGCAGACCTATTAAAACTGCGAAAAATCCGCTTCCATCAGAAAGTATTTTCTGGTTAGTGACCCGATGGTGGGTATGATGTTGTGGCCTGGCTCCGCCATCTGGATGGACACTGACCTGGTATGTATGTTAGTATTAAAGGTCACATGTATTACCTAGTAGTTGCTTTTAGCATAAAGGGCTCGTCGTGCATTGGGGTGCATGCAGTGTTGCCCAAGGTTAGAGACATCAACAAGCGGATGTGAAGAAGAATCACGGCTACTTATATTCAAAATTAATAACTCAGATAAGCAAAAAAACAACTAAAGCCAGCCTCGCCTCTGTAAGGTTAGCCCCTTACAGGGGTAAAGCCACAAATCACTTCACCATTATGCAGGGATTTTCTGCAGTGACTCTGTGGTGAAAATGCATATTGGTGATTCCTCCCAGTTAATATGACTTAAACGAGAAGCCGTTTGTAAATGCTGTCCGCAGGCCCATCGTTCACCAGCCTTTTTTGCAGCCAGGAAACCTTCAATAAATATTAACTGCACGTGCACTACATACTACCAAACGAATAGCAAATGAATAAGGGTGTACAAATAGGGATTAACACATGCACCAAATGCACCATATATCTCCCAGTGTCTCCAGTTTCCACAAGATATTTTTGATAAATTTTTCACTCATATGTTTTTGTTTTTTCCTTTTGTGCTGCAGCTTGACTAGTTCCAGGGAAAACATTGGAACATTCTGCACCTTTATGGTACAAAAAATGATTTTGTTGATGCGCACATAAAGCCACACTCTCTGTCGTAATACTTCTTCATTTCACGTTCTGCATTCTGCTTTATCATTTCTGTTTTGTTTGGAGTTGCATCTCTATCCACAAAAGTCACATGTCCAAAAATAACACTGAAGTTTGGGCTCATACAGACGAGAGCGCTTCAGATGAGGAAACAAAGCCTGTTTGTTTGTTGACAGCAGGCTGGGCCTGTACCTACGCAGCCACCACTCTCACTCCCCTCCCCCCCCCCCCCCCCCCCCCACACCCGAGCACTCTGAGAACCCAAAAAGTACACAGGGCAGGGCTATTTTCGTCTGCTTGTTTGTTTGTTTGTTGTTGTGACTCTATGCCTGTTCGGGGAAGGGGGAGTCGTATGCAACTTGGACTGTGTGAATTTTTCTTTTGTTTGTTTTTGTTTTTTTCCTCATTCCCCTGCCCGTTCTCCATTTAGCCGTAAACAGGCTTGACTGCCAGCCAGCATGGCTGGGATTTAGGCCCTGGAGCTCTTGGAATGGGGCAGCATTAAGACTGAGTACCTCCCCTCATTTTATGCATGGAACAGCATTCTTCAGTATCCTCACCTGTTCCAGCCAGAGGTGTGGTTAACTGTGCCAATAAACATCACAGCTGACGGGCAATTAAAGCAGACAGCTATTTAAAGGCGCAGCACCTCGTTCTGGGATATTCCTCATAACGAAAGTATGCATGTGTGCTGCGGGGAGGATTCCGAGCAAGGCTGGCGGTGCCACCCAGGTGTACGTGTGACAAAGACAGCAGGCGAACGTGTGCGGATGGAGGACAGGCAGACAAGCCCGAACGCAGCGGTATCATGCCGAACAAAGCGTGACTGTTTACCGTCTTATGCTGGGTGGTTGGGCAACAGGAAATTGACAAACAGTTGGCCTGGTGTATGCGGGATGTGGAATCTGTTGGGGAATCACCCTGGAATGACCTCCGCATGTAACTGTGACCGGCCACTCTGAACAGAAGCTGAAAGCAGTAGCAGGTGGAGAAGTCCGTGTTCTTCTACGCATTTAAAAAAAAAATTTATTTAGCATACGTTTTTATACAAAGTAATACTTTTTGAGTCCCTGGACCAATCAGGGGCTAAAGGCCTTGGTCAGGGACGTAACAGTGACACAACACTGCTGATCCAGGGATCTGACCCGACCACGTCCTGATCACAGGCACAACATCCAATCCCTTTAAGCCGCACGACACCCTCTCGATGTCTAAGTTCAATGCGGGCCATGTGTCATAACAGTGGATACGTGGGTCACGCCGTGAAGCGGCAAGATCCAGCATTTAAAACAATCAAAAAAAATACAACAATCCGGCCATGTGGTGAAAATATAAAAGAGTAATTGCTGGCAATGTTTACAAACCAGGACAAAAACAGACACATGACAACCTATGCCAAACTGGGCTCTTGAGGTTTCTGAATGGAGCTGGGGGGGGGGTAACAGAAGATTCTGCAAACGTGACCCTGGAGGAACAAATTTTAGAAAAAAAACTGGCGTGTTTGTGCCCAGAAATAAACACTTACATCCAGCAAAAAGAAGGGGGGTTGGGTATTAAAACAGTGTGGTGAGAGGGAACAGTGGGTGGGGCTTGTTTTGTGAGCCACTGTTTACGTTACAAGACAGTGGCTGAGTGTACATCACAAATTATGCGATTTGATTGCCAAGGCAGATCAGAGGGAAGAACAGCATGGTTTCATTAAAGTGCCATAAAGCTGTTTACGGACACAGCTGGGCCTGATTAAACGGTGATAAATAATGCAGCATAAACTTGTTTTTCCTTCTGCTGCACTGTTACATCTGACGGGATACTTCTCTCTAAATCCCCCCCCCCCCCCCAACTTTAAAAAACTACCCCGCTCCAGTCGCATCAGCAAGTGAAGTGCAAGACCTCCTTGTGTTTTCCAATCCAGAGTGTTTTTTATAGGGGGAGGGGGCATGACCCAGGCCACTTCCCAGAGATCTGGATCCATGCCTCACACCCTGCCTGGACCCCGCTCAGCTGTCACCGGGCGCGGGGGGGGGGGGGGGGGCATGGGCAGTGTGGGGCTACAAAAACCAGAAAGCCCCGCTGCCCCCCATCCCCTCTGGGAGCTTCTTTAGGGGGTGAGATATTAGGGGAGAGACCAGCGGTTGGGTGGATTGCAATTATACAGTAATCACCACTCATACACACCGCATGTACACATGGCGTATACGCATGGCGTACAGACAGTACTCACCACTCATACACACCGCATGTACACATGGCGTATACGCATGGCGTACAGACAGTACTCACCACTCATACACACCGCATGTACACATGGCGTATACGCATGGCGTACAGACAGTACTCACCACTCATACACACCGCATGTACACATGGCGTATACGCATGGCGTACAGACAGTACTCACCACTCATACACACCGCATGTACACATGGCGTATACGCATGGCGTGCAGACAGTAATCACCACTCATACACACCGCATGTACACATGGCGTATACGCATGGCGTGCAGACAGTACTCGCCACTCATACACACCGCATGTACACATGGCGTATACGCATGGCGTGCAGACAGTACTCGCCACTCATACACACTGCATGAACACATGGCGTATACGCATGGCGTATACACAGTACTCACCACTCATACACACTGCATGTACATATGACGTACAGACAGTACTTGTCACTCATACACACTGCATGTACAAATGTCTATATGCATGGTGTATAGACAGTATTCACCACTCATACACACTACATATACACATGGCGTATACGCATGCCATATATAAAGTACTCACCACTCACACACTGCAAATACACAGCACACTGCACAACACACTGCATATACAAACTGTGTGTACAATGTGACACACATTATATCACATATACACACTGCATATCTACACTGCGTATACACCCTGACACACATTATGTACCACACATACACACTGCGTATACATACTGACACTGTATACTCTACTCATACATACTGCATATCCACATTGACACACAGTGTATACCACTCATACACACTGTATATATATTGACACAGAGTTTACACCATTCATACATACTGCATATATGCACTGACAGTTTATACTACACTTACACAATCCATATACAGATCGACACCCTCAAGCATACAACAGACACTGCATATTCATACTGACACAGACAACATACACCACCAAGTATGCTACATATAAAAACTGCATATGCACACTGACACACACAGGCACACCACAAATACAAACTGCATATTCATATGGCAAATACATACTGCATATACACACCAACACACACAAGCACACCTCAGATGCACACCATGTACTCAGACACGTCCACATACCACAGGAATATGTGAAAAGCAGTCACACACACAAACACATATGTGACCCACACATAGCACACGCAGAGATCCGACACTCCACAGACAGGCCGCACCATAACCACACGAGGACACACATACACTCCCAGGCATCTTACACAGGGACTCACCACAACCACACACACCCTCACACATATTGCTGCCCCCCCCCCCCCCGCGCGCTGCGATCCCGTATCAAATCCCCAGAATGACACGCTGTCTTTCTCTTTTTTGATCTTTCCTTCACTAAAATGACACTGCCATCGCCGCTCTCTGACATTATCATTCGGCAGGCAGCTCACATCTTCCGGCCAAACTCCCATTTCCCACAGGAAATCTTACAGCATTGTCCTTTGTTTGCTAAAAGACCCCACCGGAGAGACGCTGCCGTCTACCAGCGCGCCGAGCTGTCAAAGGGCCCGTCTACGAGCCGGCAGATTAGCCAAGACGGTGTCAGCCCAGACCAAACCACTGCTTTTGTTTAGCTCTATCTGTTTATGGGACATTTCAAAGGAGTTATGTATTTTTCATAAGCCTTTAACTGCATTTAATACAGTCAGATGGCGTTCTCTATAAAGCTAAAGGTGAGACCACCTGCAACAAGAAGTCCACTGATGTAAAGTATAAGAGGGTGACGTTTGTCCGCTTTAGGAAGATGGTCCATTTCCATTCATGATTTAAATGATATTTTCAGGAATAACATATTTAACTTAGAACAATAAACAATTAATGTTGTTCTTATGCTATAAAGTTCTTGCTAAAAATAGGTACCATGTTAATTCAGCATGTACCTGTCAGGCGAGACAGCACAGAGCTGCACAAATCAGACATTTTTTTCATTTCATTTCAGTGTTTCATCTTGTTTTTACACCCCTACACTGAAATATTTTAGTGCTTTTGATGCAGCACAAAGTTTGTTGCTCCACCGTCAAATGCTATCAGGTCATATATGACAATAACACAAATAAACGGTTTATATGCTCAGTCTGGCATTAACGTAATATTGCTGCAAACTAGGGTGCGTCTCGTCATCAGACTTTGGCTCAGTTCTAAGGAAGGAAACTGAGTCACTGGGTTATTCAGGATGTGTACAGTATATTTTAAAATACACTGCTTCATATCAGGAATAATTAATGGCCATTTAATCTCATTTTGATGAAGACATTTGCTCTGTAATTTATTTTGAATATGAAGATTTTTCCTCTTTCATCCCGTAAATACAGCACAGCCCCATGTGTTTTGCTGAGGTGTTTGACTGCATTTTTTTGTGAATTAAATATAATGCATTTTATTGTCAGATGTCAACTCCCTAGTAAAACTGGCTTAAAGAACAACAGTGACAGCCTTTCATTTTTTTTATATCCCATTTCAGATGTTTATTTATGTGTCATGAAAATATCCAGTAATGTAATCGTCAACAAACATTGTCATACACAGAGACGGATATGAGTCATGTATTGCTGTAATAATTAAACACGTAAAAAAAAAAACCAGCAGATTGATTATTTTTCTGAGATTCAAAATCTGATTTAATTTTATTTTTGATAGAAGAATTCAAAAAGAAAAGAATTTTAAATAAACAGTTTAATCAGGCATGATGAAAAATGAGATAAAATGGAAATGTTGTGTTTAAATTCACCTCAGCTATTTTATTCTATAAAAGTGCAACAACTAATTGTTGATTTTTTTAACACTAGTTTTATTATTGACAGCATAGTAATAAAAATGTGGTGGCGAAGTAATTATAAAAATGTGGGGTGAAGCTGTCACCCTTACATGTGCTTGCCTTAAAATAAGAAGCGGCGGCGATGTCAGGCATCGATAACAGCCCCCCTCCAGTCCGCCGGCCCCGTCGCCCTCCCCGTCAGGTGCTTTTGTCGGACCGCAGAGCTGTCGCCGCCTCCGCCGGAGGAGGAGAGACAGTCCGCTTCCGCCACACGCACCCTGAACACTTTTACTCGTGCTCGCGATCTAATGATATCATTACACCCTTATCTCATAAAACTTTAAAAAGAAATTATTTTTAGGTATACTTCCTGGCGACGGCCGTGATTCCTGCGTTAATCCTGGTTTAAATTTAAACAGGGAAAATGGAGTTTCTTTTCTTTTCTTTCTTTCCCAATGGAAAACCTGACCTCCGCAATATTCCCCGTCCTTGAGATACATTTTAAATATTCCGGAGATTAAAGAAAATGCGTGAAAGCCCGCATTAGCCTTATATTTAAAAATCCTATATTCAGATAATCCGTGTATTTGTCATAATCAAACACCAGAGAATATAGGATGGCAGATTACATAATGAAGGGAGGAAGAAACATACGATTATCTGTAGAAGGCAAAGAAAGTCCTTGAAGACTGTTATTGGAGAGCTACCTGAGGGTCGAGTGACTTAGAGGGCAATTCGAACATGTAAGAGTGTAAAAATAAAAGGTGTGATTTTCTACGAAAAGGTGCACAAGAGGTTTAAACGCCTTTTTTGTCTTGTTTTGATTTTTGGGACCTTAAAAGGAGAGAAAACGATGGCGCTCTCTGACTGACTTTCCACTTACCGTTAAACTCATACTCCAACACTTCCGGAAATGTGGAAACAAGAGTCTTACTTCTCTTTTTTTCTCCTTTCCTTTCTCTCGTTCTGTTTTTTTTTTCTTCTTTGCTCGAGTGAGTCATCGTGGCGGCTTGGCGGGTGGATGCGGGCAGGCCGACGTGCGCGTGTGGTTCCGAGTGCAGGCGGGTGGGCCGAGTCCGTTTGAGAACAAGCTACGCCTCGGCATCCAAACGTTTACGGTCCCACGGTGCACAGCGGAAGACAGCTTTATTCCCGGGGTGGCGGATTTGGCTCCGGCCAGAATCCCAGCCTTTGATGGTTCTGCGTTCGAGGAGCCTACAGCTCTGGCTGGCCCTCTCTGCTAAAGCGCGCCATGATTTGTGACGTTACCTTCACGACTCCGGATGACATCAACGACTGCCGGGCCTGTTCATAATACATACGGACTATCGGTAGCTTGTCATTACCATCGGACCGCGCGGTTCTGCTTGCACATTTCAGACGGCTGCTCTTTTACCGAGGTTCTGCTCACAGAGAAGCTGGAATGAAGCTCTGAGCCAGTGCTGACACATGAACAACACAGATCTTACGGCGGACCGTATCACTCTACGATTATTGCGGATACTGACTGCCATCTTGATACAGGCTGTCGGATCTTAACGTTCCTGCACATCCGTGAAATGTGGATTGACGCCTGCGCAATGACCTCCTTTATTTCCACGCTGATTGTGGAAGATGTTTGTCAACACTTAATAATCAGGCCGAGGGGCTCACAAATAGCCAATTATTTGTATAATTATCGTTTTCAAATTGCTTTGTCAAAACAGTGTCATAATGAAGGATTCTGCGGAGTACACTCCTGTCTGAAATTTCAAGCGCAGTGTTGGATTGCCAAGATAACTGATTGCCCTGTTTTAAATGGCAGACTGCAGGACCCACGTTGTCGCATGATGAGACGCAGAGACATATTAAAGCTGATTTAAAACAATTAAATGTGGATTGGTACGGTGTCAGGATGGAGACACTGGTCCTAGATTGCTAGTTAACCATTGACAGGGATGCATTTGAAAAAAACACATAACATTTTGGTTCTGTTTCAGCTGAGAAGGGTGTGGAGACCAAGCTGAATTCAGACCAGCGCATAATTTTATCAGCTGTAATCAAAAGGGGTGTTTTGTTTCCAGTGGCAAATGTGGAAACCGTTTTATTTTTTTGTGAGGTTAAGCGAGATTAGCTTGCTTTTCTATGGACCTGCTGGCTCCTAAAGTCTTTTTTTTTTCTTTTTTTGAGATTGCACATCCTGTAATTATGTCATGTACAAAAAACCTGAAGTTCCTGGAATCATTGAGGAGCTTGAGAACACAGCACTGTTATGAGGAGACAGGGCGTTGATTCAATAAAGTTCTGGAGATGGTTGCCAGTACCGTCATCCCGTTCCTCCGTTGGGACTTCTCTGACCCACGGTCCTTTCCACGGATTTTATAGCCCAGCTGTAATTCTGATTGGCCAGTGAGTTTTTTGAATAGCTGATGAACAGCCAATGGGAACAGATGCTGGCTGCAAAGTTTGATAGCCAGCTAAATGGATTGGCGGGCAGTTGTTGAATTTTGAGCTCCCCTCTGATGTTAACGAGTGGATACAGAGAGGTCTCTGAAACTGGGCTGAACTGCCATTAGAACTGTTGGGTGCCCTATGGGATCAATAAGTTAAGAGGACTATGGAAAAATCGATAAGATCACAGGATTTGGATGATCATCAATACCTCTAATTTAGTTTCACAAACCTTCAGTAAATGGACCCAGGATATGCATGAACACCCACAATGTATGTTAAATGGCAGGGAATAGTCGCTGACAATTTCAACTGCAAATTCCATGGAGTTGCTTTTTGTGGATACATAATATTTTCAGTGTTAAAATACTGGTTGAATTATGTTTCTTATAACAAACCCTTCTTGATATTTTCTTGCAGTTTTGTCCAGCTCTAATCTGCAGTTTTCCTTCAGTTGGGTTTGCCAGTGTTGCAACCACCATCACGTTGGGCTGAGACCCCCCCCCCCCTTTCCCCCGCCTGGCTGGCTGCAGTTTCCTCAGGACTACTTCATAATGTCCTCTTCTGCGGTGCCCTTGAAAAGCCATTTACGTGTTGCTTTCAGCTGACTTTCCAAGTCGGAGACTTACCTTTCATCCCTCCCCACCACACTTATAATCCACCATGAACGCTGCGGTGAACAGGGCTGGTAAATTCAGGACCGGGGTACAGCATGGCCCTATACCAGGTCTACTGCATTTGTGGGACATTCAGGAGCTCACCGGGCAAGTCTAGGTCACTGGCGGCCCAGACGGGCTGGACATAGGAGTGCTTCTCCAGCTCTGGTTATTGCTCAAGCAGATGGGACCTGCAGACTTTACTGAGGGCTGATTATGATATCCAGCCCCGTTAGCCTTTAGCCAAGCTGAATTATGCGGCACTGCAGCCAGGAATGCTCCTTCAGCTGTTACACTGTGCCCCACTGGGGAGCGCTACCATGTCACTTCAGGTTTGTGGGTTTGAATCCTGCTTCCACCGTATGTAAATGTGCAGTTTGTGTTACTTGTGGAAAAAGTGTAGGATTAGTGTGGAGTATGGTTAGGGTTTAGAGTTAGGTTATGGTACAGTAGGGTTATAATAGAGTAAAGTAGGGTCAGGGTGGAGTAGGGTCTTTACCCTAAACCTACTCTACTCTACCCCAAGCTGACTTTACTCTACACAACCTCACCTTACATTACCCTAACCCTACTCTACTCTAACCTGACTTCACTCTACCCTAACCCTACTCTATTATAACCCTACTCTACCCTATCACTACTCAATAATAACCCTACTCTACCCTAACCTTATTCAGCAATAATTGTTGAGTAGGGTAAGGATAGAGCAGGGCCAGCTCTGACTAAAGTTCGAGCTGTGAAACAGCTGCTTACACACTAAAGCCCACCATCTCAGGTCAAACTAACACTGACCCACGCTCTGTGGCACAGGGGAGGTGCAGTGCGCTCGTGTGCCAGAGCCGGGCCGGTTTGTCCTGTAAAGCTACGCAGAGTCACAATCACATACAGAACGTTCTGCTCGTGGTATGGTGGCAAATTTTCATCTTCCTGTGACCGTCGGTTTGTGTGGCGGAGGCGGCCACCAGCGGGGAGCGCTGTTCTCGGGGACCCGCACCCCAAGGAGCAGTGCCAGAAAAGATGAAAAGCGAATAAACAAGCCCGGGAAGAAATAAAAAGGTCTCCCCACACCCAGCGTCCTCTGCTGAGGCGTCACCACTGCGTACACACACCCTCTCCCCGTCGGGCCCATATCAAATACATTACATTTCTAACAATGCTTAGTGCCTATTATTTTGCCTCTCTGCGCCATGGCCTCGGCGCTGCGCCCCGGGGCACGCCGGCTCACATGCTCCGCGATGCCGAAATCTCTAAGTCCACTTTAAGGCTCCCAGGAGATGGTAGATCTGAGGGAGCTCATTCCAGAGTCAGCCTGGAGCAATGTCAGTCCGTGAGAGGCAGCCTGACAGAACTGCGAGCAGGGGGATTAGGGGGAGAGCGGGCGGGCGAGCGAGCGAGCGAGTGGGAGCGGGCGGGCGGGCGGGCGGGGAGAGCGAGCGAGTGGGAGCGGGCGGGCGGGCGGGGAGAGCGAGAGAGCCGCAGAGATGGGGAGAATAAGGACAGGAGAGAAACGCACTTTCAGGCAACTCTCGTGTTTGTTTTTTTCTCTTCTTTTCTTTTCAACAACTTAAGTTGAGGTGTAAAAAAAAAAATGCAAGTCTCCCCGTGAGCCTGCTGGGTTTGTTGTCCTGTTCCTCCCGTCATCTCTCACGGTCTCTCCCAGTCACTCCC
This sequence comes from Paramormyrops kingsleyae, assembly GCF_048594095.1. Classification (NCBI taxonomy): domain Eukaryota; kingdom Metazoa; phylum Chordata; class Actinopteri; order Osteoglossiformes; family Mormyridae; genus Paramormyrops; species Paramormyrops kingsleyae. The sequence continues at coordinate 29,708,121 of NC_132804.1, forward strand.
GGTGTTTCCCTCCACGTTCCCAATTCCCGCTCTCCAAGCTCATCGCCGACACTGAAGACTGTGCGCGTCGTCGTGAATAAGTAATGGCGCTCCGTACTTCCGACACAGTCAGACACGCGTGCGGAGGCGAAGACACGCTGTTTTATTCCACAGCAACTGCCCCCCCCCCCCATCCAAGGTCAGGTGTGGTATTCTGGGGTGAAGCCCAGGTACGATCCACTGGGCGGTTTAAATTCCACCAAACACTCCACCCGGGTCTAACCCCTACCCCCCTCACCCTAGAGTCACCTAGCAGGAGACAATGGTAGGGTGGTTTACAGGGGGTGGGGGGGGGAGTCACATACACACACATACACACCCCTGTAATTGGTATGAAAGAAGGGGCCATATCAGGGCTATATGGGAGAGGGGGTGAAAGGCAGACCAACCGCCTGTGGGTAGGTCCTGCTGATGTAGAACAGGTCTGTGGAACCGCCAGTGCCCCCAGAAGTCTTCTGAGATCCTTTTCTTTTTCAGCCTGACCCCTCCCACCCCCCTCCCTTTTGTGCATGCATGCTTGACTCAGAGGAAGGAAAATCGCATGAAATCGCAATTAAAGCGAAGCGACCCCGCTGTCTCCGCAGGTCAGGAGTTGTTACAGTGTCAGTTGAAATTAGAAGCGGCCCGTGAGGTGGCCCGGGCCTCCGACGTGATATAGCGCCCCTCCGCACTTTCAACATCCGAGCGCAGATGTGCGTCGGCCGGCTGTGAGTGTGTGTGTGTGTTGGGGGAGGGATGCAGTGTGACAGTGACTCACTGGTGGAATTTCTCAGTGAAGGATGACACCCCATCCACAGACCTGCAAAACAAATCTCTGAATGGCCTCCATTGTGTTTCGTTTCTAACCGGCGGAAAACAAGCATCCGCTGAAGCATCGGGAGAGGGTCCAGGCGTGGCCCCCCGTGTGTCTGCCCTAAAGCTCCACCCCATGTGTCTGCCCTAAAACCCTGCCCTCCGTGTGTCTGCCCTAAAGCCCTGCCCCCCATGTCTGCCCTAAAGCCCCGCCCCCCCTGTGTCGGCCCTAAAACCCCGCCCCCCTTCTGCTTGCCCTAAAACCCCGCCCCCCCGTGTGTCTGCCCTAAAGCCCTGCCCCCCGTGTGTCTGCCCTAAAACCCCGCCCCCCTTGTGCTTGCACTAAAGCTCCGCCCCCCATGTGTCTGCCCTCAAACCCCGCCCCCCTTGTGCTTACACTAAAGCTACACCCCCCAAGTGTCTGCCCTCAAACCCCGCCCCCCTTGTGCCTGCACTAAAGCTCCGCCCCCATGTGTCTGCCCTAAAGCTCCGCCCCCCATGTGTCTGCCCTCAAACCCCGCCCCCCTTGTGCTTACACTAAAGCTACACCCCCCAAGTGTCTGCCCTCAAACCCCGCCCCCCTTGTGCCTGCACTAAAGCTCCGCCCCCATGTGTCTGCCCTAAAGCCCCGCCCCCCATGTGTCGGCCCTAAAACCCCGCCCTCCGTGTGTCTGCCCTAAAGCCCCTCCCCCATGTGTCTGCCCTAAAGCCCCGCCCCCCATGTGTCTGCCCTAAAGCCCCGCCCCCCGTGTGTCTGCCCTAAAACCCCGCCCCCCTGGTGCTTGCACTAAAGCTCCGCCCCCCCATGTGTCTGCCTTAAAACCACCCCATGTGTCTGCCCTAAAACCCCGCCCCCCATGTGTCTGCCCTAAAACCCCGCCCCCCTTGTGCCTGCACTAAAGCTCCGCCCCCATGTGCCTGCCCTAAAACCCCGCCCCCCATGTGTCTGCCCTAAAACCACGCCCCCCCATGTGTCTGCCTTAAAACCACCCCATGTGTCTGCCCTAAAACCCCGCCCCCCTTTTGTCTGCCCTAAAACCCCGCCCCCCTTGTGTCTGCCCTAAAACCCCGCCCCCCTTGTGTCTGCCCGAAAACCCCACCCCCCATGTGTCTGCCCTCAAACCCCGCCCCCCTTGTGTCTGCCCTAAACCCCCCCCCCTTGTGTCTGCCCTAAAACCCCGCCACCCTTGTGTCTGCCCGAAAACCCCGCCCCCCTTGTGTCTGCCCGAAAACCCCACCCCCCATGTGTCTGCCCTCAAACCCCGCCCCCCTTGTGTCTGCCCTAAAACCCCGCCCCCCTTGTGTCTGCCCTAAAACCCCGCCCCCCTTGTGTCTGCCCTAAAACCCCACCCCCCTTGTGTCTGCCCTCAAACCCCACCCTCTGTCTGCCTTATGGGCTCTGTGTCCCTCTCCTGACCTCAGCGGGATGCTACTATGGAACAAATCAATTCCTCCCTCCCTCTGCACTGAGCATTTTCAGGTATTTCCGTATTGTTTTATAAGCTGATGATGGCTGTATGTGCATTGGTATATGTACATAGAATGGCTGTGTGTGTGTGTGTATATATATATATATGTGTGTGTGTGTGTGGGGGGGCGGGGGTTACATAGATTACATTTGGTAATCTATGTAAATCTAGGTAGGAATGTGAAAAGTCTATTTTACTTGGTTACTTACAGTTAAGGTTAGGCTTGGGTAGGGGTTATTGTATTATATGTCGTGATTGGGATTAGGGTTTTTCCCATAGAAATGAATGGAAGGTCCACATTTAGACAGGTATGCCAACATGTGTGTGTGTATATGGGCTGTCATAAGCACTAAGTACAACTTATACATACATCATGGATCCTAAAAATATACCAGTGCTTTTTATACATGTTTAGTAAGCTGACTAAATCAATGTTCCAGTTACTCTGCAATGCCTGCTAATACCCCCACCCACAAATCTCAATAAGGTATAATGTCAATTCCCGGGTCTTCTGTGAAATTCATTTTTTGATGTGGTTCTTCAGCTGCTTGCCACAGTCTAGGAGCCAGCCTTGTAAGCTGACACAGCGAACAATTTAGCAATGAAATCAGACGAGGACACAAAAAGGCAACGCTTAGCACACCGCGCTCCTCCGGAGTACCTCTGCAGGGTCACTGTCCACCAGCTCTAAAGTCTCGCTCCCAAATCACTTCCCACGGGGCTGCGGGAGAAGGACACCGAGCGGAGCTGAAGCAGCCGGCAATGGCGGCCCGGCCACGCGTCACGGCGAGTCAAGAGCCGCGGGGCCTGTGCGTGCATGGTGTGCGTGTGCACACGTGTGGCGCCTGCGACGCATGAAAGCTCTTTACATTCCCATAAATGGGCGAAGAATGGGCCGCACCGAGCAATCGGTGACCCCGGCGGGGCTGCGGCCGAGTGCTTCGACGCTCCAGAGCACAATGACATCGGCGCGGAGGCTCCGGCCCCTTTTAAATCCCTTCACAAGCGCGTTTTCATTATTCACGCCTAGCTGAAATATTAAGACCTTGAGAAGCCCTTCATGTACCATCAAAAAACATAAAAGAAACATATAGAGTTCAACCCATTCAGGCCGTGAACTCAAGTCCGGTTTAGAAAGCTGGGGGCAAGATCTTTAGAGAAACTTTTTATAGCGTGTTAACTGAAGACACGCCAAGGCTGATGGCTAGGTAGACCTTGCAGCCCCCCCCCCCCCTCCTTGCAGAGGAGGGGTTTTCATCTCTGTATTAAAGCTTTCCTGTTTGTCGAATTTTGGTTCTGCCATAACTGACTGCTTGTAGCGTTCAAGTCCCTGTATAAATAAAAAACTCTGATGCTAGGACTGTTTCAGGACAATTCTTTTCTTAGTACATTCTTAGCACATTGTAAAAATGTCTTTATATATGTGGGGTCTTATCAGCTACGGATTAGAATTTGCTAGCATGTTCTACCCTATCCATGTATCTACCCTGAATGCATAATCCCAAATTCCTAAAAATGTTTCACAGCACAATCGTCTGATCGTTTCAAATTAAAATCAAATTCCATTACGTGAGACATCTTCGGAACTGGAAGCGGGAAGCCGATCGGCACAGCAACCTAGAGAGTAACACACGCGAGGTTTTCGCTAACGCGCTAAAAGAAATGCACGCCGGCACCTACAAACGCGACATGGAGTTTCTCTTTATTTCTTTGAGCTCTAGACAAGAGTGCCTAGAAGGAAAAAGCATCGTTGACAGCGCCACACAACAAACAAACAACACAAACTGTCATGTTCCATAATCGTCGAGGCCCACGCGGTTTCCCTCCGAGCGAGAAGAGCTTCGCTTGATCTTTTCAAACTTCGCCGACTGCCGACATCCTCGGTTCCGTCGCACCGTGGAGACCCAGCCTTTAATGAAACTCACAAGCAAGTTCGATTTCCTGTATAGTATACAGGAGGACCAGCCAGTCTCCTCGAGGAAATTCCCATTGTTTAGAGTGTTTGGCTTAGAAGGAGAGGAAATTTTATTACTAGACAAAACTGTGACAGCAGGGCTGCTGTCAGATCTTTCTGTCATGGGTTTCAGACCAATACTTCATGGTCTGTAAGAATGGTGGTATTAAATCCCAGTGGGGACTCAATGTCACTGTTTTCCAGCTTACCGTGTAGTCTGTATGAACAGTTAACAAGCTGAGCCGACAGTTAATGATTTGAAGAGTAACAAAGGTTACTGGATATTCATATAAATTTACTCTGATATGAGTACTTAATCCAGATTTTGCGAGTATATATCGCTGCAGCCAGGAGCTGAGTGTCGAGTGCGAGGGGCAATGATGAGTAGGAGGGGTTTATCACAAAGGGTAGGAGGGGTTTATAATGAGGGTTAGGGTATCAGATGATAACAGGCTCCTCATCATAAACCCCTCCCCCTTGACATTGCCCCTCCTACCTGACATTGCCCCTCCTACCTGACATTGCCCCTCCCACTCGACATTTGGCTCCTGGCTGCAACCATATGCTTCTCAGGTTTTGGACTAGGCCCCATTCTTTAACATTAAAACATCACCAACGTTCAGCGCAAAGGCTTTTACAAACTGATTTAGGAATCTGAAATTTGAGATTTGCATTCAGTTGTACAAAAGCTGTTAGAGAACATGACTTAGCATAAAGTCGTTGCCATGTTTGTGACCAGAACAGGAAATGATCCAGTTGGGAAGGCCATTTGGAATGTAACTGCAGAATGCCACGTGTCAGCAGGCTGACTTACACAGCTTTGATATGCAGTGAGCCAGGTATCTATAGGTAGGGTGACTGTAGTCTATTAAAGAATATTAACAAGCTTATTAATGCCATCAGAGACTGAGATCTCGCTGTAGTAACTTAACAATAAGAACAATAACAATAAGAGGGTCACAGCAGGGTAGTCACTGAACACCAACCAAGCAACAATAGTAATAATAATACATACATACATACATACAAAACATATTTGATATGAATTCAAATCTGCTTCTGAAGATTAATTTCTCTAGTTATGAATGGAGTACTATGTTGGCTATATTTTCAGGTTTGGGGTATTTTTGGTGGGTTTTTGGAGGGGTCAGGTGACGCCATGGGAACAGTGCGGTCGGTTTTGACTGTCTGACAAAAGTTGCCTGTAATTTTCGGTGGTGACGGTGTTCATATTAGGAGATTAAAATAAACGTGGAATTCTTTTGGCCGTGTGCCAGGAATGTGTCCGAATGTCAGTAGTCACTCACGTCAGCCTTAATGTGAGTAACTGCCAGTCCTGTCTATGCTGATCATGTGACCAGTTAACTTTTGTGGTAAAACAGTTGTTCAATAATTGTGTTGTCAAAGCAAATGCATGAAATGAACAGACGCAGCTTTTTTCACCAGTAACCCTTTTGGGTCATACCTGGTTACCTGGCTTTTGAATCTCTACCTGATTACTGTCCAGTATTGGAGGACGGTGACATTAACAGGACAGTAACTGTCTGATTCTCATCGTAAATGTGAAGAACACGAAGTGTTAAAGACAGTGAAGAACAGGCTGCAGATCTGGAGACAGAATCATGTTAAATTGCAGTAAAATAGGAGTCACTCTGAGTAAAAGTTAAAAAAAAGAAAAGGTATAGGGGTTGAACAGCTGATGGATGTCCATCACAAGCACTATCCGGAAAAGACCATCACAATGACTGCTGGGGTGGGCCGTCATCGGAACCTTTTGATAATCTGAAAAAGTCCTGCCAGAGATCTCCTAGTGCTGATTTACTCATTTAAATAAAGTCATTAGACATGTCTTAGTCAAAATAGCTCCTCTCTGAACTAAAATAACCGGAATGGATTGATGTTCACTGGCATCCAATCCAGGATGAGGCCTACGTTGCCTGGGATAGGCTCCAGGTCCCCTGACAGCCCTAACCAGGATAAGAGGCTGGAAGATGGATGGATGGATTTAATGATACCACTAGTATGGTTAATCTGCAGACAGTAAATGTGAAGATACTGGGCAGGTCTTCTATATGGACTGACAGCACTACGTTGCAAAAAGCTCTGGGCTCCCCGCTCCATCTGGGCTGGAAGGAGACCATCTAACATCCAATCTCGCTTGAAGCGGGGCTATTTTTAAAACAAGAAATTTTTACAATCAGATACAATGCCATCTAATATTAGCCGCAGTGACTTCATTGGCTCGTTTAATAATAAAACAGGTAATATTAGACTTCAGATCCAGCCAGCAGCTATTAAGTTGGGAAAAGCCATGGATCACTGTATATGGGCGAGCGCCGTTACAGAAACTTTGGCTAATGAGAAGATCATCATCTACCTTTCCTTCCGAGTCCACCTCTGCAAAGCCTCTCAGAAATGAACTATTAACAATTAAATAGTGAAACTGTGCCGCTCACCACTCAGTGAGATGTATCCATATCACAAGGAACGAGCTATTGATGATTTCCGAGTGGCTACAGGATGAATGCATGTGAAAGCCTGGATTCTCGCAAGCTCAAACACGCTGAAGCATACTCTACAAATACATCATGTCTGACTGAACTGTTACTCAGGCAGAAACAATCACCCTCACATAAACCAGAATTCTTAATGCTTTATTTATCCTGTGACGTAACGAATGCAACAACAATAATTCTGCTTCTGGGTCTAGCTGCTGTTTTGTATAATCCTTGGGATCCGCTAGGTGTTTTGCCTCTTCGTGACTGTTTCATTAACTCTGACTAATTAATTCTATAATTACTAAGACGTAGAGTGTAGCCTCACAGCCCCACAGTTGGGTTTGCATCCCACCTTGCTCTGAATGCACGGCTTTGGCATGCTCTATGCCAGTGTTTCCCAACCCAGTCCTCGGGGAACCCCGGACAGTCCACGTTTTTGCTTCCTCTCAGCTTCCACCTGCACCTGCACCATCGGTGTTCCTGATTGGCTGGGAGCTTGAAGGGAGCAAAAACGTGGACTGTTTGGGTTCCCTGAGGACTGGATTGTGAAACACTGTTCTATGCATTTCCTGCCTGTATTTTGGTGGTGGGTTGGTGGACTGGGTTCTCGAAAGCCCTGTGCTGGGTAAGAGGTTATCAGGCTGATATGTCAATGCTTACATATGGGCTTCCACAAGGAATTCCTGGGAGCATCTGTAGTTCCTCATCAACGCAAGCGCTAGGAAAGACAGCATTTATTTCTGCACATATACTGATGCCAGATAAATGCAGGTATCAGATATCAGGTATCCATAGTCTGTAACCTTCCTACATATCTGGCATCAGTCTACATATCTTTTTTTAGGTAACATTTAACACAGCCTTTGACAATCACATTAATCCTGCCCAAGCCGTTTTGCCTGTGGTTTACAAATACTGCAGAGCCCTTACCTTCCAGGAGTCCAGGCTGTTCCATTTCCATCATAAAATCCAGCTGGAAAACACTGTGCGCCAGCTGCTGTATCCTCAGCACTGGCTTAAAGACAGACTTAATTAGAGGGCACCTGTCTAACTGTGCCTGTTAATGTGAACGAGCCAGAAGACAATTCCAGAGAGCAGGATGTGAGGTTCAGTAATTCCCAGAATAAATAAAACGTCAGGCGGTGAAACTCTCAGCTGCGGGGGCCCCTAAATTACGCCTGTCTGTTCACAGCGTCGCCGGCTGACCTGCTGAAACGGCCAGAAAGCCACTCCAGCTCTCCAAAATTTTTACTAAAAGCTCCTAAATGCTTTCGGAAGGGGTTCCTATAACCCCCAGAGGGTCTTTTTGCGTACCTTCTGGGTGAGTTTCTGCATCTCATGCTCTGTTCCCCTCCACCTTTCTTCCAAACGGACTTGTCCGTGATGCTAATTTCTCAATATTTTAACCCCATCTCGTTTGTAATTTTTTCATTTCATTACCAGGTGTTTTGTTGGCTGCTCTGGGCCAGTCGTGTAGGAACGTATGGCCTGCAAAAGGGCAGTAACATGGGGGTGTCACAGGCCACCCTGCACTTTGCTCCCCCGCTCAGGGGTCTCTCCACACACGCCAGTCTCAGTCACACGCGATGACAGGGACCCTCAGCGGGGGGGTCAGCATCCAGCAGACGGTGACACTAACCTTAATTCTCTTCTCCTCTCTTCTCTTCTCACCATTTTCCACAATGTTCTCACTGCAAAAAACACAAAGGGGGGGGGGGGGGGGGGGGGGTTAGGACATTGATCCATCCATCAGAAGCTTCAAATCCCAGGGTCGGCAGAGTGATGTCACCAGTGGATCTCTGAACAAGGCCCTTAACCCCCCCAGTTGCTCCAGGGACTGGCTGACCCTGATTTCTCAGTTGGACGTCACTTTAGATAAAAGTGTCTGTTCATGTATATTTCAGATGGGCGATGTGTCAGGAAAGTATGCTAATTGGTCTATTGTGGCATCTTAACCCTTGTTTCATGACAGTTATAAGAGAATGTAGCTGTCATGGTGAATTTGGGACTGCTGGCATCTCACCTTGTACGCTCTAACTGAGTACCATGCCAACATGTGTCTTTAAACGATCTCTATACCAAATCTGAAAATAGTTCATGGAGATTATTATCCATCCATTTTCTGTAACTGCTTGTCCTATTCAGGGTTGTGGGGTGGTCTGGAGTTTATGGGCACAAGGCAAGGAACAACCCAGGATGGGACACCAACCCATCACAGGACACAGTCACACGCCATTCACTCAGACAGGAACACCGTTGCTCAGTTTGACAACTCCAATTAGCCTCTATATGTTTTACGACTGGGGGGGAATGGGAGCACCTGGAGGAAACCCCACGATGACACAGGGAGAACATGCAAACGCCACACACATGGAACACTGGCAAAGACTAGAACCCAGGTGCCAGAGGCATGAGGCAACAGTGCTAACCACTGCACCACCGTGTCACCCTACATGTTACTATTATTATTGCATTTAGACAAAAAAAACTGCACAAATATTCTTCAACCTGCCAAGTCACAATGCGTAGAATAAAATTATTGTTTTTTTAAAAAAAAAAAAAAACAGGTAAACTGAATAATAATGCCAGGTAAAAATATCAGTTATTAGAATTTAGTTTTTCTAACTAGGGTGGAGTTTTGAGTGTTCTGTGTGATCAGTTTAGTGAATGTAAATCTGCCAGCTTTCAGCCCCTATCACCACGGTTGTGGGGTAATTATATAACTTCAGACCAGGTGTGGAGATGTGAGCAGCTTACATGCCCTGTTGCCGTGGCTGTGGGGTAATTATAAAACTTCAGGCCGGCTGTGGAGATGTGAGCAGCTTACATGCCCTGTTGCCGTGGCTGTGGGGTAATTATATAACTTCAGGCCGGCTGTGGAGATGTGAGCAGCTTACATGCCCTGTTGCCGTGGCTGTGGGGTAATTATATAACTTCAGGCCGGCTGTGGAGATGTGAGCAGCTTTCATGCCCTGTTGCCGTGGCTGTGGGGTAATTATATAACTTCAGGCCGGCTGTGGAGATGTGAGCAGCTTTCATGCCCTGTTGCCGTGGCTGTGGGGTAATTATATAACTTCAGGCCGGCTGTGGGGATGTGAGCAGCTTACATGCCCTGTTGCCGTGGCTGTGGGGTAATTATATAACTTCAGGCCGGCTGTGGAGATGTGAGCAGCTTACATGCCCTGTTTCCGTGGCTGTGGGGTAATTATATAACTTCAGGCATTGTCAGCAGACTCTCCTCACCGTTATTTACCTCAGAGTACGTCCCCACGTGCCTCTTCCTCTTACTCCTCTCCCACTTTAAGTTCCCAGTGCTCCTGGCCCTTGTTGTTTGCTGGTGCCTTTTGTCGCGTTACCTGCCGGTGCCTCGGAGCGATAACTGACTCCCCCGCTCCCCACCCCCCCAGCCAAGACAGATACAATCTTGACTAGCCCATTCAGCGAGCTTCTGTCGAGGTAATGCTGTCCGGACTATTATGATGCTGTAATGTGCCCTCTGGCATCAGCACTGCGCCGGTATCGTGTCGGTAATAGCCAGGACTGAACGAGAAAGATAGGCCTTTATGCTTTTCTACTCAAACATAATTCTCAGTATTTGCCATCTTGACACCATCATTTCTTTTTTTCCCTCTGAACACAACCACAATAACTTTATTTTATTTTTTCGCCTCGCTTCAATACACAATATTCAACCCCTATTTCTCCTTCGGCTTCTTTTCTTCTTGCTCTCCTTCATCTTCATCTTTTTTTTTTTAAACTCCCAAGGTCAGCCGGGACAAACAATGCCACTGGTGTCTGGCTGAATCGTGAATGCCACCGCCGACCATCGCCTTGGTCTCCTAGGCAACACACTAACCATTAATTTTCAATTAAAGCAGACAAAGAGATGACAGCTCTGGGTCTATGGAAGATGTCAAGAATCTGTATTAATATACGACACGGGAGCATAATTGTATGTCCATTTCTTGAAAACTCATCTATGCTATCAGTGAAATGTGAATGCAGTCGATAATTTTGGGCTGTTCACACTGCGGGCTCCTCGTTAGACAGATATCATGCTTGCAGCACACTTTCCGGAAGAGCAACTCCTCTCCCTTCCTTTGCGATTATTGTGCTTTATGTTTACCGATCATTTTTAAATGGGTACGCACAGAACAGCGCGTCACCTGGAGAGCGGAGCGCCGTGATGAGGCCCCACTGCACGTCCACTGCGTACCCCTTAATTTCCTCATGTGCGGTATGCAGTGCGAGCTTAGATCAGGTTTTCGCAATGGTATGAACATCCTGCGCACAGGACAACCTGATGAAAGGGTGTAAATAGTCTCACCGTGGTGCATCAAAAGAAACTGGTGCACGCAGCCAGGAAAATACTAATCGTGGGCAGTTTTCTAAGCTGAAAATAACTTGCGAGAAAGGGACGGATGGTTCCAGAGGTGGGGCTGAAAACAGCACTGTCCGGGCTCGGGACACCGTGCGGGGTGGGGGGGTGTAAGTATACCCCTCCCGTCTTTGGAGAGAACTTGTTATTCGTCCCCCACGCCTGTCCAGGATGAAGCTACCCCCGCCCACCGATGCCTGCCAGCCCATCATCAGGCTCATTGGGGGGGCGGTCGCCATCGTCTTTCAGCCATTATTGCACATCGCTCTGCCCCCCCCTTCCGCGACACTGCAGTCCTTTAAAATGTTGTGTGGTGCTACCAGCCATCAGCAGGCACATGGGCGTATTACGCACCCGCAAACCCAGCGCTGGCGCAGCACGCAGTTTCATTCCAGGGGAAAGGGGCGTCATGGACACACGTAGCGGTGGGCATCGTTCCCGCTCACCGTGTTCCACAGGCCGCCTCGCGGAGCGTGCAGGAGGGTGAGAATAGCTGTGAAATAACAGCATGGAACAGGCCCACCTTAAGGCCAACAGGCCTTGGCGTGAGGGGGAGGGGGGCACTCAGGAATGAACAGGGCACCCAGAGATGTTCCTGTGATCCCCTGTTAAAAATCCACATCCTTCTGAGAGGCTGGCTGGGAAAAGTCGCAGCTGGATGATAAAAGCCGACAGGATGCAGCCGCGTCTGTCTCGTGAGCCACGCCGCGCTCATCCAGCCCCCCCCCCCCCCCCCACAACCGAACCGCACTTCACGCTGTTTTTACATTTTTCACACGCAAAAGCCTGATGCTAAAACCACGCCGCCACTTCCCAGCAAAAGCCGGCGGTCCTTGTCAGCGATCATTCAGCAATGCCGTTTATCTGGAGTAATTATCACACCGCAAACTTTTTGTTTTTTTAGTTGAAGGAAATCACTGGCTTCTCCGAACACAGTCCGTGCTGTTGTGTAAACAACTATCTAAAGCTGTTAAGCGCCGATGGTTGTCAGCGATACCAGGGCGCTGAGATTCCAAACCTGCTTCTCAAGGATCTTATCGTTAAGATGTTTTCTCTTCTGTTTACCTGCCTTTCATACTCTCCTTTACCGCAAGACACAAACATGGCAGGAACCACCGGCACAACCGATGGAAACTTCCATGTAAAAAACTCTATATGGTATTTCTGAGAATGGGAAACAAGGATGAGGATGTAAACGTGGAGAAATTAAGTTTTTCAAACGTTTTGGTGACGCCCCCGTCCACTTGCCACGTGACGGTTTCATTCCACGAGCCGCTTCCCGTCAGGTATTTTCATCGGGCCTCTTGCGCCGCCGGCCCGCACCGGTCCTCCCCCGTCCGCATTAACAGCGGGGGCCAGGCCCCGCCCACAGCCCCCGATTGAACAAAAGCCCCTCTTGTTGGTAAGGGAACGACATAAAAGAAAAAAACCTGAAGAGAAAAAGAAAGAAAAGCAAGTTTCTCAGGGCCCGCACCCCCAGAGAGCCACTGCGTATCGCCCGTCTGTCCCCCGCGATACCTGCAGCCCGGCCACTCTCTGATGCCGCAGCAAGAAATCCCACAATCCCTCAGTCAGACCACATTCAGGCCCCCCCCTGCCTCGCCACATTAGTGCTTTTAATTAAGGTAATTAGTTTCAAAGCAGCCATAATAGGATTTTTTCCTCACCTCCCTGATGCAGTAAATACAGTTTAGTATGCATCCCCTAAACCTGACCTATTTTTCTCTGACCGTACCTTAAAATACTCTGGTTTGTGACGTGCTTTCCCAGGCGCCAGTGCTCACGGCCCCCCGTCCTGAAAGCGAGGCATGCGGAACGCAGCGCAGACGGAGGAGGAGAGTGACTAAAGGGCCCTCAGAAGAACACTGCATTATTTATAAAAACATGCAAAATTAACTCAAGGTTTGATGAAGATCGTCTAGACTGAACCTCTTGGAAGGGATCGGTTAATAATTAAGCACCTATTAGTTCTTCCCCTAGTCTTTAATTAATTTTATGTAACAATCATTTTTAATTCACATATTTAATTTTGCGTAATGTACCTTTTCACTTAGCATGTTTGAGTATTAATCTGCCATCGCTGAGATCGGAGGATGCAGAGATGTGGTGATCAGAGGCTTTACAGATGGAGAGACGTCTTCGTGCAGAGTGGTGGGGGCAACTGGAGGAAACCCCCCCCCCCCCCCCCAGTCTCTTGGAGCTACGCCTGTGAGGTAACTAACACGCAAATGCATGCACACACACTTGCGCGCATGTAAACACGCACATGCACACGTCACTGCCAGCTTTCGGTTTATGGCTGAACTTTACCTGCAGTGTTAGTCTACGTCTTATGATAGTTAAAACCCATTATCTGATGAGGACAGGCACTTAGAAGATGGATGGATGAATGGGTGGATGGATGGATGGATGGATGGATGGCAGTCAATGCAGTAAAAAACGCCAGCGCTCCGGTCCAGCACCCTTGAATTCCCTGAGAGTTGGCTTTCGGAGCGACGTTTCTGCTCACTGAGGCGTTATTAGACCTTGCGGGAAAATCGCGTTTGTGTACGGTTATCAGCTCTTCAGAGGTTCGGTGTCCCGGGGAGCATGCTGGTAGCACACGCCGCTGTGTGTGGAGGGCCAGGCGCAGATCAGGCTGAGATGGGACGCGACGTTTCAAAGGTCCCCTCTCCCCTGTTTTGAAGCAGAGACACTAAGCCTGTGACGGATACGCAGGGCCTCGTACGGACAGCTGCACACTCACTGGCTTTGAATTGCATTTCTTCAGGGTGATAGTGACCATGAGGACGATGTTTATTCCTATCATTACTATTTCCTTAGCCGACAATCAGATGATATACAGCTGGTCATTTCAGTGGATCGCTCTAGTATATTAGACAAAAAATGTATAGCTTTAATGGTGAGAGAAAATCTGCCTGCATTTCATGGACGTGGAATTTGAAACTAGTACTTTGTTACAGTACGTTACATAGCAGAAGAGTAATAATAATACTGATTATTATTGTGAGATTTTGGCATTTTTACTAAAGCAGATTTTGAAGCACTTATTTCTTGTAATTTCTTACATATTTATGGGGTTGAAATGAATCCATTAAAATATTTATCCTCATTTTGAGCAAATATTTGTACCATGGGACAGATATAATTGAACAGCTTAGCCCAGCAGCATTACTTAGATTACTAAATAACGCCCAAGAAAAAAAGTAATATATATTGATAGAATAAAATAAACAGGTAACAACCAGGGGTCGTCTGTGGGAGATAACATAAAAAAGCCCTACTGATTATGCAGTTATAAATGTTCCCATGGCAACGGAGATGCCGGAATTCTAGAAAACAAACATGTAAATGAGCCTTCTGACTGACACTGCCTACCTTACCTAATTATCGCCCATTAAATAGAGCCACACCCCCAGGTGCCAGAAAACAAAAGGGGTCACACAGGGACGCGGTCGGCCTATTTCACAGGAGACGTGCAAAACTCGAAATGCAAATGGAACGGAAATAGTTTCTGTGCAAATCAGCCACCAAAGGAAAATTCTCTGACATTATGTCCTACACTTTTACAAATTCTTTCAGAATAAAAGAGTCTTCTCCCAAAAAGAAAGAGATATTTAATATCATAATGCAACATATTTCCAGTTAGTTTTCAGTTAACAAAGACATGCTTCACGCACACAGAATTCAGAGGCAGCCTCGCTAATCACAGAACGGCTGAAACAGTTCAGTCCCTCTGGTTACGCTTGGCATCACAGTCTTTCCTGTTTAGCACAGCAACATGGACCTCACTGCCCCCCATACTTTCCTCAAATAAAAAATACAGATCAATTCCATCACTTTAAAGATGTTGGTGTTTCTTATTCTGTTCTGAAGGTGTTTTCTAAGCAGGGAGGATGCGGGGAGCAGGTTGATTAAATGAATGGACGGGTAACTCCAGGCCTGGGCGGATCCCCGCTGTCGTACGAATATCTGTGCCCTAAGCCAAGCATGGAACCCGGAAAGACACCGCAAGGCAGGGGAGGCGAGCGGTAAGCAAAAACAGCAAGACACATAAGAACATAAGGAATTTACAAACGAGAGGAGGCCATTGGCCCATCAAGCTCGTTTGGGGAGAACTTAACTAATAGCTCAGAGTTGTTAAAATCTTATCTAGCTCTGACTTAAAGCAACCCAGGGAACCACAGCTGTGAGAATAGCCAGGAGTTTAATGCTTGGTTTGAGACACAATCGCACTCGATGCTCCCATAGGTGGGGTCTGCAGCCGTGCCAGGCGAAGCGTTCGGAAGTTGGCGCGTCACTCGTCATCCTGGGAAGAACTAACAACGACCTGGAACTGGCGGTGCTGAAGTGCTGTGCTAATTACGTGTGACTGTGACCAGAGGCAAGGAGGGGAGGGCGTGGGAGGGGAGAGCCACCTGGCCCCTGTTAGTCTGCCATCATGACCCCCACTGCCCCCCGACCCTGACTCCCTCAGACCAGACGCCCAGTCAAAATAGGGGCCTAACATCACTGTAGAGGCCCACTTCAGTAGGAAGCGGAAAAACAGCCTCTGGCTCCCTTCCGCCAAGGCGCCTCCCCCCCCCCACTGAGATGCCATCGGCCCACAAAGTCACCTTGACAGATAATGAACAGTGCAATCCAGGTAGGGCCCGCGAGTACGGCGCCACCGGGGGAATGTTCAATTAAGGCGAGGGCTGATTGGGGAAGGATAATTGCGGAACGGGACAGTCCCAATAGCGCCGTTGGTAGGGCCGTGGGACTCGGGGGGGCAGTGGGGGAGGAGCGGGGCATCACGGATTCTACGGGTTTGATGAGGACCTGGCCAGAAAAGCGTGCATCTGGGGCACTACAAACGGGAGGTAAACACCATCACTGGCTAACGCGTGCCATCACCGTATACCGTGCTATCCCAGCATGCATCAGCCAGGCAGCACAAATGCCATTGCAACATCAGCACCGTTTCTACATCCTCTTTAATTCAGTGAGGAACCAGGGCTGGCAAATGGAACCCATGTTGAAGTTTACCTTTGCATTCTCCGGTCCCTTACTGAGCAATGTTTGCTTCAGGGCTGAGTTATGGTTCCCGGCTGGTTTTTTTCCTGTGTTAGGAAACCTCAGCTGACCCCTATCAGCTTACAATCTTATAAAATGTCAGCCAGACTCAAACGACTTAAGATATTCTTTTTAAAAGTCTTTCTTTTCATTTTTATGCCTTTGTGCTTTTCCAGATACATTTTACTTCAGCAGAAGAGTCAAGAGAAAATGGTAGCTTTATTATATGGGATTATTGGCAATTTTTACAGCACTTTCTTTTAATTCCTGAGGGATTTTCTAAATAGGCATTAAAAATATACAAATCATATTTAATGGATGGACTTGTTTGAGCTACATCCTGTTGCATTTTAGCAGACAAACAGGTGAGGACACCTTGGGGTTAAAACACAGGGCGCCCTGGAGCAACTGGGCTGAAGGGCCTTGCTCAAGGGCCAAAAAAGTGATATAATTACTCTCCCAACCATGGGATTCGAACCCACAACATCGTGGACAAGGGCCCATATCCATAACCCGCTGGGCTACACATCACCGCGTGTAGCAGGAATACAGTGAAACCAAACAACATGAAAACACTGTCATTAGAGTGAAGTTGGGCAGGGGAGGCGTGCAGGGAGGTGAGCGTGAGGGAGAGGAGCTGCAGGCCCTGAAGGCCTCAGCTGCAGGCATCCTCCGTGATGGTGACACCTGGCATACGAGTGCAGGCGCTCCCCCCCGCGAGGTACGCCGCCGGGGCTCCGCCGCGAGCCCCCAGAGGGCCTGGGCTTGCCACACGGTTTTTGGGGAGGGGGGATAGGCGTCTTCTCCCCGGTGGGGGAGCTCTGCTCGCTGTGCCCCCCCCCCCCCGCCCCCGATTCATCCCCATCCCCCGGAGCAAAACAGCTGCAGAGTGACACAAGGTAGGGGCGAGCATGCGGGGGAGCAGCACCGCTCGGATTTTTCCAGAAGCGGCGCTGTCGGTTGCCATGAGCCTGGACGGACCAGGAAGGGGCAGGCAGATTAAAATTGACGAAGGCACATTAAAGGAAAAACGAAGCTTACGCAGATTACCCACACTTACAGAAGCCCACCTAGGAACTGCAGTGCTCTGAACACACCTGTGTCCCCCCGCCCATGGATGACACGTCGGGGATGCGACCGGGGCCAAAGGTGCGCTCCAGTCATCCCAGCCTCCTACCGCACAGACAGGCACGTTATACACACATATACAAATACACTCAAATACACAAACACACGTCTTCATTTATAAGCTGATGCACACGCGCACGCAGAAATGCGGAAATGCGTGCATGTGCCCGCGAGCCGCAGCGTCAATCTGCCCACGAGCCGCAGCATCATTAGCCGAGCGGGTTATCATGTGTGGTGGGAGCCGCCCCCCCGAACCCGAGCAGCCTGAGCCGTCGGGTGCCGCTGCATCCGCCCCGCGGCTCCCCCAAGCGCGACAGCGACCGCAAACGCGGACTGTCCGCTGGAGTCGGGTTCCATCTGCCCGCCTCTATCTTACTATGTTATCTTGTACATATTTTCCATATATGTTGTTTAGATCCTGTAAACTATTCTATTCATACAGTTATGCCAGGATAAATACATAATATCTAATACTACTACTACTACTGTTGAGAATATTATTAATAATAATGATTTCTGCAGTACAGGGTCACAACCAAGAAGCCATGGCCACAAAGAGGGATAATAATAATAACAATAATGATAATAATAATAATAATTATTATTATTATTATAAAATGAATATTTATTAATGGCGATTAATTGTTATAATAACAATAATAATAATAATTATTAATTGTAATCATAATTACACACTGGCATGGTGGCCTCACCATTCAAGGGTTGGAGGGTTAAATCGTGACCCTGCTGTTTGCATGGAGTTTGCATGTCCTTCCGTGTCACATGAGTTTTCCTCCATGTACTCTGGTTTCCTCCGGCAGACCGAAGATGTGCAGTCAGGCTAATGGCTGATTTGAAATTGCCCAAACTACATGACAGTGTGTGTGCTCTGCAATGGGCTACTATTCCATCCTGGGAGGCCTCCGGCCCTGTAACCCTGACCAAGACCATCACTGAGAAGATAGATCTATAATAATAATAATAATAATAATAAGCTGCACGTGTGAGTGTACTACGGTGGGCAGCCGGTATTTATATCCAGGTAGCAAGAGCAGAGTCATGCTTGCTGGGTCAGTGGCTTATTTATCATACCACCTGCTGTATGTGTGAAAGATGATACAGAGCGGAGAAGGGAGATTAAACAGGCGCTTAAAGAGGCCGCATTTTTCTGTAAGTGTTTCCAACCGGCACGAGAATTTGCTCCCAGAAAGGAGGTTATATTACATGACTTGCCGGGAGGTGTGCGTGTGTGTATGTGTATACAGTGCGATTCAGTGTATTTATATAAACAATCACAGACGCAGGGACTGATTTGCGGGGGAGTGTGGTGCACGTCGATGGTGCAGCGTTGGACTCTCCGGTGCGGTGTAATTTACACGGGACACGTTGGCATTAATTTGACTTTGATCTACTCTGAAGGTGCTGAGGGGATTTCAACATTGTCATTGTAATCAGAGCGCTATAGAAATCCGTGTCAGTGACAAGGTAATTGGTTAACACAGACAGCCCCCCCCCCCCCCCCCCCAATGTAAACCAAGAACAGCAGATTTAAGTTAGAAACCTGAAAAAATTTCAGAAGCCAAAGGGACGGGAGGGGGGGAGATAAAACAAAACGGAAGAAAGAGAAAAGAACGGAAATGAAAGCAGAGTAAATCAATCTCGCTTTGACGAGCACTTAATTATATATTCTGTAGTATTCTCCATCATTGTTAGTGTTTAATTAATTCACAAATACTGAAACAAATTACCTTTGCATGGTTGAAAATTACACCTAAATGTAGCATGGCGCTTTTGTGTTTCACAATTAAATATCCCCTCAGATTCAGCGGGTGTGATAGAGTAACAGTTCTGGGGTGAACCTGACCGCTGCTGTTGACATTTTAATGTTAAAAAGGCCTGTTTCCTTCCGAAGATCATTCATTTCACAAATAATCAGGAAGGCAGATGCACGCCCTGGCACACGAGTTCGAAAGCAGGAGGGGCTGTGGACGCGTCCGAGGAGGATAGGGGGGCATGGAAGCTGAGCTTGGGTCATGCTGCTGTGATGGAAATGCTCACTCTAATCAGGCCCATGACCCAAAAAAAAATTACTTTAACCAGGTCCCCACGATGCATAACCCCTCCCACCTAGGGCTCTGCTGCCCCCACTGGGACAACTTCCCCAGCTGCACCCCAAGACAGCAGACCTGACTCTTATCATGAAACAATGACTATTTGAACAGCAAACACCTCCATCCATCTATCCATCCATCCTCTAACAATTTGGATTCATAAATATATGAAGGTTAATGGGTTTCAGTTACCTTAGTGTAGACTGTAGCAAGTCAGGCCTGTCAGCCATTGTCATTCGGACCAGCTGGTTACTCTCCTGTGGGATCTGATCAAAGAGAGGAAACGCAACACCTTAAAAACACCTTACATGCCACTTTCCCTGCCGAGCAAGAGGCTTTGTTCTCCTTTCGGTGGGCCTTTGGTGTTAGGTGTTCTCCTCGTGGTGGCTGATGTCAAATGCAGCCGTCCGCACACAGCTACCGAACCATCTGCTCAGATTGGTGGTTACGCTGCACCATCTGCTGCGTGGCTCGAACCTCCACTCTCCTCCCGGGGCCCGACGCGGTCGCGCGAGCGTGAGGAGGGTGTCGGCCACTTTCGCTTTTAATGTTTCCTGGGGCTTTTCTCTAAAGACGAAGTCGAGCTGCAACCTGGAAAGGCCCTAGTAATATTTACTGGAGAGTGAAAGTGTCAGTGCAATAGGAATGGAGGGTAAGCTGCATCCCGCACCTCTGGTCCACCGCAGTTACGTGGAGAGACGCTGCTCTGCGCTGTAAGAGATGTGGCCGAAAGCAGCCCAGCCCGCCGACCCCATCCGGATACGCCATCCCGAAGGCGCCATACTTTTGTGGGTTTTTCTTTTCTTTTTTCAAAAAAACGTTGCGACACAGAATGTGGCTGCAAACAACCACATCCTGACAACGTTTCCCACTGATCCCGGTAATTATTTACGGGTTCACCTTGGAGTCGCTACTGGCTAATGGATTCGGTTTCACAGCAAGGTAAGCCCCCATCCCGTGTCATCTCACATGCTTACGCGACCGTGCTTTCCGGGGCGGGGGGGGGGGGTGGAGATTAGGGGGCGCGGAGGAGAAAACTAACAGGGAATTAGAATAAGAAACAAAAAAGAGGCTGTGGATTTCCTCGCTGACAGGTATGGCAAGGCTTTTGGCAGACATTGTCATGGCTTTGTACAGGAACACAAAGTACATGGGGTTATAGAGTAATAAACACAGAGGCAACAACCAGCTTTGCAGAGGGAAACGGGGGGAACAGAGCAAAAAGATACGTATAAATTGTCAACAGTTGTCATAGAAATGGGCTTCAAATTAAGGGAAACATGCGTGGCGGCGTGAGCGGCCCAGCAAGCAGCGCTTCATCACGTCCACAAACAATGGCCAGCCTGACAGCGCTTAGCCAGATAACGCCGCTGCCTTTATTTACATTTTTATTCTCCACTAATTCCGCTGCCTTTTCGCTGAGACTTTGCCGTCCTCGATAACTGCGCTCTTTCAAGTGGTTAATATCATGCAAAATAAGGCTCCCCCCCCCCCCCGTCCCTCTTTATGGGGATAAGCACTACAAAGCGGCTCACGTGGCATGTTGGGGGATTTTTTTCTTCAGATGGACCTCTCATTATCATCTCCTGTTTTTTTTTTCCGTTGTTGTTCCCTTTCAGCATTAAGAAACGAGCCCCCTCGTGTCCAAGTCGGCCCAAAAGGACCGCAGTGGGATTGCGACAACAGCGAGATTATTTACAAACACGAGTGATTACAAGCCGGGTCGGCCTCGCCATTCGGCTGTTGAACTCGCCTTGCCGCTTTCTGGCCGCCGGACATGGATTGTGAAGACCCGGAATAACGTGATTGGCTAAAAAGGGGGGGGAATGATCTGATTGGCTCCCCTCAATGGGCATGAAGGCCTTCTCTGCTCCCCGAGGTGACCACTTTCCCACAATCCCCATATTCTCACAGGAAAGCCCCGGTGGCAGAGAGCTTGCAGGCCTGGCTGGCTGCTACATGGGTAAGTCAGGCCCAAACCCAAGCGGCAGCAGGCCGGGCGAGCATACACCCTCCCCCTCCTGGCGCCGTGAAGTGCCGTGACCATTCCGGCTGACAACAACTCAAACAGACCCCTTAGAGCCTCGCCCCCCAGATACATGACCACTGACTTGCAAAGGCCGTTATTTAATGTTGTCTCTGTGTTTTTGTACATGTGTCCAGCTTGGGGTTTTTCACTGTGGAGCAATTGGTGGAACTGCGTTTGGTAGAACTGCGCTTGGTGCATCCAAACATCTTATCATGTAAATTGTTGTCTAGACAGAATATATCACACCTGTGGGTCATTTAATGTTATTATTTATTATTTATTTTCAGATGATTATTCTTTGCATTATGCATTTCCCTTTAGAGTTAAATCTACTACTGTGTGTGGAGTTTGCAGATGTAGCTGTGAATGTGCATGCATGTGTTTCTTCCCTACGATGGGTTGACTCCCCATCCTGGATTATTTCTTTTCTTATGCCCATAGTTTCTGGGATAGGCTCCAGACCCCCCACAACCCTGAATAGGATAAGTAGGCACAGAAAATGGATGGATGGATTGATGGAGTGCAATCCATGAAGCAGGTGAGAAAAGGCATTTCGATACACACGTACAGTGTGTGTTTGTGCATGTATCAAATCAAGCAAATATTCACTTATAATAATTTGAAGTTATTGCAGTTTGCAATCATCGTTATTCCTGTCAGTGCAAAACACCACTCTCTCCCCCCCCCCCCCGCTGAGGATTAACTCTGGTGTTAAATTCAGAGTGGCTTATTCACAACTTTCCACAGAATGGTGAGAGTTTTAACCAAAAAACGCCAAAATACAGTTAGACGGAAGGCTTAGATCATTCTCTCTATGCAGGGAAAAAAAATATCTCTTATAGAAGTGGATTTCCATAAATAAGTACAGCCCATGCGATTGCACAAGAGGATGATAATATGTCTATCTGTGATGTATGCAGGTAGATAGAGCGCGTAAACACACAAAAAGACCCACACAGCTGACAGCTTACAGGAGGCCAGATAAGCCGCTAAGACCGAATTCGGCTTTGAAGTGAGTGAAGGGGTTACGTTGGGTAGCTGAGGGAGTAGCCGGCCTCTGTGCAGGTAGCGTGGAGCAGTGTTTGTTTGGCGTGGAAGATAAGATGTTTTTTTTTTATTTTGTTATTATCTTGAAGTCATAAGCTCCTGCGTAAATTAATGGCCCAACGAGGACAGACAAAGCGAGCGCTTCAGGATCAGAAGCGGGAGAATGGCATCGGCGGTAATCCGTCTCGCATGCTGCCTGCCTCCATATCTGCCACCTCCATCTCCCAGCCGCTGGAACCCGGTGCCGCCGTGGGGCCCCGACTGCCGGATTTCACGGGCTGGGCAGCGGGCCGCTTAAAGAAAATAAAGAAACGCTCGCGATAAACAAAGCAATTACGCTTCTGGGCAATTAGCCGCTGGCGGGAGGCTAGTGGAGCGCCAGGCCTGTTTCACGGTTGGGGATCTCGTTCCTGGAGTGTGCCGCTGCTGATTGGTGCTCGCCTCACCGGAGGACAGCCTACACGCTCGAGCCGGGCCGCATCTCATTATCTCTACAAGGCTTACCATAAATAACCAGCAGGCACCCCCAAACAAACGCCACCACTGGCTGTGCCGTGCCGTCGGCCGCGGTGACAATAATGGAAGTAGTGCTGTATTTGTGATACAAGCGCAGGGTGCACCTGCCCTCGATTGTGATCGCACGCTTACTCCCCCAGTCCCCACACTAAGGATGTGTGAACAAGGACAGCAAAGTAAAACTGTGGCACTGCGATATCAGACCGTCCCGCAGATCTTCCCCCCATCTGTTTTGCGATGTTGCTCTGACAAATAAAATCCCCCCTGGCACCACCCCCCTGACACAAGTGCCATGAATCTCCATCATTTTCCTTTATGTCATTGGAGATTCAATTATAATCATCTGCATTTCAGGTACTGGGACAATATCCCCAGCTGACGTCCTCCTCATTTACACCTAATGAGAACTTGTTAAGGGCTTCTGCCTCCCTACATGTATGCAAATTCAATATTCTTGCCAGGTTTCCATTGGCCCCAGAGCCCCCTCCTGTTATTGGCTGGGATTCTATTAAAGCCTGTTTAATATTAATAGGTACCTCAGCCCTCGCCGTTCAGACGGTGGGCTCTCCATTGAGATGTTTCCTTTGAAGGCCCCAGAGATGACAGCACACTTGCAGTTCCCCCAAATTGTTTTGATGGTCTTTCCCTTCGGGAGCCTTTAAAGCGATTCCTAAAAGCCCCAGTAGTATAGGGACTGCCGGGGGGGTGCAGTACGATTTTGTTCACTATACATCCTCACGTGCCCCCATTTGACATGGGAGTGTGTTTGTTGGTGGTGTGCGTCTGAGAACATGGGTGGGGTCGATCGATGACAGCCAGCCCTGTCATCTGCAGTGCGGCCGGGGGTCAGACAGCACATACGCTCACACAGAGCGACCCGAGCCGGATTAACAGCTAAATAAATAAATCACATTTCCATGGAGCGAGGTGACATGTATTTCCATGTGTGTGGCATCTTTCCTAATTTTCCTCGACAATCACATGCAGGAAGTCCACACAGGCGGAGCTCACATGTGCAAGAGATCTCTGCTGCTCTACAAAACAAAAATGAACACAAATAAACATTAAAACACCGGATGAAAAAGGACAGATCAAACCCTCTGATTTTATAGAGCATCACGCTTGATGGCTCACCCTGACTCCTGGTTTATCACAGACGGTCAATTTTTTCGATCTGGATGTAAACGTGGGCCCTGTCCACTGTGAGAAGGGCCTGTGGAAAAAGAGACACTGGGGGATTGGTGGGGGGCGGCTGGGCGGGGAGGACGGCCTGGAGGAGTGGCTCTGGCTAAGCTGTCGGCGACGGATTGGCCCCAGGCTGTTTTAAGAGAGATAAAGGCGGAGAGGCGAAACTCAAGCTGTGGGTGGACCCAGCCTGGTACGCAGCGACAAAGTGCTAGAGAAACAAACACTGGCAGTAAACAGGCGATGAGCTCATTCTGGAAACTTCTCCCGGCTGAAGTGGATGGATGTCTGATGGCAGTACAAAAAAAAAACAGGCTAGCCGTGACGGGCCCCGGCTGAAGTGATTACTCACGGTATTCAGAGATGGATATCGCTTACACAGACACACGCTCTGTGCTCAACACACACACTCACAAACACAGCGCATGGGGAGGGGCTGTCGGCAGTACCTGAAGATAAACTGTAAACGGTAAACTGGGATCTTTCGGATTCATTGGTAAAGAAATAACATCATTTTGAGGATTCATCTGAAAAGCCTCGAACAGAAGTGAATAAGCTTCAGCCCACTTGGTAGCTGCGGTCCACAGATCTGTTGTGCGGTAAACTTCCTCCATTGCTGTACCCCAGTAATGTAAGACCCACATTTAGCCAGAGGTCTTCCTCTGACCTATTCTGATTGGTCTGTCTTTTAGGGGAGGTCCTACCACCAGCCTGTCACGGGACTCGTGAAGGAGCGGGATGGAGCTGATTGGTCGAAGCCCACAGGCACTGAGTGAAGAGCTTCATTAAGGGAAAACTGGGGACCTTTTACAGTTTCCGAAAGATTAAGGCCGCAGAGGCGCTGCTGTTAAGCTGTAGCTGTCACTCACAGGAGGATAAGGGTGCATACAACCGCAGCGTGTCTCCTTTAGAAAGAGTGTCCGCAACCCCTTAAATAAACAGCCCGTGACATGTGGGGGTTTATAGCGCTGGGTATTGCCACGCTCTTTTTTTCAGTGCATCAGGAATTCATTTAGAGAGGTGCTTCTCCGAGGTGCTGCTGGATGCTGTAGCATGGTGATGATCCACAACATAATTGCCTAAGCAGGTGGAAGATGAAGGGATGGACTTCATTACCATTTTGGTAAACATTGTATCGTGTGACACAAACAATGTCAAAGGTCAAATTTCCAGGTAATTTATTACAATTATTTAAATGAGCAAAAATAAAAATCACAATGCATCGTGGTGCTTCAGAGAGGCCCTGTGACAATCAGTGCATCATAATAATAATAATAATAATAATAATAATAATAATAATAGATACATCATCAATCATGTGGGGAAATTGTCTTTATGCCTCCCCCAACTCGCTCTTTGTAGAGTAAGCTAGCCGCGAAGGGCAGCCACCTGTTGCGGCGACCAGGGAGTTGGGGGTTAAGGGCCTTGCTCAAGGACCCACAGACATACTGAGGCTGGGTTTGAACTGGGGACCTTCTGATCACATGCACAGCCCACTGTGCCACATGCTGCCCCAATGTATATGTGAGCATACTGTCTCAGCTGATCTATTGGACAGACTGGTTCTGATTCTCGAATGCTGTGTTCCGCTTCAGAAGACTCGGTTTAACAGGGGGTCACAAAGACCTCGACCTTCCACACCCAAAACACTCCTCAGGGCACCATCCTCCTGCTATGTGCAGCGCAAAATGGACACAAGAGTGACCCCATCGAAACGGAAATGGACAAATGGGTGACCCATTCCAAAAAGAAATGGACACACAAGTGACTCAATCCAAACGGAGAGACACAGGGGTGACCCAATCCAAACAGAAATCGACACTCGGGTGACCCGATCAAACGGAAATGGACACACAGGTGACCCGACCCAATGGAAATTGACAGAAGAGTGACTTGATGCACACTGAAATGTTCACAGAGGTCACACAATCCAAACGGAAATGGACATACAAGTGACTCAATCCGAACGGAAATGGACATACAAGTGACTCAATCCGAACGGAAATGGACACATGGGTGACCCAATGCAAATGAAAGCAGCAGAGTGCCCAAATGCTGAACACCTGTCAGCGGCTTACGGTGAGCAGTGACCATTTAGTACACTCGCATTCGCACAAACACGGCGGGCTCCATGTCATCGCATGGAAGAGTTTGCAGAGAACAGCATCACCAATGAGGGGATTAAAATGACATACATCAGAGGAGAAGAGAGGCAAGGTGAGGTGGGCTGTCGCTCTTTTGGAGGTACAGCTTCTGCACCTTCTGTTTATGTGGAATTAAGAAAAGGTTCTGTTTACCGGGATTAACTTAGACCCGACACCAGGTCTAGACTAGTCGCAATCTGTCACTCGGCAGTGCTGGCTGGGGTGGGCTGGGCTCACGTGCCGACGTCAGTCAGGAGCAGAGTGAGCAAGCGATCCAATCCTCTTCAAACCTGTCAAAGGAGATTCATCAACGGGAGAGGGAGAAAGTTTTCATTCCCAAAGAAGTCGCAGATTCTTTCGTGGATGAAACACCAGTTGAATTCCACTTGACGGCTTGTTTGCGTTGCCTTTGCGAGGGGAAGCCTGTGAACTGCCGCTGACACAGCCTCGTGTTTCGGAAGGCCCTCTGATTGGCAGGAACAGAGAGCCCCCGCTGAGATCATGCGCTAGAATCACGGGACTGGGAAACATGCCGGAGCCTGCCGCTGCCGAGCATCGTGCTTTCAAGGGGGAAGGTGAGCTTGGCAGAATCAAACGCTGATAAAAGAAGAGTCACATGCCCATTATTGCCGTGGCGACAAGGGCTGCACGTTCCATTCCACATGGTCGTCAATCACCATGATGTAACGTCTCCAGTTTACAGCGTCAAAGCTGCACCTTCCAGTCTTTCATTTCCCTTAAATGGATTTTCAAAGCGGCACCTTTCTTCTGACTCGATGCCACGAGAACGTTGACAACATCCGATGCTTTGAATATTAATATTAATATTTTTTATTGACAGTCAGCCCTTCAAAGTAGCTGATCTTCAGTGGAAAACTTGGATTAAAAAATCCTGTGATCCAGTAAAATGAAGCTGATTGCTTTACTGGTACAAGTGGTTTGGAAATTGCGCGAAAGAGCAATGGAGATGGAGCAATGGAGAGGCTGGGTGCAGGGGGTGACTGGGGAGAGAATGGGAGACGCAGAGAGCAGGCCGCCCCCTCACCTCTGCCGATGTGTCCGTCAGCGGAGTAAAATTAAAGATGAATGCTCTTGTGGGGCCAAAACTGAGGCGCCTTTAATTTCAGATTCCATAACTCACGCCCGTCTTGAGGGCTTGACAGCCGCCGCAGAACAGACGTCTGCCCTTTTAAGATACTGCCACGGGTCCCGGGGCCCGGGGCCCAGCCGCTGCCTGCTAAATAGACTCGGCTGTCCCAGGTGCACAGGCTGCCCTGCTGGCGGTGGCGGCCTGCTCCCTCTGTCCTTGTCACAAGCTCTGGGCTCAATTGCCTTTTATCGCATTTTATCAAAGGCCTCTTTTCCAATTTCACCATTTTCGTTTTCAAGCCTTCTCTGCTAAGCACCTTTCTTTTATATATATATATATATATATATATATATATATATATATATATATATATATATATATACACGCACACACACATACACACACTTGCAGTGTTTTTGCCAGTGGTTTCTCCTTGCTGGCCACACCCCCCACGAATGGATGCCAGCGCTTTTCCCGCCATCTCCACGGGAACACAGATGACTCTGGATGGCCAGCGTCGTCCTCTGATTCACGGATGATTCTTCCAGCTGGATGGCCACAGAGAAAAGCCCAGTCCAGAGGCGTTTGAGCTGTTCTCCATGCCGACGCGCAGCCGTCACTCCTGACGTCTCGTGCCTTAACCAATAGGCCCAGAGCACCCGTCTGTGCCCAGACGCATGCCACAGCATGAGGGTGACTTCACAAACACAAAAAAATCAGTTACCACCAACTAATGTCTTTCTCTCTTTGCAACAACAAGATTGCTCCTGTTGACTTCCTTCTCTCTCTGTTGAGAAGCTGGGGGCCCGGGGGGATGGGGGCGGGGGCAGCAGATGGTCTCCTGGCCTGTGGGCATACAGCAACCCACGGCATCATATTGCAGAAACGACGAGAGCTTTTCAATCACTGAGTAACATGGTTACTCCTCACCCCGTGTGGATGTGGCCGGGGGCGCGATCGAATGGGCTGGACCTCAAGGACCCCCTGGAGCTTCAGGCTGACTTAGTTACGGAATCGCGGTCGCCGGGGGTGACATCTGTGGCCTATCCAAATGCCATGGAACGATCCGGAACACGGTGTTAATAAAAACAGCAGGAACACATAGACCTGTTTGTACTCCTCTTTTCTGGGCTTTGTTTTTTTTTTTTTGTTCTGCTGACCGGGGGTGATTGTGGGAAAAGGGGAGAAGGCTCCGGAATTGTAGCAGTATACAGTAGGATTTGCTCTAGGGTAGCTTCAGGAATGAAGGTCAGTGAAGTTTTATTAGGAGTTGGAGGAGACAGAGTGTACCTGGGAGATAGTCACAATGACAGCTGTGTTATTGGTGCCGGCGATGAAGAAGAACAGATCCGCGTCCTGAGGGACCAGCGGGGGGGGGGGAGGAAGTTGCCTTTCACTCGTGACGATCTCATATAAACAGGCACTCATGCACCGAGACGCACACACACACGCACGCACGTGTTATACACACACACACCCCCATGCGCATTTGCATGGGCCTGCTGCTGTAAGTACCTCTTATTTATGGTCATGTGCTGGACAGAGAGCAGCAGCTCATACACTTTGATGGGTCTGCGCTGGCTATGAGAGCTCAGGTCCGGCTGTCACTGCTCACCGACTCTTCAAAATACTCAGCAGGCCCGTGCCACCAGCAGCCGCCCATAACGCCGTGTCACTTATTACTTTTGGGATAATCCCCTTTGAAGGGAAATCGGCACCTCAGCCGTGAGCCCTAATCCCACAAAATCTGGCTAATTGCCTCTTTCTCAAACGCCCGCGAATGCCCTGACCGTGCCGACCGGCAGCGAGCCTCGGGGAAGACGCCGACATTGTCCGTGGCCGAGGAAGCCGCTCGGAGCAGCCGCAGACAGGGGCGGTTCCCTGGGGGATAAGGGGGGACATGATCTGCGGTGAACCAGACGTAGCGTTTGAGGTCTCTTTGTGGGACACTGAGGCATGCAGCGGTGCTCGGGGTTTGTGGGGGGGGTTAAACTCAGCTCCCCCTCCCTTACTTAAATGCACGTCAAGGATTTAAAAAACGAACTGCAAGTACAGCGGACGTGTGACATTCCACACAGGGGGAGTTAGTGAAACCACGGGCAGCCCTACGACACAGCTCACAGGCCTGTGGGATCACACCATTTGTGAGAAAACATCCATTTCCTCTGAGATAACATGAGGAGACACCACTTGCATGCGTCATGTGGCACGCAATGGCATCACTTTCTTATCCCCTTTTTTACCTATGGCTTTCCTTATCCTAGACGTCGCCTTTATCCGGAACTTTCCGGGGACACACACACAGTGACGCACATGGATACACAAATGCCTCTCTCACATGCAGACTTTCCTTCTCTCCCACATGTGTGACACACACCTGCTCACTAACACACACGCTAACTTTGTATGACATACACCCATGTTCAGTCTCACACACATACACACTTAGGCACACACACATACACACTTAGACACACACACACAATCTGACATACCAGATCCACGCACACTGTTTTTTCTGCAACATCCTTATGCATCCACACAGACTCACGCGCACACAGCAGTGACAACCATGGGCATTTATGAGGAGGAATTCTGGGTGGGTGAATTGATTTAGGCTTTGGGTCCAGAGTCGGCACTCCTTGCCCCCCCCCACTTCCAGCGAGTGACACCATGGATAGAAATGAGACAAACCCCCTGTCCCCCAGGGACCTGATGCATCAGAAAGCCTCCTTTATAAACCCTGACCAATCATTTAAGAATAACCCTTCCATGTGAGTGCATTCCCCGCATCACCAAACTTGTAGCATTTACCGATCGATAAAGGACCAACAAAAACTGTTGCCAGACCATAATACTACCGGTGCTCTATACGCTTTCTGACTCTGCCCAGTCTTGTTAAGGTTACCATGGGGGGATTACCTCCTCCAAAACTGAATGAACGTGAGTAGCAGTCGCCCCTCCGACACCAACTCGAACTTTGCCTGAGTCCTCTGTCCACCCCCCCCCCCCCCCTTTGCCAAACTTCACCTCGACAGACTAAACAGTTGTGACTCGGCTGAGTGGGCGCTCGAACTCCAGATGCGGCTTCTCCCCGTGCGCCCCCCACCACCCGTGCTCCCTTCCCTCCCCCCACACATTGCTTTAATTGGAGTGGCAGGCACAGGCGCAGCGGAATACACGGGGGGGCCTGCTCCTGGCCAAGGCGCTCCATTAGTGCTCCAAATAAAAGAAAGCTGAGAAGTGTTTTCAGGTGTTTATTGCTAACTCAGCTCAAGGCAGCTGCTAATGTGAATCATGCCTCCTCCCTCCTGCTTTTGTCTACTTTGTCCAAAAAAGTAAGGAAACTGGGGGAAAAAGAAGAAAGCCAACTGCTGTGATTAGCTTGACCAGAGTTAACCATGATTAATGCTACTCTGATTAGCAGCTTGAATGCTAACCCCAGTTTGCATGGCCAGAGTTAACAATGATTAACGCTACCCTGATTAGCAGCCCAGTGCTATTCTGATTAGCTTAGCCAGTGTTACCCTGATAGTATCCCTTCTGTTACCCTGATTAGCAGCCACAATGCAAACCCTAATTAGCATCTCCAGTATTACCTGTTAGCAGATACCCAGATTAGCAGCTCCAGTGCTATTCTGATTAGCTTGTCAAGTGTTACCCTGATGGTATCCCTACTGTTTCCCTGATTAGTAGCTTCAGTGCTAACCCTAATTAGCATCTCCCATATTACCTCCATAAGCAGATACCCTGATTGGCTGCCTTAGAGCTAGCCCCTCATTATCATCTCCAGTATTACCACCTGATTTTTTTATATTTTGTAGAGAACCTTGTTTCCCCCTCCTCAGGTGGACCAGCCCAGGCTAGGTTGCCATTCTTATGAATTGTGGTTGTTCTTTCAGGGCTTGGGGGGGTTGGCACTCACAACCCCATGGTGCACTGGGCCCCCCCTTCCTCAGTGAGCCTCACTGGACCTCATGGAGAACACACAGCGCAGGAAAAATCAACCCCCCAGCCAAGTTTCAGCTGTATTTCCCAGGTGCATCCCCCTCAATATTATCCCTCCATTAACTTTCTTTTTTAACCAACTTCCTCTTAAATTTGTTCAAAAATAAATCAAAAGCGGAGGGGGGACGAGTGAAAACAATGGCCCCCACTGAGCGATTCCCCCGCCGCGTGCGCCGATTCACACCGCGATGCGCCACGGTGTCGTGTTCTGGAAGGAGCACGACCCCAAACCGTGGTGGGCTCCACGGCCGCGCTGAAGGTTGTCTGATGACCCCCAGCCATTTAACCCCCCACCTCCCACCACCATCGTATTTTTAGACTAAGGTCCAGAAACAGTGCTGTTTTTTTTTTTGGGGGGGGGGGGGGCTTTTTAAAAATCCCAGGGCACACAAAGGCAGCCCCATTTCAGTAGATTTGAAAACAGCACCTCTCAAAATCCATTCCAAAATAAAAGAAAACATGGAAAGAAAAACAAGAAAGCAGCACAAAAAAGAGGAAATGTTATTTAAAAGGTACCAGACCGCATCATTTTCCACTGATATTATATACTCCCTGCAGTATCCAAAATATATACGGGCCACAGGCCAAGAATTTAAAAATAAAATACATAGACTCAACATCTGGACAGAGGCTGAACAAAACTTCCATTTAATCACAGCTGAATAAAGTATTCTGCAGTTTACTTCTGTTTTTTCACTAATTCAGCTTCTTCTCCCAGGGGGGCTCTGCGACTTCTCATCTGGAGACGGCTCGCGTTTCGCCCAAGCTTCCTGACACGCTGACAAGACGTTCATTTTTATTATAATTATCCATATTGTCCGGAGCATAGGGAAGTGCTGTGTTTTCAGAGGCAGCAGAACTCCACAGCGTACGTATTGTACCGATAGTCCAGAATGGACTCTTGGGTTTCCGTAAGCTAAACAAGCTAGTGGGTTTTGGCACCGCCGATGGAGGTAATAGTTGTTTAAGCTACAGGTTCAAATCCTGCCCAAGGTACTTCCTGGATACCTTCCAATCATGTCTGCTCCTAACGGAAATATTTACCCCTTTAATGACCTGGCACTGAGGACTTGTACGTATAGTGATTACAAGATAAAGTCTGCATGGGCAGTATACAGAGGACGTCGTTTAGGTAAACTGTAGTAGGATGAGACTCTGTGCGGCTGCTTGCGAAGATCAGCTTTATGATATCTCTGTGTGTAATACATCAGCTGCTAATAGCATTAACTTGGACAAGTCGTGTTAAAAGAAGACATTCTGGCAAAACCGGGTTGGGATGTTCCTCGGTGTTGTAGACTTTGGGGGAGGGGGGGCATCTCGGCAGCATACGGGAAATTCCACAGATTCCAGAAACGGCACAATCTCTCACCCCCTCTTCATGGGCGATACCTGAACGGGAGGCCCCAGTCACCTGACAGCGGCCCAGATCGTCCTTCACGGAGTAACAGGAGTCCTGAAGGAGCTGCGTCAGAAGCGGAATGTCTCCTGGCCCGAGGGCAGATGCTGTTTACAAACGGGCCCCCTGCACCCGTCGCTCTCGTCTGCGTTAGCGGGGCACCAATAGAGCTGTCAAGCCTCGATGTGGGGGGGGGAGACACTTATCACGCTGATAAAAAAGCCGGCGTTATTTAAACCGGCTGCTTGGCACAGAGCATACCGCTGGCGGGCCTTTGTAATCCACGCAGCGGCCTGGGAGTGCATTATAAACGCATCGCGAGCTCTATAAATACGGTAGTTAGCGCCTCAACGACATGCTGACTGTGTACAGCATGCAGTGTTGGATAAGCGGCAGGGATTTCACTGCCGGCGTGATATGGCACACGTCTGACACGGCATCAACAAGTGCCGGCGTGCTCGGAGGGTTCAAGCATTAGACAGCGACACCACCCGCAGGCACACATAAGAGGCCGCTAACGAGCTCACCGATGACATGGTGGGTTCGAGGCAGGCAGGACGGCTCGGGGAAGCGTGCTGTTTCTAGGTCTGGCTGTTTAGGCCTTTGATGTAACCTCAGCTGCTTCAAGAAACCCACCTATCCATCCATTCACTCATCTACCCCATCATTCACTCATCCATCCATCCATCCACCCAGCTATCCATCCATCTACTCATCCACCCTTCTCTCACTCATTCTTCCTTCATTCACTCATCCTCCCACTCATTTAGTATTCACTTATCCATCCATCGATGCATCTACCCATCTATATATCATTCACTTACCCACCCATCCAACACAAGCAGGCTAATGAAGATTACTCTTCAAACCAACAAGCAGTAGGAAAATGCAGCGTGATGTGCAGCGTGGGCTCGTTAAGGAGCGAGTGTCTGCATGGAGGCGAACTATAAAACATCCCTTTAAAGCCGCTTGTTTGCCGTGGCGTCACTTTAAAGGGGATGGAGCGGAGCCAGCTGTGAGGTCACCGCGCTGCCGCTCCTGACACAC
Source organism: Paramormyrops kingsleyae (assembly GCF_048594095.1). NCBI lineage: Eukaryota > Metazoa > Chordata > Actinopteri > Osteoglossiformes > Mormyridae > Paramormyrops > Paramormyrops kingsleyae. Next base: position 29,742,007 of record NC_132804.1, read on the forward strand.
AGCACCACACCGGCCAGCGCTCTTATTAAACTGGACCCCGTTCAACTATTTATAGAGTTTGTAGCTTGTTTCCTGCTAAACATCCATTTAATTTCATCTTTCTTCATAATTTTACAGTTTATGGCCCGCTGATGTCAGCATGCAGACAGATGCTGTGACGGGGCCACTCGGTAGACCCACTCCACTTCGGGGGGGCTCAAGGGGGTGCTAAATGAGAAACAAGATACATACTTTTTCATCACGGAAGAGAGATGCTGTGATTCCCAGAGAAGCGGTCACTACAGTAACAGCAGCAGTCCAGCCGGCCCCTTTATACTCTGCGACCGGTCCTCTCGGCTCCCCTGGTCAAGCCCTCGGACAGGTGTGTTTGTGTGTGTGTGTATGTATGTGTCTGTGTGTCTTTTTACTCTGGGTATGCTACATGTTCCCAGCAATGGACTAATATCCCTCCCGGGGTTCCTCCATGTCCCCTGTACTGCCTGCGATTGTCTTCAGGCCCCCCAGTGTCCCCGACCAGGATAAGCGGTTATGAATGGATCCATCTTAAATTTCCCCTTGGGATCCATAAAGTCCCTCTTAATCTTAATCCACAGTCAATGGTTCAGTGGTAACACTCTTGCTTCATGCCTGCAAGCTGTGGGTTTGAATCCCGCCGTCTGCCTGCTCTCCCTGTCTTGTCTGTGTGTTCCTGTGCATGCCCTGCTTTCCCCCCAAACATTAACTGCAATAGTGATACTTTATTAATCTGCTTGGGGAAATTGTCTTCACACCTATCCCATCATGCTCTCTGTGAGGGACACACAGGTTGGGGGTCACAGAGTCGGGTCAGCCAGTATGCTGCATCCCTGGAGCTGGGGGCTCATTGTGGGTGCACTGTGTCATGGACTGGAAGTCATCCAGGGTGTCCCCTACCCTGTGCTTTCTGGGATAGGCGGTTCTAAGATGGATGAATGGAAACTGTAGCAGGTTAAGCACAGTGTTTCTGGGCAGGGCAGCTATTCTGCTCCCGGCATGTGAAGGGGCCTGTCAAATGCGTGCCAATTACGACAAAAGAAACTGGGCCGGTCGAGGTAGCAGCTGATAATCCTGAGCAGTCTTTGCAGATGAAGCCAGTTTACATCCTCAGCGCTGAAGCAGGAAAGCTGACAGAGGCCTGGGCGCTACGCTGGTGTCTGTTATACTTTAAAGCACAGCTCTTTGTGGTTGGAAGAGGTCACAGAGGTTTTTTCTGCATCCCCAGAACTCTTAAAGTTCAAGGAACACTTGCTGTTTTTCCGACTGATACTTTTACAACATTAAAATTGCCGAGTTTCTTTGTCAGGCTCCTGGAAGTTGCCAGAAATCGTGGCTGTTTTTTTAGCTTACTCCACTCCGGTTTCAAATCACCACTGGCAACGGGACGGTCTTCTGGTAAAAACACGCCCAGCCCTGTTATTTCCTGGTATCCTGGTCACTCCTTGGCCCGGGTGAAATGAGACCTTTGCATTCAGCATGGGTCTCTCAAGGAATCTGGGAATGCGAGTCCAACACAGCCCGCTAACAATGAGCCCAGAACCCAGGGTCCGTAATTGGCCAACATAGTTGCTGAGCCAGCATCATATCCGGGTCTGGCTGCTGATCATTAGGCACAGCTTGGAAAACAATGAATAAAACAAATGTCACTAAATATTTTCCCAGGAGTAAAGCGTGCAGGCGACTTGAGCTTTGTGCAGCCATTTTCAGTTCTCTGCCATTTACTCATTTATTTAAATCTCTCTTTTTTAAAGTAGTCTCGTGAACAAAAAAGCCAATGTGCTGGTTTTTGGACAAAAATACCATTGTGCTGCATATGCAGCAGACATGAAAGGCAGCCCTGCGGGTCACGGGGGCATTTTCATACAGCTGTGCAGAATGGCCTGCTTCATTAATTAATTCGCTGACAGTTAATCACAATCTCCTCCTGCCATCAAGAAAAGAAGGCACGCTCTGTTCGCGGGTCAGCGCCGGCCGGCTGGCCGTCCCGGACCGGGCGGAGCCGGGCCTGCTGGACTGACCCTCCTCACACACTCCTCGGTGGTGGGGGGGTTGCCCCCCCCCCCCCTTGCGGTTTCCTCAGTGCGGTGCTGGCCCCCGCTCGCCCTGTGAGGAACCAGGAAAGCAAAACAAAGATCCCAACAAGCGACACCTTTCCTGGGCGCTCGCTTTCGCTGACATGCTCATTTCAGCCATTTTTACAGCTGGACCTCTTTATTCTGTTGGTACCTCCCCCCCACCGCCCCCCCGGCCCTGTGCTCAGCCGCTAGCCAGAAGGGGCCCATATTGTTGGTCTTGGTGTTGCTGGTTGTTTTTTTTTTTCTTGCACAGTAACTTTTGGGGTTGGCGCTAGAACGTGAAGGGGAGGGGCTGGTTATGTGCTCAACCCCCCTAAGGTGCTGAAGAATAGGGGTGTGAATTTCCAGCAAAGCGTAACATAGCCATGCCATCCCTCGGCATCGCTCCCCCCCCGCCATTCAGGACAGTTTTAGCCACGCCCTGAATCAGCACGTGACATCAGAGGTGGGAGGGGGGGGGCAGTTTGGCGGGTGAGGAGGGGTGGGTCAGTCCCTCTAACTCCTTCCCGCGTAAAATTGGGGGAAACGTGGGAAACTGGAAACAGGTGGAAACACAAGGACACGATGCTAACGTCACTTAGCAGGAGACATAACGCCCCTGCCACCCCCCCACCCCCGTTTCACAGAGCTGCAAGGCCACTCCGGGCTGGGCTGTCTAAGCCAGCAGGGGCAGGTGGCTCTGTAACGCCCCAGCTTTTACTGAGGAGCAGCTAGCAGGCCGCCTCATCGAGATGGGGCCCGTGACACTGGCAGGTCGCCACCTGCACTCCGCGTTTGGCAGCAGGTGGCTCCTGCCCAGTGACTTCACCTCCTCACCAGTGAGGACGGAAGCGGCAAAATTATCGCGAAACCAAATAATGACACTAGCAGGCTTCGATAATTCGGCCGGAGCATCATAATTCTACATTAATAATTCATAAAACCTTTCCCTTATGACTCATTAGCGGGTCTGTTGGAGACGCTGTCCTTCGCGGCAGAAATAATAACGCTGAATGGAGGAGACGGCGTCTGCGGTCAGCTCCCCCGAACGCCTGGCAGACGCTCACCGGCTGCACGGCCGCACTCGCAGCCCTGACGTCTGACGGCGACGGGACGGGATAGCGGAGTGGGGGACGAGGGTCGGCACAGAGCCGGGGGGGGGGGGGGACAATGAGAGCCGTCAGCGGCACCACTAATTTACACCCCCAGTAATGACTGGCAAGGCGAGATAATGAGTGGCCATCTGACAAGAATAGCAGCTCTGCCTTATCTGCCGCCATCCGCGGCTTGCATGCCTCACCTGCTTCTCCGAGGGCACCCCCGTGTCACATGTCACACCCGCAAAACAATGGTGGCATTGCCGGCCCCCGCTTCCTGACAAACACGCCAAATTAAATCCCTTAAATATGCAACAGCTATTGACGACTGAACCTATTTTTCTTTAAAGAGATTAGTCCGGCTGATGAATTTGACAGCATGATGATCTTTAAGCCCCCCTCCCCAGTACTCCAGCACCCCCCCCAACCTCCCAGAGCCCCCACCCTTCTTGCTATCCCGTTAATACCCAGATCCTACCTACTGCATAGGAAGAATTGCATTTGCAATTGTTTTTCTGTGTTGTTCATGTGTCTGTGTTTGTGTTTCGTGTATGTGTGTGTCTGTATATGAATGCAAACATGTGTGTGTGTGTGTGTGGTGTCTGTGTGTGAGTATTCGTGTCTCTGTATGTGTGCGTGTGCGTGTGTGTGTGTGTGTGGGGGGGGGGGGGGAGTCATGTATATATTACATTGCGGATACCAAATTTCCCCAGTTATTTTGACATTGTGGGGACTACCTTTTTGGAATCTGTGACTGCAATCAAACAACTAAAAATGCCAAAAGTTTTGTATTTAGTTTGGTGGCTCATGGTTAAGGTTGTAATAATTGGGACTAGGGTTATGCCCATAGAAATGAATGGAGAGTCCCCACAAAGATGAATGTGTGTGTGTGTGTGTGTGTCAGTGCACCCCCACACATGCTAGGGAGGAGGTCTGCCTTTTCTCCAGCCTGTTTCCTCCGCCTAGGCCTTGTTGTGTCTGCTGATAAGCTAGGGCCCTTGGAGTTTGCAGGCATGGGTGGGGGCAGTGAGGGGGGGGGGGGGGGTCACCCTTGCCAGACTGCAGCAGAAACAGCAGCCACTGTGTGTCACCTCAGCGCCCTCGCACAGCTGGACTGCGGCCCAGGGATTCATCACTTCCTTCTGTACGCCCACGCGCGTGTATGTATTTGCATCTTTGTGGGGACGCTCCATTCATATCCATGGGCATAACCCTAATCCCAACAATGACAACCATAACCGCTACCCAGCCCTAACCTTGTGGGGACTGTACAAAAATGTCCCCACAAGGCAAAAAGTTACAAGTTTTTATCATATAATTATCATATAACTGGTCCCCACAATGTAAAAGTTACAAAAGCACACACACACATTCACACACAGATCCACACGCACAGGCAGACTCTAATCACACACAAAAAGCCAGGTGCACACATTCACACACACGATCATTCAGCCCCCTGCCCCCCAGCATCTATCTTACTGCTGCCTGGCTGCTGAGACCCAAACACACACACGGTGCTGTTTGTTTAATTCCTCCCTCCGTTTACACTGCACGTAAACGTGCTCTCTCGGGCTGCCTCGTTTTTTCGCAGGAATCTGCACTTTGCTCAGGCTTGAGTTATGCTTCGGCTTTTGTTTGACAAATTCCTCGCTGATTTACTGCCGCGGAACACAGAGTGACTGTGTCGTGTTGTGGCTACGCCGCTTTCCAGGTTGTCCTACAGGGACACTTCAGTTGATTCATTTGCCAACCCCCCCCCCCCCCTCAGCCCCCCACTCCCATATTATACTCCCACCAAAGCAGCTGCGAAAGACATCAAAACTTTATGAGTTCTTTAGCCCTGCAAATGAAGACGAGATCAAATAGCCGATATTTCGGGGCTGGCACTAGCCTGGGGCAGGGCGGGGCGGTCCGGGGGGGAGCAGGGGGGGTTGCTGGCAAGGGGAATTTGGGCCTTGATTGGGGGGGGGTGAAAGGTCAAAGTGCAAGGAGCAGAGTCACAGCGCTGCTGGGGCACAGATGTGGCAGGTCGACTAGACATCAGCACTGGTCAGCCATCTTCTACAGGGGAAGAGGGATTTGGGAACACAGCTTCGATTCAGAATGTGTCTGTGCTCCCATCCTCTGTCCTTTGCCCTATGATCCAGGATCAGAATGTGTCACGAAGGGGAAGAACACAGACTCAGAATGCGGGGTGTTTAGATTGTAATACCATCCATCTTCTAATCAATTACCCTGTCTGTCTCAGTCCATAAAAGTCAAACACCGAAATTATAAAAAACAAAAACATATCATTAAAAAATCTAATTTGTTCACTTGATATAGATTACTTGATATGTATAACCCAAGCTGTCTGTATTAAAACATTTTAAATACAGTATATAATAAATATTAAGTAAATCATAGTGTTCGCTCACTATCAATAACACGCATGATAGGACATGGTACATATGTACATTACAGGCATTTAAAAATGTCAGATGTGTCATGGAGGCATTACAGCATAGACTAGGATGCCTGGTGCTTAAAGATATTCCATCCTGAATTAAAAAAAAATAGGACAGCCACACTGATCTGGGATCTGTAAAAAGTCACATCAAAGTGGCAGATGAGCATGATTCCACTTGACGAGACCCACCTGTGCTCTCCGTAGTGGCATGTTCTCTGCCCAAACTGCCAAAGGGCATTTTCCCATTGGCTGTCCTTGACTCATACCACCCCCTGCCCCCCCTCCCGCCAAGGAACTTACAGGAGACCAAACGGCCGGGAAGCCACAGAGGTCGTCGGCGTGGGGGCCATGGCAGGGGGAGGCGTGGAACAAGCTGGGCAGAATATCTGACCTGTGGATCTACTCCAAGCCAAAGCAGTCGTACACTTCCTCCCTGGGTACTCAGGACACCCTGTGTCACCAGTGCATTAGTGACACTGCACATGACATGTGAGCTGTGAAATATGGTGAGATCAGCTAGTATTCATGAGTGCTTTGACTTCCATAATACTAAAATCCCAGTGAACAATACCGCATGCAGATCTGAAAGAGTGATGTTACAGGAGAGAGTCGACAGGGGCATGCCTGTCAACTGTGTGTGTGTGTGTGTGCAAGCGGGTTTACCTATCCTTATGGGGACACAATGTCCCCATAACGTGATAAATATCCGTTTTTTTCCCTTATGGGGACCGGTTTTCTTTGGTGTTGCTTTTGACTTTCTGAACCTTAACTATCCCCCACTGGCTACATACTACAAAAGTCCATTTTCATGCGCATAAAATACACTTGTTTATTTGTAGCCTAAATAAAAACTGTCATAGTGTACCCGTGATTAATCATGATGTTCAGCTCTTTAATGCTGTCCAATGCCCTGCAATGTTCCCAGGAAGTTAGTCACCACTTGTGAGCATCACACTGTATTTCCTGTGATGCAAACTGTCCCTGTGAAATGCATTTCTTATACACATCACAAAACATTAAAAAGTATAAAGATTGCTAAGCACATTTCATCCTTGTCTGTCTCATTTTTAAATGGCATTCCTCTTTTCCCAACCACACAGTTCAACAGCAAAGTCCTGTTCACAGATAATCTCCCTCAGTGCATAGTTTCTCACACCCTGCTGTCAATGACACAGATGTTTCCCCAAGGATGAATGAATGAATAAATGAATGTTACATTTATATAGCACTTCTCTAGACATCCAAAGTGCTTTACAGAACCAATGGAAGCCACTTCAGCCACCACCACAGTGTAGCCCCCACCTGGATGATGCGACAGCAGCCATTCTGCACCAGTACACCCACCACACAGTATTTAAGGTGGTGAAGGGGCAGGAGAGAAAAAAATGAGTTAGATATAGGGGATGATTTGGAGGCCAGATTTGATAGGACCATAGTGAACAACTTAGCCATGGCATCAGGGTATTACCCCTACTCTTCTGAAAGATGCCCACAGATCTTTTATGACCTCAGAGAGTCAAGACCTCAGGTTTACGTGTCATCCAAATGATGGCATCATTTTTACAGCTCCCCCGTTCCACAGTGTCCCCCTCACTGCACTGGGATTCATACAGACCACATGATGGGCTCCCCTGTTGGCTACAGTGTCCCCATTACTGCACTGGGATCCACACAGACCACATGATGGGCTCCTCTGATGGCCACAGTGTCCCCGTGACTGCACTGGGATCCACACAGACCACAGGATGGGCTCCCCTGTCGGCCACAGTGTCCCAGTCACTGCACTGGGATCCACACAGACCACAGGATGGGCTCCCCTGTTGGCCACAGTGTCCCCGTCACTGCACTGGGATCCACACAGACCACAGGATGGGCTCCCCTGTTGGTCACACCAACACCTCCTCCCAACAGCAACCCAGCTTTCCTAGTGGGTTTCCCATCCATTACTGGCCAGGCCCAAACCTGCATAGCTTCAGATGAATTATCTGATCAGAACTGCAGGTGGTATGACTGCTGACCTGGTTCTCAGCAGGTTCCCATAACCATAGGACAGACTCAGTGCCCCAGTGAGACCACACACAGCCCAGGAACACAACGCTGTCCTCACGAGCGCTCAAGAAGGTCAGGTAAGGCTTTGACCATTTGAGATATGTGATTTAGCAATGTGTAGCATGTCTGTGTGTCTGTTTTTGGTTTTCTGTATCTCAGTCAGGAGAACAGAGGCAGACATTTAGAATTAAACAATGAGGTAGCCCTGGTCAGACCTGGGGAAGTTCACAGCTGTGCAAATGAACGGCCAAAGTCACACAAAGGAGAAAATGAATAATAATAACTTCACATAAACAAAGTCAGCTTTTGCGATTTGCCAGAGGACACTAATGCGCCTCCTCATATAGACACTACTTTAAGTAGATATAGGAGAAGAGAGGAAATAGCATGACCACTAGACACATAAATACCGTAATAGAGTGTTTGGAGCCCAAACATTAAAAGAATATGGTGTTCTGGGGGATTACAGCAGTAGGGAGGTTGCAGAATGTTATCTTCAGTTTTGAAGGCATTTAGGATGGAGAAATGTTAGGATATGTCTTTACGGTTTTCCCGGAGCTTACGGGGGTCTCGCCAGCGGCGCCGTCAGACATCAGCGCCGAGTCGACGCCTTGCCCGTTTAAGCCAATTAGCGGGAAGCAGAGGCTAACACCTCGAAGCTGTCCGTCTGCGGGAAAATCGATGGGTGTTAAACCTTTAGTTCAGATATAAACAGCTGGATAAGTTAAGATCAATAGGGTGAGATCCCACTGCAAATGGTCAATATTTCATCAGCTCTACCGGGTGAGGAACCTCCACCAACGTGGTGCGTCTCTGCGGTGGACGGGAGGGACGCGGCGGCACAGTGTTAATGATGCTCGCACACCAGATGACACCGATAAATTGATAGTGCTAAGGCACAGGTCCGACCAAGAGGAGCCCAATAAAAAATAACAAAATAAAGACTAACTTCATCCCTATTGATTTTTTCCCCTTTCCAGGATTTCATGTGAGGCTAAAATCACTTGTTTTTGGTTTATCATAGACACCGACCCCGGGGCCTGAATGGACCCCATAATGTCCACGGCTTCATTTACTTTCCATCTCAGCCCGTCTCCCCTCTGACTCCTTTTCCCGCCAAAACTGCCCAGCGACCATATGAGGTGAAATCGTGGTGAGAACTTGACGGAAATTAGCGGTGACGGTCAGTGGGGCAGACCCCCCCCCCCACCCATCTCCTCTGCAGCAGGGTGGCTGTGTTTATGTACCCCCACCCACCGGCATTTTTAATGATGGGGAAAGATGGCAGATTTGGGAGCTCACTACAATCTGGGACCTCATGACCCCCAACTGTCCCTCCTCCTGCTTTATATACTTTCTGGGGCTCTATTTACGTCACCCCATGTCCTAACCACTGCACCCCCCCACCGCCTTATACTATCTCAAAGGCATGTTGTAATCAATATTGAGCTCTAGGGGTTCCAGGCAGAGCCCCCACCCCCCCCCCCTCCCCCAGTCCTTCGCCTTCTCCTAGCCTTTATTATTCTTAATGTTTTTGTTTGACGTCCTCGCAGCATTTCAGACTTTGCCAGCATTCGGGCCAGTTGGGGTTAGCTGCCCAACCACTCCCCTCCTAGACTGTCGTCAGGGAAGCCCACCTGTCACCAGCCCTTTAGGGGGGGGGGGGGGGGGGGGTTGTAGCACAGTCAGTCTTCCTAATCACACAGCCCCCAGGGGAAAGTCTATTCCATCTGCCTGTATAGCCTGAGTACTCCTAAGTATGGCTATACATCCCCCACAAGTTAGTACTGTGTGTCATTTCTGACAGTCTCCCCCAAAAACCCTAAATACCACCTATCCCACTACCGGTGTATATAACAGCCCCAACGTTCAATCAGCAGTAACACATTTCACTCCTGCACTGCCCCTCAGCAACAGACAAACAAATAATCTTCAGGAATTTCAGCAGTAAATGGACCCCCCCACCAAACAGTCCATTTAAAGTACAGATATGAGAGAAAGCTGGTGCTTGACATGACAGAGTGCCGAGTTAAACTCCACAGCTCCCCTGGAGGTGTGTGGTGACGGGCCACATGCTCCGACCCAGTCCCGGCTCTCCTCACCCTCCCATCCCAGCTCTCCTCACCCTCCCATCCCGGCTCTCCTCGCCCTCCCGGCTCTCCTCGCCCTCCCGTCCCGGCTCCCCTCGCCCTCCCGTCCCGGCTCCCCTCGCCCTCCCGTCCCGGCTCTCCTCACCCTCCCATCCCGGCTCTCCTCGCCCTCCCGGCTCTCCTCGCCCTCCCGTCCCGGCTCCCCTCGCCCTCCCGTCCCGGCTCTCCTCGCCCTCCCGTCCCAGCTCTCCTCGCCATCCCTCCTGTCTTGGATCACTTTGCTCGTCCATCCACCCCTGCTCCCCCTGCCCTCCTGCTCCGGCTCCCCTTGCCGTTCTGTCCCGACTCCCCTCACCCCCTCGCCCCGGTTCCTCTCACCCTCCTGCCCAGGATCCCCTAGCTCACCTGTCCCAACTCCCCTTGCCCTCCCTTTCCTTCTCTCCTCGTCCTCCTGCCCTGGTTCCCCTTGCCCTCCGGTCCCGACTCCCCCCTCACCCTCCTATCCCAGTTCCCCTTGCCCACCCTCCCACCCCGGTCCGCCCACCCCGGCTCCCCCCGCCTTGCAGACAGTCACATGTGGTGCACATTAGGCACAGTGTCTCCCAGACACCCTCCCCCCCCCCCCCCCCAGGCCCCGGACTACTGCGGAGGCAGAGGGAGCTACGAGAGGCAGCCACCAAAGGATGGTTTTCACAGCTGGGCCAAATTGAGTGGGAAAAAAGCAGAGGGATAAGAAAGAATGAAAGGAAGGAGGGGGTGTCAGGAGAAAAAAGGAAAAAAACAGCAGTGCAACCGGGGTCTGGCGGTGGGGGGGTGGGGGTGTTCGGTTACACACCACGGGTAGGGGCTGCTCAGCCGGCTGCCCTGCCCACACACGTAATGCCAGGAGTGGGGGGGCAGGGGGGAGACGGCAGCGTTTCAGTAGCCAAGCCGAGGGGTGGAGAGTGGAGATGGGGCAGATCGAGTCCATATGGTGGCTGTTATTTCAGGCCGGGGAAGCCACCATCACTGTGGAAATGTCTGGGCTGCTTTCTGAGGCTTCCTTTGTGTGTGTGTGTGTGTGTGTTTGTGTGTGTGACTCACGAGTGCATTTTAACCTTAAAAAGATGGATGTTCCTTTAACATTGTTTTATAAGTTGTTTTTTATCTAAACATCTCTAACAGGGTATAATTTGCATGATCTCCTCGCGTCATTATTGGGTTTCCTCTGGGTACTCCAGTTTCCTCCCGCAGTCCAAAAACATGGTAGGGTGATTTGGAGTTCCCAAATTGCCCATAGGTGTGCATGTGTGTGTTAATGGTGTGAGAGTGCCCTGCGATGGGTTGGCGCTCCATCCTGGGTTATTCCCTGTCTTGCGCCCATAGCTTCTGGGATAGGCTCCAGGTCCCGGTGACCCTGAACGGGACAAGCAGACACAGAGAATGGTTTGATCCCTTATACAGAAACTTGCCAGGTATACTCAACAATAACAAATTGATAAATAATAACTCCCATATTAAAAATGGATCCCTCACAATGGCATCTGAGCATCTGGGATCTCACACCAATTGAAATATCACATCAATGACCAAGAGTGACAAAATAATAATAATAATAATTATGAAGATGACGATGATACAAAACACTGTAGCAGTGGGTGTGGTGGGGTGGCTGCCGTGATTCACACAGACAGACAGAGGGGGTGCTGCCGTCGGGATGGACCACCATCACGCCGCAGTTCGGCAACTGTCATGACGCTTAGTCCCAAGATGATGGCAGAGTCCCACTGTATCCACAGGCTGTGGTGGATCAGGGAAGGGGGAAAGGAGCTAGACAGGGTGAGGCGTGGCTGGAGCCCCCCCCCCCCTCCACCCCCCTTTGCATGGGGGAACAATTAATATGCACTCATCCATTTTTTAACGGGGAATTCAATTAGATTGAAATGGTGAAATACGGCCTGGCCATGGCTCTTGTTTCGGTGCCAGAGCTGACATTTTCGCTAATGAAGGCAGGTTTGGAGCAGGGTGCATCGATCAAACCACCCCATCGTTGGGGGAGTAAACAGGACACAGCCCAGATATGGCAGCTGACCCAGACACACGGCCTGGACGCGGCGACCCGGACACAGTGGCAGAGCCAGACACACGGGCTGGACGCGGCGACCCGGACACACTCACAGATCCAGACACACGGGCTGGACGCGGGGACCCGGACACACTCACAGACCCAGACACACGCGCTGGACGCGGCGACCCGGACACACCGGCAGACCCAGACACACGGGCTGGACGCGGCGACCCGGACACACTGGCAGACCCAGACACACGGGCTGGACGCGGCGACCCGGACACACTCACAGACCCAGACACACGGGCTGCACGCGGCGACCCGGACACACCGGCAGACCCAAACACACGGCCTGGACGCGGCGACCCGGACACACTGGCAGACCCAGACACACGGGCTGGACGCGGCGACCCGGACACACTGGCAGACACACGGCCTGGACGCGGCGACCCGGACACACTGGCAGACCCAGACACACGGCCTGGACGCGGCGACCCGGACACACTCGCAGACCCAGACACACGGGCTGGACGCGGCGACCCGGACACACTGGCAGACCCAGACACAGGGCTGGACGCGGCGACCCACATCCTTACTGATCTGGCCAGTACCTAAAGTAGCGGCATGCAGCGCTCACATTTACACATTCAGTGCACGGCCTGCAATCTGGCCCCAGAACATGGCTTCTGGCTCCATCTGGTTCCTTTAACAGTGGTATTGAGGTGGGAGGGTAGATCTGCACATCTGTGACGACTTTGTAGCTGAATGAAATCAAACAGTGCACAGGTGATTAGCTTCCCCCCATCTCTAACGGTGTTTAACCTGAACACGGGAAGTAGAAAGAGCTAGAACAGTTGCCACTTCCTGTGACTTGTAGTGTTGTAGTCAAGCCTAAACTGAGACCAAGACATTGCCGAGACCAGAGGGTATCAAGACCAAGACACTGCCGAGACTTGAGAGTACCAAGACCAAGTTCAAGACCAAGACCAAGACCAAGACACACTAAGGCAAGACCAAGACTAAGACTGGTCGAGACCAAGACTAAGACCAAGACCGAAAACAAACTAGGGCTAAAATCGACATCACATTACTCAGATCAACTGTAGAGAAAAAAGGCATTGCTGTAAAGTATCATTACTCGTTAAATCAAATTCATGTTATCTTTTCAATTATATTGTCCATATGTCCATATGTCTGTCATTTAAAATCTCCCAGATTTGTCATAGTTACGAGGCTTGATGGAAAATAATATTCTCAGCAATCCTCTCCTATAACCATTTTATCAGACCTCGTCAAGGGAAAGAGATGGGATGTACCAGAAAGATGTTCATATTAAGTACCAGGGAGAGAGGCCTCGGGTAAGCTATGAATACCACTATGTGATGATCCTCTGCTTTGAATTGAAGAGAATGAGCCTCCAGATTGACTTGCACCTCCAAGACCGTGCTTTCTAATGAATGTGAAATACCTAATTTAATTGAATTATAACTATGCTATTAGTGCTGGGAGATAAAACGATCTCGATTTTTTATCGATAAAAAATAAGGACGATCACGATGATACACACAGACTATAAAACTAGATCAACCAAAATTGCTCCGTTTTAGAGAATGCGCTGAGACAGACAAGTCAACGGCCTATCGAGCAGAGGTTTACTGAATGCCAGCACAACAGCCAATCACCAACGACGTTGTAATTTTGCCCATCCTCCCTTAAAGAAGCAATGGGTGCGTTCGACTGCAGCTGACGCAATGTAGAGTGCGATCTGTCGGCGGCTGCAGGGGTGGAGTATAAACTGACTGCAGCCAAGTCGGACAACTTCTACTCCTCGTAGTCTGTGAGACCTGACTGCAATGGCAGCACTGCCAGAAGGGTGTAGATAAATCTATGCAAATATCACCTGCATGTCTTCTTCACAGATTGGACGATCGGTATGTCTTTCTGATAGGTATGTGTGATAGGTATGTCTTTCTGATAGGTATGTCTTTCTGATGGGTATGTCTGTCTGATAGGTATGTCTTTCTGATGGGTATGTCTGATGGGTATGTCTGATGGATATGTCTGATTGGTATGTCTTTCTGATGGACATGTCTCATGGGTATGTCTTTCTGATGGGTATGTCTTTCTGATGGGCATGTCTCAAGGGTATGTCTTTCTGATGGGTATGTCTTTCTGATGGGCATGTCTCATGGGTATGTCTTTCTGATGGGTATGTCTTTCTGATGGGCATGTCTCATGGGTATGTCTTTCTGATATGTTCTGTCTTTCGGTATGTCTTTCTGATGGGCATGTCTCATGGGTATGTCTTTCTGATGGGTATGTCTGTTGGGTATGTCTCATCGGTATGTCTTTCTGATAGGTATGTCTTTCTGATGGGCATGTCTCATGGGTATGTCTTTCTGATGGGTATGTCTGATGGATATGTCTGATGGATATGTCTTTCTGATGGGCATGTCTCATGGGTATGTCTTTCTGATCGCCATGTCTGATCGGTATGTCTTTCTGATAGGTATGTCTGATTGGTATGTCTTTCTGATCGGTATGTCTTTCTGATAGGTATATTTGATTGGTATGTCTTTCTGATGGGTATGTCTTTCTGATAGGTATGTCTTTCTGATAGGTATATTTGATTGGTATGTCTTTCTGATGGGTATGTCTGATGGATATGTCTGATCGGTATGTCTTTCTGATGGGCATGTCTCATGGGTATGTCTTTCTGATCGCCATGTCTGATCGGTATGTCTTTCTGATCGGTATGTCTTTCTGATAGGTATATTTGATTGGTATGTCTTTCTGATGGGTATGTCTTTCTGATAGGTATGTCTGATCGGTATGTCTTTCTGATGGACATGTCTCATGGGAATGTCTTTCTGATGGGTATGTCTTTCTGATAGGTATGTTTGATTGGTATGTCTTTCTGATGGGCATGTCTCATGGGAATGTCTTTCTGATGGGTATGTATTTCTGATGGGCATGTCTCATGGGTATGTCTTTTTTATCGGCATGTCTGATTGGTATGTCTTTCTGATGGGTATGTCTGATGGCTATGTCAGATCGGTATGTCTTTCTGATCGGCATGTCTGATCGGTATGTCTTTCTGATGGGTATGTCTGATGGCTATGTCAGATCGGTATGTCTTTCTGATCGGCATGTCTGATCGGTATGTCTTTCTGATAGGTATAACACTGAAGACACCAGAGAATAACACCAGGAAATAACACTGAAGAATAACAACAGAAAATAACACTGAAGAATAACAACAGCAAATAACACCAGGAAATAACAACAGCAAATAACATCAGGAAATAACACTGAAGAATAACAACAACAGAAAATAACACTGAAGAATAACAACAGAATAACAACAGAAAATAACACTGAAGAATAACACTGAAGAATAACACCAGGAAATAACAACAGGAAATAACACTGAAGAATAACACCAGGAAATAACAACATGAAATAACACCAGGAAATAACACTGTCTGAATAAAATAACACTGAAGAATAAAGACATAAGAATAACAACAGGAAATAACACTGAAGAATAACACCAGGAAATGACAGGAAATAACACTGAAGAATAACACCAGGAAATAACAACATGAAATAACACCAGGAAATAACACTGTCTGAATAAAATAACACTGAAGAATAAAGACATAAGAATAACAACAGGAAATAACACTGAAGAATAACACCAGGAAATAACAGGAAATAACACTGAAGAATAACACCAGGAAATAACAACATGAAATAACACCAGGAAATAACACTGTCTGAATAAAATAACACTGAAGAATAAAGACATAAGAATAACAACAGGAAATAACACTGAAGAATAACACCAGGAAATAACAGGAAATAACACTGAAGAATAACACCAGAGAATAACACCAAAGAGTAACTCTGGGGGAGTAACATCTGAGAGCAGTGCCAAGGCTGTATTGCCAGGACAATAACATCAAGGAGTAACACTGGAGGTGTAACACTGAGGAAGGAACACCACAGAATAACACCGAAGAGTAAGGCCGTATTGCCAGGACAATAACATCAAGAAGTAACACTGGAGGTGTAACACTGAGGGAGGAACACCAGAGAATACCACAAAAGAGTAAGGCCGTCTTTCTGATGGGTATGTCTCATGGGTATGTCTTTCTGATAGGTATATCTGATTGATATGTCTGATCGGTATGTCTTTCTGATGGGCATGTCTGATTGATATGTCTGATCGGTATGTCTTTCTGATGGGCATGTCTCATTGGTATGTCTTTCTGATGGGTATATCTGATTGTTATGTCTTTCTGATAGGTATGTCTTTCTGATGGGCATGTCTGTTTGATAGGTATATCTTTCTGATGGGTATGTCTGATCGGTATGTCTTTCTGATGGGCATGTCTCATGGGTATGTCTTTCTGATGGGCATGTCTCATGGGTCTGTCTGATGGGTATGTCTTTCTGATGGGCATGTCTCATGGGTCTGTCTGATGGGTATGTCTTTCTGATGGGTATGTCTGATAGGTATGTCTTTCTGATCGGTATGTCTTTCTGATAGTTATGTCTGATGGGTATGTCTTTCTGATAGGTATGTCTTTCTGATTGGTATGTCTGATCGGTATGTCTTTCTGATGGGCATGTCTCATGGGTATGTCTTTCTGATGGGTATGTCTGATGGATATGTCTGATCGGTATGTCTTTCTGATGGGCATATCTCATGGGTATGTCTTTCTGATCGCCATGTCTGATCGGTATGTCTTTCTGATAGGTATGTCTGATTGGTATGTCTTTCTGATCGGTATGTCTTTCTGATAGGTATATTTGATTGGTATGTCTTTCTGATGGGTATGTCTTTCTGATAGGTATGTCTTTCTGATAGGTATATTTGATTGGTATGTCTTTCTGATGGGTATGTCTGATGGATATGTCTGATTGGTATGTCTTTCTGATTTGCATGTCTCATGGGTATGTCTTTCTGATCGCCATGTCTGATCGGTATGTCTTTCTGATCGGTATGTCTTTCTGATAGGTATATTTGATTGGTATGTCTTTCTGATGGGTATGTCTTTCTGATAGGTATGTCTGATCGGTATGTCTTTCTGATGGACATGTCTCATGGGAATGTCTTTCTGATGGGTATGTCTTTCTGATAGGTATGTTTGATTGGTATGTCTTTCTGATGGGCATGTCTCATGGGAATGTCTTTCTGATGGGTATGTATTTCTGATGGGCATGTCTCATTGGTATGTCTTTTTTATCGGCATGTCTGATTGGTATGTCTTTCTGATGGGTATGTCTGATGGCTATGTCAGATCGGTATGTCTTTCTGATCGGCATGTCTGATCGGTATGTCTTTCTGATGGGTATGTCTGATGGCTATGTCAGATCGGTATGTCTTTCTGATCGGCATGTCTGATCGGTATGTCTTTCTGATAGGTATAACACTGAAGACACCAGAGAATAACACCAGGAAATAACACTGAAGAATAACAACAGAAAATAACACTGAAGAATAACAACAGCAAATAACACCAGGAAATAACAACAGCAAATAACATCAGGAAATAACACTGAAGAATAACAACAACAGAAAATAACACTGAAGAATAACAACAGAATAACAACAGAAAATAACACTGAAGAATAACACTGAAGAATAACACCAGGAAATAACAACAGGAAATAACACCAGGAAATAACACTGAAGAATAACACCAGGAAATAACAACATGAAATAACACCAGGAAATAACACTGTCTGAATAAAATAACACTGAAGAATAAAGACATAAGAATAACAACAGGAAATAACACTGAAGAATAACACCAGGAAATAACAGGAAATAACACTGAAGAATAACACCAGGAAATAACAACATGAAATAACACCAGGAAATAACACTGTCTGAATAAAATAACACTGAAGAATAAAGACATAAGAATAACAACAGGAAATAACACTGAAGAATAACACCAGGAAATAACAGGAAATAACACTGAAGAATAACACCAGGAAATAACAACATGAAATAACACCAGGAAATAACACTGTCTGAATAAAATAACACTGAAGAATAAAGACATAAGAATAACAACAGGAAATAACACTGAAGAATAACACCAGGAAATAACAGGAAATAACACTGAAGAATAACACCAGGAAATAACAACATGAAATAACACCAGGAAATAACACTGTCTGAATAAAATAACACTGAAGAATAAAGACATAAGAATAACAACAGGAAATAACACTGAAGAATAACACCAGGAAATAACACTGAAGAATAACACCAGAGAATAACACCAAAGAGTAACTCTGGGGGAGTAACATCTGAGAGCAGTGCCAAGGCTGTATTGCCAGGACAATAACATCAAGGAGTAACACTGGAGGTGTAACACTGAGGAAGGAACACCACAGAATAACACCGAAGAGTAAGGCCGTATTGCCAGGACAATAACATCAAGAAGTAACACTGGAGGTGTAACACTGAGGGAGGAACACCAGAGAATACCACAAAAGAGTAAGGCCGTCTTTCTGATGGGTATGTCTCATGGGTATGTCTTTCTGATAGGTATATCTGATTGATATGTCTGATCGGTATGTCTTTCTGATGGGCATGTCTGATTGATATGTCTGATCGGTATGTCTTTCTGATGGGCATGTCTCATTGGTATGTCTTTCTGATGGGTATATCTGATTGTTATGTCTTTCTGATAGGTATGTCTTTCTGATGGGCATGTCTGTTTGATAGGTATATCTTTCTGATGGGTATGTCTGATCGGTATGTCTTTCTGATGGGCATGTCTCATGGGTATGTCTTTCTGATGGGCATGTCTCATGGGTCTGTCTGATGGGTATGTCTTTCTGATGGGCATGTCTCATGGGTCTGTCTGATGGGTATGTCTTTCTGATGGGTATGTCTGATAGGTATGTCTTTCTGATCGGTATGTCTTTCTGATAGTTATGTCTGATGGGTATGTCTTTCTGATAGGTATGTCTTTCTGATCGGTATGTCTGATCGGTATGTCTTTCTGATGGGCATGTCTGATGGGCATGTCTGATGGGTATGTCTGACAATTAAACAAATAAAGCAGCACAATATTACAGTAACTAACAATAAATAAACCACTAACTTACGTGTACTGTTAGAGCATTTATGTAATTTATTTAAACTTTATTTTACCAGTAAATGAACTGAAACCAGTTCTCACTGCTTTATGTGCTTTTCGGGAGAAATAGCAGATAACACATTGGAACTTCCTGGGATACAAACGTCATGCGTGTGACTAAAATCTTCAGCCAATAAGGGCAAAGTTGTGTCGTCACGGAGGCGGTCCCAGTTTGTGCTGCACGGTCTGTCTCAAGTCGTCTTGCTCTCGCAAGGATTTTGTACCATGTGACATGGTGACGCGTGGTGACGTTTTGGAACATTTCTTTGCCGACTTCGCTATCATGCGATGTGTATGAAGTGTGTGGACTGTGAAGCACTGTGTCCATTGAGAAAATGTATACAATGTAACGTTTTTAAAGTAGATGCATCTGACTGGTTGCATTTGAATTGAGGCGCGTAATGAATAATGATACTGTTCTGTGAGGATGTGCTGTTTTCTCTTTTTTTCCCCATCCCATCGAGACTGCTATGTCCGAGACCAAGACAAGACCGAGACCAAATAGGGTCGAGACCAAGACAAGACCGAGACCAAATAGAGTCTAGACCAAGACAAGACCCAAGAACGGTCTCAAGACCAAGACCAGTCTCGAGAACTACAGCACTAGTGACTTGTAAACCAAACTTGATTGTGAATATCAGGCCCCTTTAAATATGTGGCCATACATACATCATGAACAGACTCACAATGCACTGAAAGTGCTGATCTCTGTCATTTAGAAAGACAGACATGTTCTATGAAACGCTACCACAGCAGACACTGACACACAGGGAATCTGAAGATATTCATTTTTATTTGTTTATCATCTGAAGAGGAAAATCCAGGGAGGACCTTTAAGCAGTGTGTACTGGAGAGGATGTTTATCCCACTTGTCTAATTGTTTCCCATCTCCATGTAATAAAAAGAACGGCTATTTAAATATTCCGCAGTGATACAGTCAGTAATTTAGGGCGGCAGTTTAAATCTGACACTTCTCTCTGGCTATAACGAGTCTTGCACATAAACCTAATTAAATGATCCCTTCCATTCTGCGGGTGGCCATTTTTTTTCTGGGGGGGGGGGGTGGTGCATGTGTAAAGTGGGGGTGGGGCTGGCGGGTGGGGGGGGGTGGTGTCGTTAATTACCACATAAGAAACATTAATGACTCGCTTCACCTCCATCTCTTTGAAGAAAGGTCACGCGAACAGTATTCACCATTAATCTCTGCGACTGTAGGCACACAGTGAGTATCTCCGAGTGACGCGTTTCACAGCAGACAGCCTGGAGGCCCTCCACACTCACAACATTTGCTCTCTGTCCCCTTGAACCACGGCAAGCTCTCTCTCCACCAGTACGTCCAGGAACGAGATAAAAGACGTGATGGCTGCAGAACCTCAAGGACCCAAACTGACATGTAACCACTGGCATTTCAGTGCTGCAAAGGAAATGTAAGACTCCTCATCCCGAGGCAAATTATCACCCTGCAATGATGGAAACCACGTCTGTTGGGAGGTACGTTATGTTTCATATCAACCTGGTGTCGCTATGCATTTCTTGGTTACAGATGTGATTTGACATGCTATACTGCAAGTACCTTCCGGCCTGTACGCACTGGCCGATAGGTACACACTGGCTTGTAGGTATGCATCATTCTGGCCTCTAGGTACAAATCGTCCTGTAGGTACATACCAGCCTGTAGGTACACACCAGGAAGTAGGTATGCACAGGCCTGTAGGTATGCACTGGCCTATAGGTATACACTGGCTTGTAGGTACATACCTGCCTATAGGTATATACTGGCCTATAGGTACACACTGGCTTGTAGGTATATACCTGCCTACAGGTATATAAAGGTCCCTAGGTATATGCCAGCCTGAAGGCACATAGCAATCTGTAGGTACACACCAGCCAGTAGGTATATACCGATCTGTAGGTATACACCAGCCTGTAGGTGCATCCCTATCATTAGGTACACACTGGCATATAGGTACACACCAGCCTGTAGATACATACCAGTTTATAGGTACACACTGGTCTGTAGGTACACACCAGCCAGTAGGTCAGTAGATACGCACCAGCCTGTAGATGCATACCAGTTTATAGTTACACACCAACAGAAGCTGCAGACTGACCCCTTTTGTTCCAGAGGTTGATTGCTTGCAAGAACTAGGCTGATGCTGCTTGTATATGTCTCCTACAAACACGCACATGAAGACCTCAAGCTAACACTCAAGCCGTTTGTGCATAAACGTTTCAGTGACCCTTATACACAAAAGGTGGCATTTTCAAACATAAATTAACCGCCCTTTTCTCCAGCATGGGAGTGTTTATCTCGTGGAACGCGGTCGGACCACGTTTGATACTTCGACTGTTGTGTTTCACTGCATTACCAGCTCCAGCGGCCCCGGGTGTTAAATCTCGAATGTTACAGGGTCAACCAGCTCCAGCTCATTATCTCATACCCGGTAATAAAGTACGTGTGACCCCAGAGGAAGAGGTCCTTTTTATTTGCTAGAATTTGACATTTGAATTCAGAGAAACTGCTAATAAGCGGGGGAAGGGAAGGTACTTGGCTTTGAGTAACGGCGTAACAAGAAACAAAATCAAGGCTGTAAGCAAGAGCCTGCGAGGGACAGGCTGCATGGTTCTGATTTCACGGAGCAAGGACGCTTTCAGATTAATTTCGGGAGGGAGGCGGATTTATCAGCAGTGTTTTCATATTTACACGCTTATTTTATGTCATTTACATGCTTATTACATGTTATTTCATCTCGTTTCAGTGCAGGCTTCACTGTAACTGGCACTGAAAGGCCAGCGATGTCAGAGACTCCAGGAGAATGGAGTCCGTCGTAAACTGTAAATGGATCCATAATCGGGAATGGCGGATGTGGATCGGGAACGGGCCGGGCTTCCAGTGGGAGGCGCTCACCCCCAACCCTCCCCCTCCCCCCCGTCTGCACGTTCATGGTAATGTGATGTGCGCCGGCTGACTGGCTTTCAGATGAGTTCATTACCTCCCTGACGGTGTCCGCAGTCACTGGCTCACACAGTGACACCCTCAATGGCCGCCGGGGGGGAGATGCCCCTACGCAGGAAAAACCTCCTATTTTTATTTCACCCCCCCCCCCATCAAAACACGATGGTAGCAAGAAACAGTTCCTTAATTTAATGTAGGACAATTATCTGGAGGAGGCTGCGATGGTGATATTACACACCAACAAGATCTGCTTTGAGATGGGCAACTGGGAGTGGGGGGGTAGGGTGGGCCTTTCTCTGCACCAATTGGCAAACAAACTGACAGCCCCCAGCTAACTCTGAGGCTGACGGCTAGAAGTGATTTCCTGCTGCCATACCGAAGAGCGACACCGCAACCGATTCACGCCTGCGATCCTGGGGACTCAGCACTGCAGCAGGCTGGCAGACACAGACCCAGACACAGACACAGCACTGCAGCAGGCTGGCAGACGCAGACCCAGACCCAGACACAGCACTGCAGCAGGCTGGCAGACGCAGACCCAGACCCAGACACAGCACTGCAGCAGGCTGGCAGATGCAGACCCAGACACAGACACAGACACAGCACTGCAGCAGGCTGGCAGATGCAGACCCAGACCCAGACACAGACACAGCACTGCAGCAGGCTGGCAGACACAGACCCAGACCCAGACACAGACACAGCACTGCAGCAGGCTGGCAGACGCAGACCCAGACACAGACACAGCACTGCAGCAGGCTGGCAGACCCAGACACAGACACAGCACTGCAGCAGGCTGGCCGACGCAGACCCAGACACAGACACAGCACTGCAGCAGGCTGGCAGACCCAGACACAGACACAGCACTGCAGCAGGCTGTCCATCAAAAGACCAGGAGGAGTCATGGAGACACAATACGTGATACAGCTGGATGCAGTTTGGGAACAAAACCATAGCTATGTGACAATAAAACCGCATGGTGACTTAATAATTATTGATGATTCCACCAAAGTATTACAAAACCCAGTCCATTCTCTTTACAGCCATGGCTTAGT
Organism: Paramormyrops kingsleyae; assembly: GCF_048594095.1. Taxonomy (NCBI): domain Eukaryota; kingdom Metazoa; phylum Chordata; class Actinopteri; order Osteoglossiformes; family Mormyridae; genus Paramormyrops; species Paramormyrops kingsleyae. Next base: position 29,764,988 of record NC_132804.1, read on the forward strand.
GACAGATATCATGCTGATAGCGGCATATGCTTTTATCAAAGACAGTAGCGCCATTCAGATACCTTACTAACAAACGTGGCTTGATGACCCGTCGAGTCTAAACGCCCGAGGTTTATCCGTCGTCTCTCGGGCTGTTGGTGGCAGCAGGTTTACCCACAAAGCTGAAGCAGACGGGCCCCGCCGCCATGGGGTAGTTAAGCAGCAATTAGCCTCCTGCTAAATTCGGCGCGCAGTCACACCTGGTAGCAATCGCACACATCAAAGGCGACAGATGCACCAAAACCAGGCACTAGCCGGTGGCTGCTGGGCTCTCTGTGCAAACGTTCCACTCCTGAAGCTGCGTTTGCGCGGAACGCTCTGGCATACAGTCTCCTGTCATCAGCGACTGCTGATTCCCCAAAAGCAGAAATCCACAAGCTTCTGGGTGTCAACGCTCCACAAATTTCCCCGACATGTGACACTGTAAGTGATCGACAACTTATGAAGTGCAAAAGGAAATTAATTGTCACTCAAAACAAAAGAGGAGGAGGCTGTTTAATTTGTAGTTCCAGGGAATTAAGATAATAAATTAATTTTGTAAATCTCACCTTTGATGCAGAGCTATTCTGCTTTGCTGGTTAAAGGGTCCACATTGTCTGGACAGCATCCCCCCCCCATCCCCTTAATTACTATTCAAATGATTCTATAATAACTGCTGCTGGACTTCATTGTTATTGTTTTTCAATAAATTGAGCTCAACAGATAAAGATTAATACAAATCCTCAAATTAATGTGAGATGAAACATACCCCATCGAGTCTCCGGGACAGGGCGGGGCGCTACGGCAGCTGGGGGGGGGAACCGGGGGTTGCCCGGGTTATCGGTAGGCAGTGCTAATTTGCCTGGCAGACAGTGGCCGGGCCGCCGTGTGCACGCACCCTCGTGCCGATGTAGCCGGCCTGTGGATTAAAGCAAACACCGGTTTCTGCTCGCCTTCTGTTTTCACTTCCACTATTAACCAACCTTCCAAAAAACTCATGTGGAGAAAGAATCTACCCAGAACACAAAACCTCTGCTTCGCGAAACCAAACCAAAACAAACAGCGGGACCAAAGCGAGACTCATTCACTGAATCGTCACAAATTGCAGCCCCCTGAGGATCGTGCGCGTTTCGGCGGTGGTGACGCAGTAGCAGCGGGTGCCCCAGGCTCGGATGCCACTGAGGGTCTTTGTGTGTGCGAGCGGTGCTGGGCAGGAGCCAGAGAGCGGACTGGGGTCAGGGGGGGGCAAAGGGCCCCAGAGGAAAGACACAAGCAGAGCCTTTCACTGCCAGTGGAGAGAGAGAGAAATGGAGGGATAATGAAGAAGAGAGTGAGTGAGACAAAACACCATAGAGAAGGACTGGAAGGGAAAGGAGCAGAATGAGACAGGAAGGAGGGATGAAGAAGAGAGAGAGAGCAAAATGCGAATAGCAACAGTGGTGAGGACAGGGAAAAGAGGGTGGGGAAAAGAGAGAGAGCAGAATGAGAAGCGACAGTGGAGAGGACAGTGAAGAAGAGAGAGGGCTAGAGAGGGTAGAATGAGCGGAGAATGAAATGAGTGAAGGAAAGGATATAAGGAGAAGTAAAAAAAGGGGAGAGAGAGAGCAGGGACAAGAGAGTGAAGAGAAGCGAGGGGCAATGACCTCCTTTAGGTGCTGAAACAAAGCGCCTCCGTCCCTCAACGAAAGAGACGCCGGGCGACCCACAACAAAACAAAGGGGGGGCGGGGGGCAGGAACGGCTGAGGCACACTGAGGTCCGAGCCGCAGAGACAGAGAGAGATAGTGCATCTTTAAATATTATGATTTGACTTTGAACAAAGTGACTTTTGAAGTGAAAGAAGCTGTTTCCCCCCCTTTTCATTTTTTTTTCTATATTTTAATGCTCCCCGCTCTATCATGCAAATCCCCATTCAAATTATTAGAGTATTAGAGCCCTCAGCACTAATGTCAGTGAGACAAAATGAGATGGGGGACTTAAGCACCTAACGAACAATGAAATTTCAAAGCCCTGGGACAGGACAATTAAGCAGCAGGCTTAGCCAATGATGAAAATTTATTGCTATCTAATACATATTTCTATTTTCTGAACACTAACCAATTTGAATGTGATTAAGGAGGGGGTGTTCATTAAAGTGTAGCTGTGTAGAGGTCTATATTGGGGGGCCTTTTGATGTTAAATTACAAATATGCACATGCAGGCTTATTTATTGTCTTGCGGTCATGCATTGTTTCCCCGGCGCCTCTTAAACGGTCGTTAACCCCGCTTGCGGCCGTGGAGCCCTGATGCGTTAACGAGGGGAGGGGGGGGATGCATTGAGGCCGTAGGGCAGCCACAAATGAAATCTCACACTCTTACCACCCCCCTCCCAAAAAGTCACACCCACGTTGCCCCCCCCCGGGTTGTCCAGAGATCCTGCTCTTCAAGGAGGTCCTGATGACAGCATCGAGTCCATACTGACCACTGACTGGATCTCGTCACAGTGAGACAAGTGTGTAGAGATGACAGAGCTGGGAGGGGGGGGGGGGCAGATATGACTGTTATGCTGAGTCAAAGCAGGAGGTCGGAGTCCAAATCAAGCAGCAATCAAAACCTGAGCGTCGAGTCACAGCAGATGTGTGAAGGCAAAGCTGAGCAACTGAGTCAAAGCAAAAGGCCCAAGTCTAAATCGAGGAGCAGGCAAAACCAGAATGTCAAGTCACAGCAGATGTGTGAAGACAAAGATGGGGATTGAGTCAAAGCAAAAGAACTGAGTCCAAATCAAGAAACAGTCAAAACCAGAGCATTGAGTCAAAGAATGCGTGCAAAGGCAGAGCTGGGAGACTGAGTAAAAGCAGAAGGCCTGAGTTCAAATCAAGGAGCAGTCAAATCCAGAGCGTCGAGTCACAGCAGGAATGTGAAGGCAAAGCTGAGGGACTGAGTCAATAAGACTACTAAACATGCTCTGCACATTTGTGTGCATTCAGTTCAGGTCACACTCACCTTAAATGAAGTGCAATAACCCTGAGAGAGTCTGATATTGGGGGGCACTTAATAATATAAAGGCAAAGGTCTATTTATTGGGAGGATGAATGAAGCCAAAATAAATATCAGGGATACATGTCTCCCCTGGTTCCTATGCACCTGTATATGTTACATATTATAAATATTTAGAATACTTATATAGCCCCTTGTGCAGCAGGGTTCAGTACACTGCGTATTGTGACAGAAAACTCCCGTTATCATCAACAAAATGATGACGTCCCAGAGGTGGTAGCTATCATTCTCACATCTATCAGTCCTGGCCGCCCACCCTTCAGTCGGCGGCTCATGGATTCTCCCTCCTCAGAGCCCTCTCAGTAGGTACCCGTCACGGCTGACCGTGAGCAGCCAACAAGCCCGGCCATTTCAGAGATACTCTGACCCAGTGACCCAGCCATCCTCCCATAACAACCTGGACCTTGTCAAAGTCACTCAGATCTTTATTCCTGCCCATTTCTTCCGCATTCAACATGTCAGCTTACCATCTAATACAGCCCAGACCTTGACACAGATATTCAACATTACTTACTTCACATGGAGGTGGACATAATGTTTTGGTTCATATGTCACATATTTTAAATACTGACTACATGTACCATTCCCCGTGGTGCTCACAGCGTATTTCTGAAGGCGGTCACTATGGGGCACAGGCGAGGTGACGTCTTGTCACCCAGACTCAGCATTGGCGTGCCGGTCAGGATAAACGTGACCGTCCGCTGGAGATTCGACAGCAAACTGAAGCCGAGAGATGTTTCCCCAAGCTGGATCCGCAGTCTGCGAGGAGAGTGCACATGCACACGCACACGGACACGGACACGCACATGCACACAGAGCACTCCCGCAATTCCAGGGGGGTATGCCCATTCATTTCCCCTAATAAATGCAGTCTCAGGCTCAGTTTAACAGGGATAAAGGACATTTTCATTAACTTTCTTTATATTTAATGTTCAATTAGTCCTGGGTATAACTGGACACTAATAAGATGGAAATATGGGTGAAAATTAATGTTCCAGTCGGTACGGGCCCAGAGATTGGCCGGCATTCTCTACGGCATTCTGCGGATGTGGCGGCACCGGCCCGGTCACGGAGGCAAGCGCACCGCTGAATTTATAAATACATTAACAGGCACGCACATATTTACACGCCTCCTCTTCACTGCTGTGGTCCTTGTGTGTGTCTCTGGGTTTTTGGTCGGCAGCCTGACAGGGGCTCCTCTTCACATCCAGTGCCCATTGGGGCGGGTGCAGGTGGCAGGGATACCTAGATCAGCTGTGACATGTATGAGTTTGATGCAACTCAACCCAGAGTGATAATACTGCAGCCTCATTAAGGACAGAGTGACACTTTGAACGTCATGCTGCCGTATTTCCCGTTTTATTCATTTCTTTTGTCATATTTTTTCATATATTTATCATTTATTTAGCCATATCTTCTATTCCAGCCATTCCTTCTATTTATTTCATATTTAACCCATAAATACATACCTCTGCATTTCCTACTCACACGTCAGCTCTGGTGCTGTGATAGTGCCTCTTATTGTTTTGCGCTGTCTAATCCTGTTACTGATTGGATGGAGGGAGTAAGAATTCCTATGTGCTGATGTGCAAAACGTGCAAATAAAGGGTCTTGGGTCTTGACTGTTGAACAGGCTCCATGACTCCTTGATTGCAGCCCCTACTAGGAGAGTTCCTCAAAAACACACACACACACACACACACACACACACACGTAGGGTAAACATATCCTTATGGGGACCGCTCATTCATTTCAATGGGAAAAATGCTAACGCTAACTATGACAACCTTAACCCCTACCCTGCCCTAACTATAACCATAAGTAACCTAACAAAATACAACAGTTTTTGCATTTTTAGTTTTTTCATAGCAGTCCCCAATTTTTATAAAATAGAGTTTTCCCTCATGGGGACCTGGAAACCGGTCCCCATAAGGGAAAAAAACGGATATTTATCACGTTATGGGGACATTGTGTCCCCATAAGGATAGGTAAACCCGCTCACACACACACACACACACACACACACACACAGGATGCCGGTGCAGGTTAGACGAGTGTTCAGGGCCAGATCATGGCGTCTGGCATCCAGCTGTGGTTGAGCACGAGTGTGAAAGCGTGCGGCAGGCCAGACGGGGCAGGGCAATGGGGGGGGGGAGGGGAAAGCGCGCCTTTCAAAGCCACGTCCTCCTGGATGTCATCTGACAGATGTGTGGATTCAGGGCCTGGTCCCGGGGGAGGGGCATGTAACAGCAACGCAGGAAGCCATCATGCCATGCCGGCCATGTGTTCTTTCCTCCAAGATAGTGCATTAATCAGAAACAGCGCGAGGACAGAGCTTCGCAAAACAGCCTCCATGGCGTTGGAGCGCTGATCAGTAGCAAAGATTTAACTGGCATCGCAGAAGTCAAAGTCAAGCAAAACCATCTCTACAGTCGCAGGTCATATACCGAGATAAAATGTAGTTGGTCTTAGTGTTAATAAAAAAAATAAAATAGAAATATATAAGGCATTTAATCATGACATATTGCGACATAAGACATAACACAGAAAACTTCAGATACAAACAGTTTAAAAAATACAGTTGCACAAATAGGCAATAGAAGTGTGCAATAAGTAGATTTTGGCAGTGACACGCATGCACATGCATACTCACATGCACACTCACATGTACACTGTGTACACCCCCTGTGATGCCAGTGAGCAGCCAGGATCCATCCAGCCACACTCCCACATGTGGTCTCCGTCTGGGGGAAGGTGGCTGTATGGCCCCTTTCTGCATCTGCAGACAGTGACCTCATCGGGGTCACGGATGCACGCCAGCTACACGCATGCTTCACAGGATCAGACGGAAACCCAACACTGGTGTGTTTACCCCATGGGGGGGGGGGGCGGGCAGTGAAATACAAGCTGGACAGGGAGCTGGAGGCTGTGACGGGGTGGGGTGGGGGGGGCAGTGGCTGGGGATTGTTAAAGGACATCTTTCTGGATGGTGCTTTGTGGGGGGGCGGGGGGAACGTACATGATACACTCAAGCTGTCACCCTGCGGTCTGCAGCGCCGTGAGGTCGGTCTGTCGCCAAGGAAGCCGGAGGCTCGACGTATTGGGGACAGCCCCCGAGCCCTGCGCCGAGGACCAGCGTGCGATAATGAGACCCATAAATATCTCTAATTGAAGAGGCACGCGCGAGAGACGCCAGCTTTCCCCCTTAAAGACACCTCAGCTTCACTGACCATGAATGATGCTGCTATTTAGCACGTAATTTCTCCCGGTGAGAAGAGTGGCCGCCTTTAATGTGATTATTAAAGGGAATGACTCCATCCGATCAGATAGGGCGGCATTTTAATTTGCCGCACATTTTCTCCTCTCCGCATTCAGCGGATTCCTCCAGGACGAGGAGCAGATAAACAGCCGTGTACATAGCTGATTACTGCTGTCTCTCCACGCTACTGAAGAAAACGGCGCAGAACAGCTAACGTTGGGGGGACCTGACAGTGCATTGCTATGGTAAGACTGCACCCCCTCCCCAACACCCACTCCTGCCCTCCCGTCTACAGCAGACCCATCCACAGATACGCTGCCACTCTCCACAACATTTACGAAACAATTATTTCCGGAAAAAATGCCTTCTCAGCGGCAGCCCCTAGCAGCCAAAGTGCTCCGTTTTTACGATAAAGCTCGCTCTCATCTCATAGATGACTTCTAGGTTATTGTATGCATTACGCTAAGTAAATAAAATATTTGCATGAAGCGTTGCCAGCAGTCCCATCAGCAAAATAAGCAAGATATTAATTATGTTATAATCTCACTAAACGTTTCAACAATCACCTCCCTGCTGAACTTGTTTGGGGTGTTTGAGTTTTATGCCTGACACTCCAACATCCATTGCTAAGGGGGTAATTCACAGAAAATACTACTTGAATTTGATTATATTATCAGCCTCACAATTAATGTAAAAAAATACAACACATAACCTCAGAATTGTATACACTCCAGCAGCATTAATTGCCTTAACATTATTCACACTTTGATTATAGATGCATTTACAGTGGGGATTTCTGTGTAGTTAACATGCACACACACAAAGCAATTTGAACCAGAACAAGATGGCTAATTTCTCTTTCTGTTATCTTAGGGTCAAACAAATTTAAAGAAGAGCTTTGGCCAAACACGGTGGGATATGCCAGGGTACGCGCAATGGACGCACTTACCCAAAACACCGGGGTACACGCAATGAATGCACTTGCCAAACATTCTGGCGTACACGCAATGGACACACTTGCCAAAATGCCAGGGTACACGCAACAGACATACCCACAAAACACACAGGGGTACAAGCAACAGGCACATTTGCGAAACACACCAGGGTACACCCTGGGAATCCACACAGCCCTATATTGAACGGTACCTCCGTGTTAATTTCGTTCATTCGTTTTTTTCCTGGTGACAGATTTAATTTGGGGCTGTGTTTTTGCGAGCCAGGCGAATTAAATTGAATTTGCGGACGTGGCCCCGCACGCCCATCGCTGACATGTCAACAGCGGCATCTTTCATTTTTCCTCCACGCCGCCCAATAAATCAACACAGATCACAAACAGAGTTAAAGACGGGTAATTAAAAGCAAGTGAAGCTTCCTTCTGCCATAATCCAATCTAGTCGAGCTGTTCGCTGGTACAGCATCCTAATCAAGATGGCACTGCAACATAATCACGGTGCTGACAGAAGAATAACAAGTATAACACCGATGATAATGACAATGAGAACAACAAAACAACAACAAAATAGTGATGATAAGGAGGATGATGACGATGACATCAAGAGAAAGACTACCTCTTTACAATACATTAGCAATGACACATTCTACAAAATTAGAGTACATAAAATGCTTGAAATGACTGATTCAAACTGTGTATCTCAGGTCCCGCTAAGGATGACCAGGCCACCCCTCGCCCCAATGATTTGTCCTTTGCCGTCACAATGCCGCGGTTGGCTCGCGGCTAGACCCGATACGGTGTGGTTTGGGTCAGAACCATGGACTACCCACCAAAGCCCAAAAAGGGTAAATGACCCACAGGATTACTCACTGGGAAAAATGAGCGTCAGTAGATGACTTTCACTTGCTAGAGAGGGAGGTCTTAGTATGGCTGCAAGTTTGTATGTATCTGCGTGTGTCTGTGAGAGTGTGTGTGTATCTGCATGTGTCTGTGAGAGTGTATTTCTGTGTGTCTGTGAGAGTGTGCGGGTGTGTGTGTATCTGCATCTGTGAGTATCTGCGTGTGTCTGTGAGAGTGTATTTCCGTGTGTCTGTGAGAGTGTGCGTGTGTGTGTATCTGCATGTGTCTGTGAGAGTGCATGTCTGTGAGTGTGTGTGTGTGTGTATCCGGTGTGAATTTCAGTGTATGTATGTATGTATGTTTTTCTTTTTGTAATTATTACACTATGGGGACCAGGTTTCCCCACAATGATAAAAACCTGTAACTTTTTGCCTTGTGGGGACATTTTTTTGATCCTCACAAGGTGGAAACTCGATTATATAAAAGTATGTGACTGCAATCAAAAAACTAAAACTCCCAAAAGACTTTTGTTTGGATACTTTTGGTTAAGGTTAGGGTTGGGTGGGGGTTAATGTTGTCATTGTTGGGTTTAGGGTTATGCCCATACAATTAAATGGAGAGTCTTTGTAAAGATAGGAGTACAAATGTATGTGTGTGCATCTGTGAGTGTATGTATGTCTGTGAGTGTGTGTATGTGAGGGGAGAATGGCCAGGATACAGAGGACTGGGAATAAAAATGACAGCCATCGGGGCCGCATCTCTGTCACCCGCTGTCACCGGCACTGGCACTGGCCCCCTCAGCTCAGACGTAATTAAACAATTAGTCTGTTTCAATTAGCACAGCCTTTTTTTCTCTCCCCAACATGCCTTCATAGAAAAATTAATTAGTCAATTAGCCAATTAACATCTGAACAGGGCTTTGTGTTAACAAGCCTTTTACAAGCAGTGGTAACCCCTCTGTAATGACGGTGTACTCTGCGTGTGCCAAGGGGCCCGGCGGGCAGGGCGACGGGGGTGGGCAGGAGGACCAGGGGCGGGCGGCGCCGCCATCTGGCCGGCGGACAGCTGCGCAGCATGGCACAGCCCCAGAGGCGCTGTTTATATGCTAAACAAACACTAAATAATCCCTGTTTACTTTATATCGACACAACGCACTTGTGCGTGTCGGCATGGCTGTAATTACACAACTACATCAGCCGCCACAATAACGGCCATAGTATAAACTTTGTCAATAACCATTAGGAGCGCTGCTGAATGATTCCAGCTCAGGTCCGAGAAAAAGAGGCGCACTATGTCCTCGCCAAATGCGCCCCCCTCTCCCCTGGCCCTACCACTGAGTCAATCTGCAATGAGCACATTTGTCCTATAGGGTAGTCACGGCAAGCCACATCGCAACTGGGGCAAAGGTCACAAAGGTCTCCCTGATCCAGAAGCTAGAGTTTCCAGGGTCTGTCTGGGCTTGAGGGGGCAGGACCTTAGCTAGCGACAACCTCCAGGTATCGGACAAGGGCCCAACAACGGGAGGTGGGGCCTTTGCTAATGACGACCTCCTCATGTCGGACAGGGGCCCCAAGAACGGGAGCGTTTGGGAGGGGGTGTCGGCTACGATTTACAACCTCCCAGAGAGTAGCAGTTTGCCGGCTATTCAGGGAACAGGAGGCTTTTCACAATGTTTATTTTCTCGTGCCATCTCTAAACAATCCCTTAAAAGGACACACAGCTGTTTGGGGAATGTTTGCACACCCAACTCGGCTGGTCTCCCTTCCCTTCTCCATGGTAACCCCCATCCTGGCCAGATAGCCGCAGCAAGTGCTCCTGGGAAACAAGTGCCGAGTTCTCCCGCTGGACGCCACGTTGCTCGTGGTTACCCCCCCCCACCCCTGCTGTAGACGGAAGTTCGACCTGCTATCATGTCCTCATCACGCATGACATTATAACACTGCCACACGGCACATGCCGGAAAGGCCCAGAAAGCTAGATGTTAGGGTGGGGACTAGCAGCACCTCCAAACACGCTAAGAGACACACAGACACATTACCTCAAAGTTTCGGCGGCAAATATCTGAAAACGAAATAGGGGGTGGGGGAGGGGTAAAAGAACAATATCACGCCAAGATCCAGGCCAAACGTCATGGGGACTAAAACATGCGGCCTTGACCCGATGCAGCCAGCTATGCTTTAAAAAGCCTCATAAAAAATGCTCCCCCGCCCAATCCGGCATCACGGAGTTTCGAGTTTTCCGTGTAAACAGCCGAAAGTCTTCGCCTTACATGGGCAGGCCCCGTGCTACAGGTTAGCCTTATATATTTAGGGTAAATGCTTACTGATAATTACCTGCATCAGCGCCCATTGAGAGACACACCTATGTGCCGTGCGGCCTGTTCGCAGCGACCTTTGTCCCAGCGCTTTAAGATAAAAGCGGGACATAAAGAGCGCTGAGGGATCCATTTAATGGCTGCGGGTGTCTGGGCACTTACTGCCCGCCGAGTGTCATTTTTCTTTCATATCTCTCCTCTGGACTTTTTCCTCTCCATCCATTTGTGGGGACCCTAAACAGGAGTACATGGTTATTAGCCTGAAGAGAGGAGAAAGAGCAAGGAAAACATGAAGAAAAATGTATCATATATTGCATATGCCTGTCATTATGTATTAAATTCCTTGACCAAATAAGCCTCTTCTCTGGACAGTATGAAGTGCATTAGCCTGCCCTATATATGGGTATATAGAGAGGCTTTACAGTAGGGCTTGGTCAGCCCCCTGACCGAACAGAGTTTAGCCACTCACACAACACATTTAGCCGATGCGTTTGTCCAAAGTGACGTACAAGTGAGGAAAGCTTTGGGTCAGAGATCAGGGTCAGCCAGCGTCCAGCGTTCCTGGAGAAGTTGGCAGCTAAGGGTTTTGCACAAGGGCCCAACGGTGATATGATCACTTGGGATTCGAACCCATGACCTTCCAAACACGGGCATAATGTCTTACCCCGTCCACACGAGAGGCTGGCCGTAAGACATTTTTCATCATTTGATTTTAAAACCATGTTCAAAACCTTCTCATTTCACTGACTTACTTCATGTTTTTGGATTCGAAATTAATAATTGAAAACATCTGGCAATGTGAGTCATGTAATAGCGTCTCGCATAATGAAAGGCGATGAACTTTGGTGCAGAACAGGAGCAGAAGGATGAGTCTGAATGCATCTTAACTGGTTAACTGTTATACTGGAATATAGATACATCATTATGGGATGAGGTAATGTGTTTATATGGCACAGAGACTATACTCCAAAACCTATAATGTATCGCATAAATCAGCCGTGCAGCCGGACTCGTCAGCATAACATTTAACTGTTTCAGTTATCAGATGTGAGAAAGATTCTTTCTCATTGAATTTCTGTCCCCCCACTATCTAATTATCCTCTGCCGTGTGCCATTAAAGGTGATGTCGATATCGATTGGATAAGACAGCCATCAAAAAGACATGCAAGTTCCTACAACGCACGCTGTTTTTCAGGGTCTCCTTTCGGGTGTGAGTATGCGTAAATGAAAGGCGTACTTATACTTCAGATTTTCTTTAGACAGTTATTAATAAAAAAGAAGTGGCTGTTGCACCTTTAAGAGGACCATTCATAGCCAGGTTTCCCAGAAGCAGATGGATCTTCACAGCTTTCCTCGGCACGGCTGGAAGGAGACTTGGCCTCTGCTGGATTCCAGCCCTCTTTCTTCATCCTGTATCTGGAACCTTATCAAATGGATTCCCTGAAACGGACCCCCAGGGCTTGCGAGTCAGCCTTACTCATAGCTGCCCACTCGCTCCAGTGCCAGCATCACTGCTGTGCCCAGCTGCATCTGTTGACCTGTAGGGGGCGAGCTGTGAGCGCCAGTCCAGTCCTCAAGGTGGCAGCTCGCACGTTAGCGGCCCATGCAGGTCATGGACTCTGTCGTTCCAGAGGAGTTGCACGAGGACGTTGGGCGGACATTTTAATCCGAGCAGGGGGCACTTTAAAACGACCCCATTATGAAACACGTCGGGGTCTCGGTGTGAGAATCACATACAATTTCACCCAAATATCTGGAGGATTTAGACAGATTGACATTATGGAGCTTGTCAGTCATTATCCTGTATATCAGTTACCCCACTGTATGTCAGGTATTACACAGCATATCAGTCTTCCAACTGAATGTCAGTGGTTATATAGCATGTCTTTCACAATGCAGAATGTCAGTCGTTAAGCAGTATATAATTCACATAGCATGTCAGTCACACTGAATGTCAGTGGTTATATAGTTGGTCAGTCACAATGCAGAGTGTCAGCCGTTAAGCAGTATATAATTCACATATCATGTCAGTCATTATACCGAATGTCAGTGCTTATATTGCATATCATACTGCTGTTACACAGCCTGTCATTTCACCGCATGTCAGTTACGTCAGTTGTTCGATCATTTTTGAGCTGAGTCCTCCGTCCAGCAGAGGCAGCAGACACCAATGGAAACCACCCCCCAGGACTGAGAGGCATCATCACCCAGGTTAGGATCATGGTTTAAGAAACTGAGTCAGTCAGGTACAAACCGCCGTCAAGCGTAGTACAGGTGGATCCCTTAACCTGATGACGGAGCTGACTCAGCTACCTCCTCCGCTGCGCTCTCCTGTCTCCTTTATGTGTCTTGCTCTTACTCCCCCCCCCCCCCCCATTATTAATGTTTCAGCGCAGGCAAACAGACGAGCACTCCCCTGCCAAGGGGAACAGTTTGTTCCCATTTAACGGTAAACATCCGAATTTATCTCGCCGGCCCGCTTCACTGCTCCGCTCGTAAAACCCCGCCGTTTGACATCAGCGCGTTCGGTGGTGACACCGGAGAGGCAATTACCCGCGGGCGCGCGCTTTCACTGCCGGCAACCTGCCGCGTCCAAATAAACAATTACGCGGCGCTGCGTCGCCGTCAAGAGGAGCGTTTACACAGCACAGCTGCCGGGAAAGGTCACGGCTGCGGAGTCGACGTCCCGCCGCTGCGTCTGCCTTCCCAAGAGGGGGCGGGGCGTCTTTTTAAATCGGAATAAAGATAGTAACCCTTCCGCTCCCCCGGCCCCAGACACGCGGCCCTCTCCGGATGATTCCGCCGTCTGAGGCAGACTGACAGCTGACATTCTGGGCCCCTCTGGACAGACCCCCCGAGACCCCCCTCGGTGTACATCTCCATATCTCACTGGTGAAGAAAAAAAAAATGGCCAGCAGCGCAGGGACGGAGTGCTGGCAGGTGCCGGGCTGCCCCGACGTCTGCGCTGTGACCGGTGTTAAGCCACTTACGAAATCTTCGCCGTGTATCCCTATTAAAAAACAAATAATAATAATGACGAAGGCTAACGCTTAATAAAGGAAATGTGAGGGGGAATATGGGAGATAAAGTTTTACATTTACAATAAATCTGTTGTTTTTGTTTTAAAAGCTCAGCTTTCTTTTTCACTCTCCGTCTCTCTCCTTCTGAAGGTCGCATTTACAGACCGGGCTCCCGGTTCCCGCGGCTTCCGTAGTCATGCGGCACCGCTGCGCTTGCAGGATTCGCACCGCGTTTTATCCAAATGAATCTCTTCACCTGTCTATTCATACATCACTTTGGGAAAATGGTGACCACATCGAAATTCCTTTGTAACTTTGGTTTTGGAGCAATATAGTAAAGTAAAAAATACAGAAATTAGACACTGAACGTTCAACTAGGAGCAAGATGAATACATCCTCACGTTTAATGACTGTGTTAATTCGCCTTTGCAAATTGACTAAATATAGTGCATCGGACAGAATTTAATAGAAAGTCAATTTGTCCCTTATAATTTGATTCAGTTTAAAGAGTGAGAATCTGGTAAAACACTCAGAACCTACAATCATCTGTTTTAAAAGCCAAGCATTTAAAGAAGAAAACTCAAATGAGTAACCTAACCTTCAACCCTTAATGGCGATGTAAAAAACAGCCTATCCACTTACACCACAACAGGAAACACGCTCACTTTCACAAACGTCAGGATGTTTCAAACATGGTCACTTCAAAAGTCGATCCATTTGGGGCACAGAGGAAAATGCTACCAATAAAGCAAAACCAATTATAAGCTGATTCATTTCAGTAATTGTTTTATTTCATACTCTATTTGCCAAACCCGTCCTCCCTCTTCAGTCACAGGGAGACGCAGAGGAAGAGTCTGCACCGTGCTCTCACACAGCAGACGCACTAATAACTTTCTGCTTTTCCCCTTTTATTTCATATTTGCTTGCCAACCCTAAAAAACAGTAGGAATTAAATTACACTTTCATTTCATACGAGAGCCCATGCAAAACTCATTCCACCCATATGTTTATCGAATTTTCACTCGCCTTAAATTGGGGTTTATAACTTAAACAGGCTCGTTTCGAACAGGAAGTTACTTCCCGACAAAGGCTGCGTCTCCGATTGCTCTTTCAGACGCAAGGACGTCAGTGATCGTGTCGTTGAGTTAATAAAAATGTGTCCGGTGTTGGGGAGATCCCGCGCAGCAGGGGCTTCTTGCTTCTGTATGCCGGGGTACGTGCCGCCTCCTCTCCTAAGTGGTACTTAAGGGTTCTGGAGGTGAGAAGAGCACTCAGCAGACAGGAGCTGGAAGGGGTGTGTGCGTTAGTGAAGGCACGCACTTGTTTATTTGTGTTTGTGAGGTGTCAGCCTTTTGCGTTTTTAATGGGGGCGCCCCCTTGCAGCACCATAGGCTGGCCGTACAATGAAACGCATTTAGTAATGACATCAGTCGTCGATTTACGGTCATTATTCCCCAAGCCTTTCGACTTCGGTACTTGTAGCATCTTGCGGGTGTTTTCGCTTGAGTGTAATACCCAAAGTGGCCTGTGCTCGCGCCATCGAGTCATGCATGCGGTGAGGGGTTCTTTTGGGGTGCGTCGAGTCCTGCTCAACACCATTGCCGAGCTCCAGCTGGCAGGCGTCACGGATATGATTGGCTCATACGAAATGAGGAAATGGCATCCGTGCTGTGGCGAGCGCCCAGTGCGGTACACAGAGGGCCAACAAGCCTGCTGTTAGAAGGCAGGCCGAGGCGATACAGGGCTGGGGAGGAGGGCAGCCCCCACTGCAGAGGCAGGCTGGGGTAACCCTCATTCTGGGAAGGTCATCGAGGAAAACGTGCGTCTCCCCATGTTCGATCCGGCGTGTTTTTCGGAGCAGTGTCGACAGGCAGTCTGATCAGACTCTCGGATAAACACCGCGATCGATTGTCTCTGGTTTGGGTCTGACCCATGGGTCGTTCGGAAGTTGCTCCTATGGTTCCGCCTCTTCCGGAGCGAGGGACCGCTGTCGCGGGGTTGCCGTCACACCCCCCCTCGCCGATTCCAGCCACTCAGATTGATCTATTATCAAGCCAGCAGATAAGAGGCTTCCTGCTTTCCTGCAGATTGTGCTGGGCCTGTGCAGCGAGGTTAATAAGAACTCTGGAGTACAGGGTGTCACGGACGGGCGGCCGGGGCAGGGGAGAGCAAGACAGGAAAGGAAAACCCGACTTATCTTTCTATTGGAAAAAGTCTCTACGAGGGACCAGGGCTCTCGATGTCCAGAGACGGCCTCGGGCGACGTGGCGGCTGGGGATTTTTGGCCGTCGGAACACTCTGGAATGAGACATCAAGCCCTGGATGATACCGAGATGAATGAGGTCATTGTCGGCAACCGATGACCCTTTTCTTGCCTCTGAGAACAGCCTCGGATTCAGACCCGGAATCGTTTTAGTGGGCGATGCGACGAACGCTAGTGGACACATGCCCCCCCCCCCCCACCCTGCACCCCTCCCCTGGCTCCCCCCGATGTTCCCCCTCCCTCCCAGTCTCCCGGTGAGACATTTCCGTGGGGAGCCCGTCCCTGGTGCATCTTCATCATCAAAGTCAAACACTCGAGAAGACCGACATTAAGCATGCGTGTCAGCGGCGAGCTCCACGTGCGAGCCGCTTAAGCCAGGCCCCTAATAAAAGATGCATCCATACATATTCATGATAGGGATCTAGTAATTAGTGAACCCCCACCCCCCTTCATGAATATTAATGAAGGCAGCCTGGCAAACAAAGACGTTGGCAGACCGGGGCATTATCCATTAACGCGGGCAGCCGCGTGTGATGCCAGAGATAGCCGTCCTGCCAGTCAATCCGGACCGGACCTGCGCGCTGGGATCGCCGAGTCGTGAAGTGCAATGCTTACATCACTGTTGCATCAGAGGTGTGCTGCTTGCACCAAAACACCTTAAGCCCGGCAACATGACTCGATACCCTCTCCCCCGCACCCCCCCCCCCACCCCGTTACCCACTCCATGACGCAACAGATCGCGACCCCTCGCAAAAAAAAAAAGCACCCCTGACAGCACAGCCCCCTCCCCCAAGCCCAAGGTACTCCCCAGAAGGACAAAAGGAGTGAAAGTGGAGATGGGTGATGGCTGTCTTCTCAAATGTGGCCCAGGACGCACCTGAGAAAGGAAAAAGGCCAGCCTGCATCAAAGAGCGGGTATCACTCCCAGGCGAGGCCTCGTAGAAAGTCAATCTGCTTGAAGCCCATACAATGTGGGGGGGGGGGACTTCTGGATGACATCACTATCCGAGGTTCATGTGTCCTTTCAGGGAGCAGAAGTGTGTGTGCGTGTGCACGTGTGCGTGGAGGTGCTGATGTGTTCATCGCGGCGGGGTTCCCTGTGTCCTGCAGAAGGCAGTTTCTCTCAGAGAAAACTGTTTTGGACCTTCACCCTGTCTTCTGGGCTTTCCAGAACTGGGTTTTCCCACCTGCTGATCGACGCCGGGTGTAACGCGGACTGGTAGTCTGTGGTGAGTGGGTGAGGCGTCTCTTTAAAGAGCAGCGTGCTTGGCGGTATCGGCTGCCGCATTGATCGTGACGCCGTGCGGCGACACACGTTAGCAGGCTGTGGCCCCAGGGCACCGCTGATGGACTCACCGGCGTATTCCTAACAGTACCAGCGACGCCCACGTGGTGCCCTAAGCAGGCTTACCGCCGGCTCCCCCCATCCGAGATAAAGTGAAATTGGCTGTTTGCCATAATGGTGGCTAAAGGGTCGTCCAGCACTGATCCCCGATTTGGAAAGAGAGCCTTTCGTTTCCTGCTTTTTGTGAAGGTCTTCTCTGGAAGGGCTGTGCAGTGCTGAGGCTGTGAGTTGGCTGAGGGTGGGTTTTAGGACCAGCCTGATGCGCCTGACATCTCCAGACCTCCTCGAATCCTCCTTCACAGGGGCCTTGGTGTCTTCTGTTCTCAGGCAGGGCAAGAGGAGATGGGTGGTGGTGGGGGGGGGGGTGTGCTCAGCCAAAACCGGGGCACGGGTTTAACTAAGGCAAACATCGATTCAGGTCACATGGGCCGCTGGGTATGAGCGCCCAGTCCCTGAATGATGGCGTCTCACAGATACTGAGCACGGCGAGAGACAACCTCAAAAAAACCAGTATCATCAGAAGGAGCGAGACAAAGAGAGGGGGGCTATTGCAGGGTCTCCTGAACCGTCGCCCTGCTGCCCTCTGTGGCAGGTCCAGCCGTTTGATGGGACATGTAGATGGCAACGACAGTTCCCCCCCACTAAGGATCCCCTTCTCCGAAAGCGGAAAAAGGGGAGAGTCTCCTCACACACATGCCACGTATTCCCTTAAACATGGGGGCAGGACGTGGCCCGAACACCGGTGGAGTCTGGCCTGTGTTTGGGATGGAAAACACAGACATTTCACGAGGCCTGCGTATTAGAGGCAGTATGGGATTTAATCTTTTCCCCGTTTTCAGACAGAATAATAATTAGCTGACTCCACGTGCCCCAGTGTCTGACTAATGTAATGTAACCAAACCCTGTCAAATTAAAATAGGATTACAATACAGAAGGAGATGATTTCTCAATGATCCTGCGGTCGGACTGGAGAAATAAGGATGAAATTAATATTCTTTTTGAGAACGTTAAAAAGTTTGAAAGGAGTGTGGGGTTCTGGCGGCTGGGGCCACATTTTCAGGGTGCTGCACTCTGCGTCATGCCGCTTCACAGACACACCCGCTGCCCCCTGTTCTCGAGTTGTACCCCAATCCTGAACGTAACCCTGTGACCTCGTGTCTTCCTCCATCTCACTCGTATGCTCTCAGGCCCTCCCCCTGAAACTTTCTTTGGAACTTTCCAGAATATCGAGATGGACAAAAGAGGACAGGATCTGAGGCGCCCGGATGGAGTGACGATCTGTGGTTCACCCCAGGAAAGAACGAACATACGGGGATTAGGAGCACCCCTCCCACTGCAAAGCCCCCCCCCACCCCCACCCCCAGTACCAGCTCTCTTCTGCAAACGGCTAGATTGTAGAAACGCGGCTTCAGTCCAATTTAATGGGCTGCCCCTGATTAACTGTGGCCGTCGTCAGCCCACTTTAACTAAGTATATTACACGTCTCCATTTAAAAGTGTAATTTAACTTTCTTAAAATGGAACATGTGCTCTTTTCATACAGCTGGTGCAAAAAAGATTAAACTTTAAGTCATTATGTCTCCATAAAAGAGCATTCTTCTCCGCTTGGAATTAGGTAACATTTTTCTCTCGATGACTTCTGCATCGCCGGGCAAAAGCGGCAGGATTGGTTTTATTCACTGGGCTCGGAGTGAAAGGGGCTCCATTCCACAAAGACAATGCGGCACATTTTGGAGTCAAAGGCTCGCGGGACGGCACACGGCTTAAACCTCGGGAAATAGGTCACTGGGACCGATTTCGATGCCTCTGTGCTAAAGACAAATGGATTTGCTCATCAGCCTTTCCGCTTTTTTTGTGAGAACCAAAGGTGTACTCGCATGAATGGAATCAATTGAACAGTTTTATTTTTTATCCACCACATTATACATTTTTTTCCACCTTTCATTTTAACTCCAGTTAATCGCCCCAACTGGGATTGCTGGAAGTTTACAGAAATGCTTTCCTCCGACACCTCGTTCCATCGACGGGATCGTCGTAATGATCTTATGGCCGAAAGTATGGAATGCGGCGTTAAATGAGGTCACTGGGATTAATCAACCTTAAATCTGAAACCGGGCCAGTACCGGGTCGGATCTCTTAATCAACGGACGGCCAGATAACGGAGAGGACCCGCGAATTGGGAAGGGAGCGAGCGGACATCTGCAATAGGCAGACGTGATGGGAAATGGAATGGGGGAGGGAATGGGACTGTGGGGGGGGGGGGGGTGGATAATGCCAGGAGCCACTACACGCCAGGGACCCCGAGGTGGATGAGGGGGGCGCTAAAGGACACATTAAAAAGATAAACTGCCCCGGCGGCTGAGGGCCGCGTTGGGCCAGCCTGCGATTGGTGCCACTGCCCTCTGGCCTGTATTTACTGCCAGGTCTTCCTGCTCAAATAACATCGCAGACTGAGATGAATTATCAAAGGAAATTCCGGCGGTAAGCCAAGAAGGTGCTCTCTTATTTACTCATTTTGATTTCTATTGATTTATTGGTTTTTTCATTAAACGACATAACATTGTTAAATACGATCACATAATATGCACCGTATGTCCCACCCCCATGCCGTGGGGGTGTCCTCCATGTCCTCTTTGACTTGTGCACCCTGCTTTCTGGGATGGGCTCCACACCACCCTGTCCTGGGTAATTGGATGGATGGATGGATGGATGAATGTGCATTATAGGATAGACTGTCACCCTGCAGCCTTATTTGGGTGGCTGCTTAGGGAAATTTTATAAATGTCTATGTCCAAAACCATCTTCATTTATCATCTTTATTTATTTAGTGCTTTTATCTGACGTGACACACAGTTGACAGGGTGGGGTCAGACAGTCCCAGGAGTAACTGGGGAGTATGGACCTTGCTCAGGGGCTCAATGGTGACATCACTCGTCCAGCCCGGGAATTTGAACCAGTGACCTTCTGATCACAGACAAATCATTGAAGCCCTCTGAGCCACCCCAGTTGTTCAGTGCCACCCCAAACCCTACCCCCTGTTCATTTACATTCACAGATATTTCATCTGCATTCCGCCCCCTATTCAGAATAGTCATCTACCATCTCAAACTTTAAATGCACTAAATCTGAAGATTAAAAAAAAAAAAAAATGTTTATGCAAGGTAAGCCATGTGTCTGCTCCAGGACCCTCTCCAGAACTTTGGAAGCCACCACAGTAACCTTGGATGACATTCCAGCCCCTGAGAATCTGGGAATTACAACAGATTCCAGACGGTTCCAGTAGGACTGCATTGTGCAAGACACAGAGTTGGAGCTTTTGCTACATTTTTTCTTTTCTTTTATTTACATTTCACATTTATTTATTTGGCAGGCGCTTTTGTCCAAAGCGACGCACAAGTGAGGCACAAAATACAAAATAAGCATTTGGCTGTCAAGCAGCCAGGCTGAGCTTTAACAAGTGGGATCCTGTCGCACAGCTAAAACATAGCAAGAGGCTAACAAGGGAACTAGGCGACCAAAGACGTGTGTCAGGGATGACTGAGCAGGTCAGTGGTGGACGGAGAGCTCACAGGAAAATTGAAAGCTTTTATATTAATTACACGTTTACATTTATACAGCTGGAAAGATCTCAAATCAGTTGTTCTGCAGTCAGGGGGCCTATGATATATAAAACAATGACCTTCTGGTGCAACCCCACCTCCTTGGGTTAGACCATGGTACACAGAGATAAATCTCAGTGATCCGAATGGGTAGATGCTCCGTCACACTCTGGTCTCTCGACCAATTAGATGTTTGCTGAAGTAGTTTTGTTTAAGTGGAAAAACAACATGGGCTACTCGAACCTGCAACCTTTTGGCCACTACCACCACAGTGCAAGTTATTGGACAGCTGGTCTCTTACTCATCAGGGAATGGATTTTTTTTTCCTGTTTTTATAATGGTGATGACCTGTTGTTGTAGTTAACGAAACATTTAATTAATGAATGTGGGCGTGAGATGTCCATTAAGGAAAATGAATAAACACCATTACATAACGTGAAGTCATCGTTCCACCGGCAGCAGAAAGCACTCTTGAGATTCTTATAAAACAATCACAGAGTGCCCCTTTCTGAGGGATGGTTTGGTGACACAGTCACACGCAGATAGCTTCTATAAACTGGCGTTACCGCTCTCCATAGCAATCCACCGCTTTCGTTATTCCTCTCCGGAGCGTTACACAGCTGCCGTCGGCTTTGTTTATCGGAGCCCTGAGTCACAGGCCGCTTATTGAAAGGGGTCCACCGGCAACAGATGAGCCTTATAAAAACAAATTAGGACGTTATTTTTATTTTACACGGCCGGGCCCTGATTACATCAGAGGTTCTGGCTCGGGATGGACGGCAACAAATGTGTTTTGTATCAGTAAACAGTATCAATCACGCTCTGGGGCTCACATTCACCTCGGGCCGCGACATTAAACAGGCCGGAGAAGCGGCTGCAGTCTTTAGCGTGGTAACTGATGACTTGTGCGCGTCATAAATGCTGCCACCTGCTAACAGCCCAGGGACTAAAGTAAATGATCCTGGTGATCAAACGGCTGGCGTCGCCCAGCCCAGGCCCCACGCCAGGGTTCGAGATGAAGGATGTCCTTATGGGTCGCGCAAAAACAAATGGAAAACATGCTCTGGGGAGCAGCTGACGGCTCCCGTCTGCGGCGGGGGCACCGGACAAATTGGCTGGCCCTCTCTTGTGGTTTCCCATCACCTCCGGCCTGACCACCAGACGCACAGCATCTCATCTCCCCGTCTCCGCGGTTTCGGTCCACAACTGCTGGATCCAAGCCCATCACAAGCCCCCCTTCTCCAGTTTCACAGACTTGCAGTTATTTTAGTGGGCAGCTTGTAGGATAGACAGACCCGTATGTGTGTGTGTGTGTGTGGAGAAGCTTGTGAAGAACTTTCTTTTGGGTCCAGTCTTTGTGAGGGTCCCATTTAATTTGGCTTTGTAGCCTCACACCTCCAGGGTTGGGGGTTCAAATCCCCCCTACGCGTGTGTGTGGAATTTTGCTTGTTACACAGTTTTCCCCCTGCAGTCATACCTGGTGTCTATAACTTGATAGAGTGTGTGTCCAGCAATGGGCTCATAGCCCTGGCTTGATCCCTCCTCATCCTAATGCTTCCTGCCATAGACTCCAGGTTCATCACGACCCCATAAGCAATGGGAAGTTGGAAGGACCACCTACAGTATCTGGCCACATTTACCATTGCAAGAATTAATTCCTCCTGTGATCACCTGTCTGAATCCCTAACCAGTACTCCCCCTGCTGGTCCTTGGATGTACTGCACCACTGCTACATTTATTGGATTGTGGCATTCATTTAACTGCACCTCCTCTCTACTGGGTGTAAGAACCCAAGGACTATAATAAAATGATCACCCTCCCCTCATACGGCATTAAAATATTAATGGACCTTTCAGACAATTAATTCCACAGCCTCTGCCAATCCCCGTACGGTCGTTATGGTCACATGGTTCTGGAAATAGCGATATAATTGTGTAATGCACCCCTAGTGTTTCAAAATTTCCTCCTTGCCTGGTTTAACACCCTGTGATATTTATAACATCCCGGCAAATGCCGTGTATGACACATACAAGTAACATTTGTGCATTATGCCCACACACAAACATACACACGCAAGCGGACACGCTAAGCCGCCCATCAGGCATTTGTGAAGTGAGACGTAGACGCCGTGCACCGAACCTGTCTGCCGCAATCATTAAAATGTCACCAGCGTGTTTCCTGTCCAATAATACCACTGGGTCATCCACGGCGCCCCCATTACACACCGCCCGCACTGCCGGGGTCTTTATCGGCTGATCCCGATTTGAGCAAATTTTCTTTTGAACAGATTAATTCAAAGTTCTGACGAGGCTGCCACCCTTTTTGTGTCAGTGCCAGTCAAAGAAGTTATTTAAGACTTGTCGTGGGGAGAAAAGAGAAAAGTCTGCCTGAAAGAAACATTTGACCTTATATTGTACAATTTCCCTCTTTGGGCATTTGAATACAATTGGCCATCCTTTGGCGTAATGAGGACGGAAATGGCTGGGGTGAGCGAATCGCCCACGTGGGTGAGAGCGGCCGAGTGCAGAGTTTACACATAGGAAACAGGTAAGCGGAGGCGCTAATTTGGAAAACCGTCTGGCTCTCTGCGGCCACATAAATCCCCCATCCCTAATTATTAAATCTAAATAAAGATAATCATGTCCTAACCGGGTGAGTCACGCAGGTCCAGCCCGGACATCTGTAGCTAATCAGCGGCGATTTTCCATCCCGCATCTATCAAGCTGAGTGGTATTTACGCTGCCGCGTCCGCAGCATGAAAAGCCAATAAGCGGGATTCCTCCCGCGGATCAGCCCGCCCCCAGCTCCCGGGCCGGCGGCAAAAAGCACATTCCCCAGTCGGGGTGAGATACAGCAGCGGGCCGCTGGGCTGACCCTCGTCACATACGCCGCATTGTGCAAGTGCTGCTCACTCTGACACGCCGGGCAGGTACCCGGCCCCCCCCCCCCCCCCGCTCCCCGCCGCTGGCTAACAAAAGTAATTCCCCGGTAATGCTAGTAAAATACTGTAATCATGGCAGTAATGAATGAGCGGGGGCCGAGTGATGATGTGGGGACTACCTCTGAAAAGCCATGGTGGAGGGAGGCCAGTAATTACACCCTGGCCAGGATGCCAGCGCTCACACCCTCCCCCCCCCCCCCAAAACCCAGCACAGAAATTTCCAGAAATAAACCATCCCGCAGCATTCGCCGTGTTATGAATATGGCTGGGAAACCACAACAATTATTCTTACTACACTGGAGCGTTTGATTAAAACAGGATTGGATTCAGCAGGCAAATTGGGGGGGGGGGGGGGGACTCTTTGGGAGAAGGGTGGGGGGTGTTCCTAAAATGAGAATCATCAATTTCCCCAAGCCGCTGGAATGTCCCGGAGATGTCAGTACCTGATTCCAGGCAGCATTTGGAAGGTTTTTGCTACTGATGTTTTGATCGACCAGAAATGCGAGGAACTCACCAGGAACCCACGTGAAAGGTGTGTGGAAAGTGTCATGGCGTTGAAGCGTGCATGAATGGAGTCCCCCTTGAACGGGAGCTGCATTCAATGGTCGGAAATAAAAAAAAAGGCCCCCTTTGGCAGAAAAACCATGAGGCTGCTTCAGTCTCCTACCTCCATGCAGATTTTGCTGTGTTTCTGTTTTCATTGTTTTTCTCAGGAGTCGATTAAAAAGCCGCTCGTTCACGAATCAGAGATTGAAATGAAAACGTGACAGACGGATAAAGAAAGCGAGGGACCGCGTCGGCACAGGAGACCGCAACTCTGCCGGAATCCCCAGGTCGCCGGGGAGCGTCGCCGGGGAGCACCACTGAGGGCGAAGCGCCTCTCGACGTCTTCCCATTTTCTGGGGGGGTAACCTGAGGCGAAAAGATATAAAACAGACAAGTTTATTATTCCGCAGATGTAAATATGGAGGGTGGTAGGTAAAGGAGAAAAAAGAAGCCAGCTTCGAGAGGGGGGGGCCGGGGGGGGATGTGGGGCCGAGAAGATTTATGCAAATAAAATGAAGCTGTTTCCAGAAATGTTTTAATTAGATGTTTCATTACAGAGGCGATTGTAAATGGCACCCTCGACTCGGTGACGGTAATGAAAGGAAGGAAAGTGAAAAAAAAAAACGTGTGAGTGGCGGAGGAGTGAAGAAGCAGTCCATTTGTTGTGTTTTAATTTATTAAGATGTATCGTGGAGGAGGGCTAATTAATTTGTTTGTGTGATTGCTTTCCTGCCCGTGGGCATCGTCAAAACAATGCCGATAACCTCCTGCAGCTCACCGGGCCTAGGGATCCCTCAATGGAAACATCCCATTAGACAGCCACTCTGATTTCCCAAATAGGTTATCGTTCACATGGCCTGGCAGAGGGATCCCATTGCATTCAGGCTCTTATCTCAGCTCAAGGCCCCTTACACCGCCAAGCGTGGGCTCAGCCAAGATTTGGATCTTCATTTCGAACCTTGAATCTCCAGTCCTGCTAACTCGCTTTGGCAAGTGGAGGCTAGCCCCAGGTACCCAATCAGCATCCAGGATAGTGTCAGATATCCAATCAAAATCTTTCTGTGATACCTGCTACTGTAAACAAAAGGGGAAACCAAAAATGCTATTGTGACTCGTAGACAAGTGGATCTTCAAATGCGACTGTGGATAAATGGCCCAGCCTCTCACAAAAAAAAGCATATCAAACTAGGAATGTACTGCTGTGATCCCTTCTCTGCAACAGGACCTACAATTCGTAAAACTCCACTACTGGTAACAGCGAGGTGCTCCCCGGTGTCAGGGTGGTGTGTGTGAGGCGGCTGGTGAAGGAGCCTCTCGCTCTCACACCTGGCCTTCCGTCTGCGGTGAAAGGAGCGGCCGGTGAGAGACCGAAGGAGCCACAGACCTCAAAAAGGTGCCTCTCCAGCAGCGTGCGACTAAGCATCGGGAAATCAATAACCGTGGATGGAACAGGCGTCCGCTGAGATGAGAACCCAGTGATGTGCTCCAGTTCCGTTTGCACCCCCCTCCGCCAACTAATAAGTCAAACATCGACGACTCGCAGTGTGCAATGAGATGAGACGGATCGCGCCTCCCAGCTGGTCGCTCTCATTTCAGGCAGAAGCCCGAGCCTCTTAATACAACAAGTGCCCGGCCCTGTGTCCGCCCGCGGAAATACATACTCGAGGTGTGTTTACCTCCTCACTCGGTAATTACGGACAGAGCCTCCGCTTCGCATCTGCTTAATATCGATAAAAAGCCCCTTTTGTCGCAGGAGGCAAAGGGATCTTTTCAGAGGCATCAACAAAGATATAAATCATTATTGGAGTTATGATTATCCATGGAGCTATTAGCTAGGTGATTTACAGGCCATTAGAAGCGGGCTGATTAAGGGGGCTGATCTCCTCACGGCTGCTGATTAACACGCTACTCCGCGGAGGGACGGGAGTATTGATGGACACCGAGTCGTGCCTATTGACGTCCCCTGGCTGGACAGGTCCCCGGGTCCGACGGCCATCGCTCCGAGGGGGGCTCGAGGGGCTTGGCGAAGTGGCACTGTTTTTATTTAAGACGTTATTGGAGTGGGTGGGGTGGTAGGGGGTGGACGTGGATGTGGTTGGTCTGGAACATACTCTGCTGAACGGATTCAGAAGTGTGTCTGCGTTTCAATAATGTTGATATTGACCAATGTTTATCTAGCTTGTACGACGTAAAATATTTTATTATTATAGTTATTATTATTATTATTATTGCTGTTGTTACTACTACTACTACTACTAGTACTACTACTACTACTACTAATAATAATAATAATAATAATAATAATAATTAATAGCAACAGTGCTTGATATGGCATTAACATCAGTATGGATGTTACATTTATATACTGATGTTATTCTATTCTATTCTATTCTATTCTATTCTGATCTGTTCATTGATGACCAATAAATAGATTAGAATACAATAATACTTTATTGATCCCCATGGGGAAATTCTCTTTTTGCCTATCAGATCCTGCTCTACACAAACACACACAAGAACAAGCTTCGGGACCACAGAAAAGATGCCTGTTACAGTAGCATATCCCTTTAACATTAGTATGTGTCTGTTACATTAGTGTATCACTTTACATCAACTTGTGCCTGCTACAGTAGCGTATGCCTTTAACATCAGTATGTTCCTGTTACGGTAGCGTATCACTTTAAGATCAGATTGTTCCTGTTACGGTAGCATATCACTTTAAGATCAGATTGTTCCTGTTACGGTAGCATATCACTTTAAGATCAGATTGTTCCTGTTACGGTAGCATATCACTTTAAGATCAGATTGTTCCTTTTACGGGAGCGTATCACTTTAAGATCAGATTGTTCCTGTTACGGTAGCGTATCACTTTAAGATCAGATTGTTCCTGTTACGGTAGCGTATCACTTTGAGATCAGATTGTTCCTGTTACGGTAGCGTATCACTTTAAGATCAGATTGTTCTTTTTACTGTAGCGTATCCCTTTAACATCAGTATGTTCCTGTTACGGTAGCATATCACTTTAAGATCAGATTGTTCCTTTTACGGTAGCGTATCACTTTAAGATCAGTATGTTCCTGTTACGGTAGCGTATCACTTTAAGATCAGTATGTTCCTGTTACGGTAGCGTATCACTTTAAGATCAGATTGTTCCTGTTACGGTAGCGTATCACTTTAAGATCAGTATGTTCCTGTTACGGTAGCGTATCACTTTAAGATCAGTATGTTCCTGTTACGGTAGCGTATCACTTTAAGATCAGATTGTTCCTGTTACGGTAGCATATCACTTTAAGATCAGATTGTTCCTGTTACGGTAGCGTATCACTTTAAGATCAGTATGTTCCTGTTACGGGAGCGTATCACTTTAAGATCAGATTGTTCCTGTTACGGTAGCGTATCACTTTAAGATCAGATTGTTCCTGTTACGGTAGCGTATCACTTTAAGATCAGTATGTTCCTGTTACGGTAGCGTATCACTTTAAGATCAGATTGTTCCTGTTACGGTAGCGTATCACTTTAAGATCAGTATGTTCCTGTTACGGTAGCGATTCACTTTAAGATCAGATTGTTCCTGTTACGGTAGCGTATCACTTTAAGATCAGTATGTTCCTGTTACGGTAGCGTATCACTTTAAGATCAGATTGTTCCTTTTACGGTAGCGTATCACTTTAAGATCAGATTGTTCCTGTTACGGTAGCGTATCACTTTAAGATCAGATTGTTCCTGTTACGGTAGCGTATCACTTTAAGATCAGTATGTTCCTGTTACGGGAGCGTATCACTTTAAGATCAGATTGTTCCTGTTACGGTAGCGTATCACTTTAAGATCAGATTGTTCCTGTTACGGTAGCGTATCACTTTAAGATCAGTATGTTCCTGTTACGGTAGCGTATCACTTTAAGATCAGATTGTTCCTGTTACGGTAGCGTATCACTTTAAGATCAGATTGTTCCTGTTACGGTAGCGTATCACTTTAAGATCAGATTGTTCCTGTTACGGTAGCATATCACTTTAAGATCAGTATGTTCCTGTTACGGTAGCGTATCACTTTAAGATCAGATTGTTCCTGTTACGGTAGCGTATCACTTTAAGATCAGTATGTTCCTGTTACGGGAGCGTATCACTTTAAGATCAGATTGTTCCTGTTACGGTAGCGTATCACTTTAAGATCAGATTGTTCCTGTTACGGTAGCGTATCACTTTAAGATCAGTATGTTCCTGTTACGGGAGCGTATCACTTTAAGATCAGATTGTTCCTGTTACGGTAGTGTATCACTTTAAGATCAGTATGTTCCTGTTACAGTAGCGTATCCCTTTAACATGAGTCACACCGGCCTCTTGCTGTTTCTCTTCCCCTCAGGCCTCATCAACAATGGTCTCACCTTCCACGGGCACAGCTGCCGGAGTCGCAGGGGCCAGTCAAGGGAGCCCTCTCCCAGGCTCTGAGCTGCATGGCCAGGCATCTAAGGGATGAAAGCCCCCCCTCCCACCCGCCAGCCTCCCCCATCTCCTAGCTCCACCCCGACGCGCTCAGACGCTCCTCAAACAGCGACTGTCTGCAAGCCGGCGCTTAATCCCCGGCAGGTGACCCCGGGCCGCTGGGCCCTCAGGCAGAACCGGGGGGCACGGCCACATTCCTCTCCCTCACTTAACTCCTTCAGCACTTGGCTGGGGGGGGGGGCTGGATCGCCGCTTTGCCCCTACACACACGGCTTGCTGGGGTAGTACTGTCCACTCAGCCACTCTGGGACAGCAATCAAAGCAGGGATATGTTTTCTCCAGTTTGCAAACCAAACCGCAAACTGCCTCAACTGATAAAACTGCAGTCCAGAGGCACCGACATCTGTGTCTGATCTGCTGGTCACCATGTAATACAGACAGACAGATACACAGGAGACAGACAGGCAGGGAGGAGATAGACAGATAGATAGACAGATAGATAGATAGATAGATAGATAGATAGATAGATAGATAGATAGATAGATAGATAGATAGCACTTGTTTTTCCCACAGTACAGTATCTCTGTCCAGGTTACATTTTTTCCAATCTTTTAAGGAAATATTAGGCCCCAGTCTGAAGTTAATATTCATAGCCAGTGGAAGCTTCTAGAGATTGGAAGGAAAAGCAAATGTGAATATAAATATGCTGCAGAGAGGGCCTTCAGTGTCTTTGTGGACCGACCGTGTCACGCAGCAGGTTTACCGTCTCTGAGCGCGACATCTCTGCGTGCGGTATGCAAGTTAGCATTCCAGTCATTATCATCCAGCTCCTCAAGTGCAAGTGTAAATTCAGTGCAGATCCCGCAAGGCACCATTTTCGAGGTGAACCACTGAAAAGGTGGCGTCTCTGTCGCCCATCCAGGCGGCAAGATGTCCGACAAGGTCGCGGGCGCCTATCTGATGGCGATAAGGCGCAACTAAATGGAAAACAACCGACTATCTCTCAGTCGGCCGGAGAAACACAAAGCGTGCGGAATCGGTTGGATACAGGCCACAAACAAACAGGGGGGCTGTCGGGTCAGCACTGCGGGGGCGCGAGGCACGGGGGGGTGCCGTAATTGAAAGTTGGCACGCTTGAGGGAGCGTGTCACAAAATCAAGGAAGTATAACATGTTTTCAGCCTGGTGCGGGGGGGAGGGGGGCTGGGGTGTGGGCAGGGGGCATGTGGGCCCCCAGTCCAGGTCCGGGGACCAGAGTGTTAAATCCTGGGCGACATGGCTAATACTTAAATCTTATTCCCCTTTTTACAACAACACCGGATCAACAAAGCCGGGTCAAAATCCTTTGAGTCAGTGACACAGAAAATTCCCATCCAGAGCCTCCAAGGGAACAACAAACAGTGGCTGTAAATACAGCTGCATACATTTGGCCAGATAACGCCCCCCCCACCCTCCCATCCCGGCTTCGGATCAACACTCTTCATGCTTGAACACGGCATGGCAACGCGCTGACTTTCACGGCCTCACGGCCACCCCCGCTGCTCGCTTTACCCTCCCCCTACTCCACTGTTCTCCCACCCTAGCCGGCCCCTATGGCCCCTGTCATCCATGGATCGGTGTCGAGAGGGACACCAGGTCCCAGCACCTGCCACAGAGAAGCCTTGTCTGGCTGGGAGAGCCTCCCTGTCCGCCTTCCGCGTCGAGCCTGTGTCCACAAACAGCGCCGATTTGTTATGGCTGCACACCATGCAGCATGATATCATCGGCGGTAAAGCCGGCGCGGAGCACTGGGCGGCAGCGTGGTGTTTCAGCATGGTCCGGTTGGCGTGGCGCGTGCGTTTCAGCGCCGTGAGTCATGCGCCGCTCCCGGCGTGCTCCGAAGGGCCCTGCCGTCTTTGTCTTCTGTTCTCCCTCTTTCTCAAAGGCTGTCTGTCACATCCTGCTTTTCCTTTCGAGGGTTCGACAGCCGCCGCCTTTGTAAACACAGCCGTCCCAGCTAAAACCGCCACCTGATATTATTACGCCCCCCCGCTCCGTATCCTGGCAACCGACTGTGACTTTCCCGCTTTCTCCGCAAAGGCCGAAAACACGCAGAGACCGACGGGGTTCACAAAGTTGCTGTTCGGCACTGGCTAAGCAGGGGGGGGGGGGGGCTGGCTGTTGAAGGGGCAGGGTCGCTTCCCCGTTCCGGGGGACAGGGAGCCTCGGGCTGGAGGAAGGGGAAGGGGGCTCCTGCAAAGCACATCCTGAGAGAAATGAAGCCATTCTACTGTCCCCACAGCGATCTTCCACTCACCTGGAAGGTGAAGCCGACATACTCTCTGCAAGTGCGTGATGGAGATGGGGGGGGGGGGGGGGGGGGAGAGAGCCCAGGTGGGAGGGATTAGGGTTAGTGCCAGGGGTGATGTTAGTGCTGTAGCCCCCCTAAAATGTTTGTTAGCCCCCCCCCCCAAATAAATATGCATTAATTGGCTTAAGTCATAGATAGTTTTCCATCAGCCCCCCCCCCCCGTCCATTCATCTCTAACTACAGCCATGGTTAATGCATCATGGGGACCTGGTTGAAGTGATTTTGTCCCGAGCTCGGGAATTGAGAGGGGCCTGGATGGAGGCAGGGGTATAGTGTACAGGGGGCCATAGTGTACAGGGGGCCATAGTGTCTCGCTACCCTGGAGGGGAGTTACACTCAGCAGCAGGGGGCGCCGTTCCGGGCCTCGCAGTGTGTCCTGCTTCCAAGAGGATATGCCATTCCCTTCACTGCCTGCAGCGCTAAGTACTAAAATATATGTTTGTCACCTCTTATCTGCAGTGGAATCGAAAGAGTGTGCAATGCGAAGCACTTTCTTTAACTGGTGTATTTACTTTTGGGATAAAGGCTTTCTCATGGTCTGGAACACGCTCGGTGACTGATTTCAGTGACTGATGGAGGGTGAGATCGATGTCACGTGCGATGATGGCCTTACTGAATGTCATATTAATAAATAAGCAGGCAGACAGGCCTGACTGCTAAGGCGATGTCCGTGAGCTGGGATCCCCGCACCGCCGTAATGACTCTCCCTGGCGGAGCAGCTGGCGATGTTGCGTCTGCACGCGGGAAATTAATCGCACTCAGGCCACAAAACAAAAACCTGATTAACTTGTCTCTGGAATATGTCCAGATGCCTTCGGCAAAACATTGTAAATCAAAGCTCTGCAGGTCTCTCACAGAATGTCAGGTGGTGCTGCAGGGTGTCCAAACAGCCTTTATTTTCCTACACTGCTCCACCGCGCTCGCAAATCTGCAATTTAATTAAATTAAAAAACTTTTAAACACCCTAACTGGAAACAACTGCAGCGAAAAATAAAATTACATAAACACGACCGTTTCGACAGATTACATCTAATATTAGACATCTGGGCTACGTTAAGACATGGCAATAATAAAACGGCACATGGAAAGGGGCCCACAATTCAAGATTTAGGGATTATTTGGGTTAAACGTCGATTCCAGTTCTAATTTAAGAAAATAAACATCAGCCATTTGCCGGGGCACACCTCTGCTGCTCTGTGATTCTAAGCTAATACCGCAGAACACGTGTCCGCCTGCATCCGCGGGATTGGGAGCACATGTCCACAGCCCATCCTGGGGGGAGTCATGGAGCGTGGGGGCACACCATAAACTGTGGGGTCGCATGAACGAGTTACACTCTCCTCACATGAAAGCCACATCGAATGCCCCCGTCGACGTGTGCAAACATGCAAACAAGAGGCTCCATTTAATTACTTTTAGATGAAATGCACCTTGTCACAGCACCGCCTCCCACTCCCCCCCCCCCCCCCCCACAGACCCCAAACCCCACCCCCTAACTTATCTCCAGGGGAAATTTTTAAAGTTCAACATGACACCTGTATAGCAGGAACGCAATATTTCATAATGTGCATCAGTACCACGATATACACCCGACACTTCTGTTAAATGAAAGGACATGCCCGCTTTTTAAAGTTTAACTTAAAAAGAAATGGATTGTTAAACGCTGGTTGCATAACGGTGTGTCATAAATTAGGCATATCATAACAACAGGCCAACTTGGCAAATCTCAAGCAAACTTTAAAAAGTAGTTGTACTACAAAGAAATAGAACTTGAATTGTATTACAGTGGTGTCTATGTATATATATATATATATATATATATATATATATATATTACTCTTAACATAGCCTCACCTTTTGGTCAGGAAATGGGGAAGACGGTACGGGTTTGAAACTACCTCATTGTATTGTCTGGCTAGACTTTTAGCTTTTATATTCAAATGTCTTCACATACGTTGCTTCTCTACTAAAGTCATGACTTAAAAATTACCGGCAGGTCGGTTGAATGTAGTGCATTCATCCTTTTTTTAAATTATTTTTTGCATTTTTTTTTTAGAAATCATTTATATAATTTCCCTATTGTAATGCTATGTGTGCAGTTTATAATTTATAATTCCAAAACTTATTATACATTATACTTTACTAGATTGCAGGCGACAGACTGCAAACAGCCATTATTTGTATATCAAGGCTACTTAACATATTGAAACTGTATTAAAAGTAACATACATATTGATAGAAGCCTTAAAATGAAAAAGACCCACCTCATCAATAGTTTGGAAACTTCTTGTAGCTCAATATATCAAAAGATCAAGTGATGTTAATATAAAGTAAAAGAGCAAAACTGAGCTTGTAAATATACAGTACAGCCACAACGCACTGACACTGAGGGTGTAAATACACTGTACGGCGACAACACACAGAAACTGAGTGTGTAAATACTGTATGTACTGTACTACACTATGTAGCCATAACGTGCTGAAACTGAGGGTATAAATACACTGTACAGCCACAATGTACTGAAATTGAGGGTGTAAATACAGTGTACGGCCATGATGCCATGAAACTGTCTAAATAGACTATACAGCCACAACGCAATGAACCAGGGTGTAAATACTGTACACTGTATGGCCACAACGCACTGAAACTGAAGGTGTAAATATACTGTACAGACATGACACACTGAAACTGAGGGTGTAAATACACTGTACAGCCAAGATGCATTGAAACTGAGTAGTAAATACACTGTATGGCCACAATGCACTGAAACAGGGTGAACAGGCACTGTACGGTCATGACGCACTGAAACTGAGGGGGTATATACACTGTACAGCCACGACGCACTGAAACAGGGTGTAAATACACTATACAGTCATGATGCACTGAAACTGAGGGGGAAAATACACTGTACGGACATGCATCTTCATCCCAGTCGCTTCGATTCCCATGTGGTCCCAGCGTGGGCCCATCTATTTCAATTAAAACCCTGTTTCACTTGAGAAGTCCTCAATTTTTAAACGGGAAAATGACCGTATAATTATATTATAATGAGCCACGGGTGAATTTCTCAATGCATTTCCTCCTTGAATAACCATTGAAAGGAAGCAGAGAATAACAAAAGAATGTATCTTTGACACGATCGCGGACTATAAGTTCAAAGGATGCCAGTATCCAGTCATCTGCTATTTAAGGGAACACAGCTTTGTGGTTTTTGAGTTTTTCTTTTTCACACAGGCATTTGTTCATTTAAAGAAATCTTCAGATGAAGGATGAGTCGTCCTCGCGGTCGGCATGTTTGTTACGCCAGCGGTCTGTCCTTGCGGTGTCCAGCGCTCCCCAGGAACGCGGACAAACTGAAAGAGGATAAACTGCCAGGGGGAGCGAATGTGCTGGGGGGGGGGGCAGGTCAGCTAGCGCCGGAGAGGAAATCCTTCGCTCCGTCCCTCGAACACTAGTGGCACGGACACCAATACGCACGACACTTAAATGCTTTCATATGGGCCATCACGAAAACCATCACGCTGTTCGTTTGCACCATTATTTATACACACACATGTTTATTTCCTCACCAAAGACTCTCATCCGATCTCTTATCCCCATAAACATGCTGAAGAGGAGGCATTTTTCTATGAAGTATCAGATCTATAAACACAAACAGCGCAACCTTTACCAGAGTGGCCAAATCGACAGGAATTTAAAAAGCGATTTCTCTGACGTAAATAAAAACCTCGGTTGAGTCAAACCACCCCTGGGGGGGGTGGGGGGGGGACGATCTCAGCAGCTCAAAGTGGTCAGGTGGCAGGAAGGGGCCGGGTGAGAGGATGCGCCGTGTGTTTCCTCCAGCACGCTGCAATGCCACCGGGGTTCGCAGCGACAGGAAGGGGGCTCGCAGAGCACACAGCCTTTCCTGGAGATCTATACCACGCCGATCATGTTGCCGGAGAGTTAGGCCGGGCCGCCTCCCTGCCCTGGGGCCTGGTGCTATATCACCTGCTCCTTGACAGCCTGAGTGTCTAATTCTCAAATCAGACATCCATTACAGAATAATAGGGCTGCATTGAGGGTTTGAGTTTCCCTATGGGGGATTAGGCTGTGATAATTTATAATCCATAACTTGGATGTGAAGTAATTCACACCCCTTCCTCCATAATGGCCCTGTCACTCAGAGCGGCCTGACAGGCGAAACAAACAGCCGCGCATGAAAGCCTGCTATTCTTCTTTAGTTGTTGCCCGAGCTCGAGTCACGCAGTGTGAAGGCGCGAGCTTTTCCCGTGAGGCCGACACGCAGCGCCCGCCTTACCTGCGTGTTTGTGTGCGTGTGTGTGTGTGTGTGCGGATGTCTGCACGTGTGTCTGTGTGTCCCAGTGCGCAGCCACAGCGACGCAGAATCACACCGATTTGTCAGGACCAGGGGGAGTTCACATAGGAGAAGCACATGCAGTAAATAACACACACAGTATATAAATATAAATGTACGCTGTGAGGCTGCACTTTATAAGCATTCACCAGATGGCCGTATCAATGCTCGGCTTGCGTGCGCGTGTGTGCTGTAAGTGCAGTACATATGTATTTCTGTGAGGAATTAAAAGGGTTTTGTTGTTCTAAGTGTCCCTCATTTTCAGCAGCACACACTGTGAATTCCCAGCCTAACCTTAACCTTAACCCCCAAAGGCACTCTGCTCAGTTTCAAAGAACGATCTGCCTCTGTCGTGTGTGTGTGTGTGTGTGTGTGTGTGCCTGCGTGCGTGTGAATGGATTATATTTATATTACATTATAGAGACCAAATGTCCCCCACAATGTGATAAAAACCTGTTATTTTGACATTGTGGGGA
This sequence comes from Paramormyrops kingsleyae, assembly GCF_048594095.1. Lineage (NCBI taxonomy): Eukaryota > Metazoa > Chordata > Actinopteri > Osteoglossiformes > Mormyridae > Paramormyrops > Paramormyrops kingsleyae. Next base: position 29,800,740 of record NC_132804.1, read on the forward strand.
CCATTTTTCAGGTCCCCACAAAGATCTATGAATGCAATCAAATAAGTAGAAATGCCAAAAGTGTCATATTTTGTTTGGTAAAGGTTAGGGCTGGGTAGGGGTTAAGGTCGTCATGTTGGGATTAGGGTTATGCCCATAGAAATGAAAGGAGACTCCCCCATAAGGATATGAATCCAATCATGTATGTGCCTGTGTGTGTGTGTGTGTGTGTGTGTCTGTCTGTGTCTGTGTGCCCCCGACCCCCCCATCCCGGTTCCTGCCCAACCTGCTGCATTCAGGTTCCTGAGCGACACTTGGGGTTTAAACCTCAGCGGCTGAGTCACAGTCAGCAGCCGTGATTCCCGGAGATGGACGTTTCCCCCACCGGAGGTCAGCAGGCTCTGTGCCGGGCAGCCATGTCCCAGCAACCGGCCGCATAGCTGCATGTGGGGTCTTATACGCCGACAGCAGGTGGCACAGTGATTAAGGACCTGGACTTGTAACCAAAATTGTCGCTCCCCGGGGAGCATGCTGGAGTACCCCTGGGGACGCCACTTAACCTGAATTGCTGGAATATTCTGCGACGTAAATGGATTAAAGGAACAAAAACACAGCATATGTATGTCACCGAGGAAGCGTTTAGTGACAAAATGATGTCGTTCGCCGGAGTGTGTCAGGGACATGCTCAAGGTTAAATACTTCATCATAGAGCGATAATAAAAGTATGACGTTTATTTACTGATACTGAATTGGGCTCTTGTGTCACTCCTACAGGTGATGGAGGTCCCAGGGCCATTTTCAGCTATCGAGCACCTGAAACCCATGATCTCACGTGGTCCTGCTCCTTTATAAATGGGACTTATCCTCCATGGAGGTCCTACAGATCACACTTGCGTTTTCCTTCTCCTGCCGCCGGCGTTGTGGAAACTGCAGCCTTGCCGGAAAAAGAAAAGCGGGCCGCGCTCGAGCGGCGGTGGCCTTCATCTGGGGGGAAACGTCTCTTTCCCCATCGCCAGCCATCAGGGATGGGCGCCAAGCAGGCCGACGGAATCGCCGAGATTCATCTTGGCTGAGGAATCTACGCTGCGTTTCAGGCGATCCTGTTTAATGCGCCCGAACGATACCCCAAGCTGCCGAGGTGCGTGATTCTCCCAGGCGGCCGACGTTTCTGAGAGCCTCACCGCTGCGGAATGGCTTCTCCGCGGATCCGTGCGTCGACTGAAAACGCAGATGCCCTCTGATATCCGCCTTAAACTTCAGTTACGCCGCCATTCGGGTAGAGGCCCCTCCCACTCCTCCGACAGGTCTGTCACAGCCCCTTTAAAGGTTCTGGAAGTGTCTTCAAGCATCTCCTGAGCTCCACGGCGCATTGTGGCTGCCTCAGCGAGCAGGAAAGCAGGTTCGTAAAAACTCTGGCTGCTCTTTGTCATGTGACTGACGCCGGATTGCGAGTGGCCGGCCTGGCATCGCCACATTAACTATGCGCTCTTGGGCTCATGTGTCAATGCTCCTCCAGAAACTGATGTGCGAACTGGCAACTCAACAGAGAGCGATAATATTGCAGCCTCATTAAGGCACAGTCTGCTTTACTGGACAGAGTATCACTTTACATTTTATGGCGCCATGTTTCCTGTTTTAGTAATTTCTTTCATTTATGTTATATTTTCCCTGATATTTATCATTTATTTAGCCATATCTTCTATTCCAGCCATTCCTTCTATTTATTTCATATTTAACCCATAAATACATACCTCTGCATTTCCTACTCACATGTCAGCTGTGGTGCTGTGATAGTGCCTCTTATTGTTTTGCGCTGTCTAATCCTGTTACCTGTTACATGTTACTGACTGGATGGAGGGAGTAAGAATTTCACCGGTTGAGTACTGCTGATGTAGTTGGCAAATTTGCCTTTACGGGAGTGAAACTACACAGAACAATTTAGGGGGTTGGTGAGGGGGAAGGTACGAGAATGGTTTTTGTCATCTTTGCCGATGGGGGGGTGACGTCCACATCTCAAGCCCCAGCAACCACCAGCAGCTTCTTGCAGTGATTGGCCAGGCTTCTGCAGATTGTTGTTGTGCTGAAGGCCCCTGATTCAAGCCAGTTTAGTCAACACAGGGTTAGCCAATTTTTTGTGTGATTTTCTAGGGTAGATTTGTAACGGTTGCTGGTTTGAATCCTAGCGGCTGCAGAGCAATGTCACCGTTAGGCCCCAGAACGCTCTGCATTTTCTTCAGAGGATGGCTGCAGTGACTCAAAAACATCAATTTCTCTGGACAGAGGCATGGCAGCGAGATCTGCAGCGAGAAAAAAAGCCTCTACTTGGAGGATGATGGTGAACTCCACGAGTGTGGCTAAATCATCATTGCCTGTGGATGGTGCAACCATACCATTAACATGGTTTTTTTTATGTTGCTCTGGATGAACAAGGACAAAAAGCTGGAATCAAACCGGTCATGTGTTATGATGCCCACTTATGGAGATGTGTAGAGCCTGGACCGCGTTTAAGAAAAACTTCACTGAGGACCCATGGTCCCCACAATGCAATATATATATATATATATATATATATATATATATATTTATTATTATTATTTATTTATATATATATATATACACACAACGCAACTTAAAATGTGTCCCTAACAACTGGAAAGACCAGACCCAAAAGAAAGTTCTTTACAAGCTTCTCCACACACACGCACACGCACAAACACACACACACACACACAGACACACACACACACACACACACGGCCTGCCTATTCTGAGCGCCTCCATCAGGGAGAGGATCAGTGTGTCAATCTGTCACACCACCTGACGCAGCAACAGTGTCAATGTTCTGCTAAATGAAAGACATTAAGCTTTTAAGTCCAAAAACACAGGCGAAAATGTCATTAGGCGCAGACGAGCGTTCCTGCTTACGTGACGTTGATAAAAAAAAAAAAAAAAACACCCGTAACTAAAGAGGGCGCCGATCCCGTCGATCCCGCCGTACCCGCGGGCTACGAAAACCTCAGGTTTTAATCAGGTTGAACTCTTACTTCAACAGACTCCCTGAGAGACAGAAAATGCTCTGGCATGAAGAGGACGCAATGCAGCCAACTTCCTCGCAAGACAAAGCGCAGGAGCGCCGTGCATGACAGCAGCGAGCGCATCTATGTCTGCGCGTCTGTGTGTGTGCGTCTGTGTGCATACGTGAGTGACATCACTGTTGAGTTACTCCATTATTCTCTCATTCCATTGTTATTTCCTCTTTTGAGGGAGAAACCGGTCAGATGTTAGTCTTCCTGATGCACATTCCCTGCCGCCTTTACACACCTGACCGGTGGTGTGGTCGCTGTGTGGGTACCGGGCTCACAGACAGACCCCCTCCCTCCGCCGCATCTGTCTCAGCTCTGTGACCCATGCATAAATAGCATCGCTACCAGACAAGTGCCGTGTCACAGCAAACCTGCCTCTTGAGAACTGAGCACTGTTTACTTGCATCTCGACAAGCAGTGTCAGCAACACGCTTTTCTGGTTTGTTCTTTATTTCTTGGGTCCTGAAAAGCTCCCTTTACCATCAGTTCTCTTCCCAGTCTCATCTTTCCCATGTGAGCTCGGGAAATGCATCACGGACGTCGGATTTCGGCACCACTACTCACCAATGGGGCCTCGGGGCAGGATGAACTGTTAAGTTAAAGTCTTTTCCACGTGAACGACCTTTGACCTCTGTCTTTATTGATTAAGGCACAGGGCAGCTTAGACAAAGGGGTCTCAATGACCCCTCGACAGCAACAGGTGGATGTTTCCTCCATACCTGAACGGAAAAAGGCCATTTCGAGAGGAGGGGTTGCAAATCTATCATTCAAACCAAATCTCATCCTTTACATATATTCACATGAGAGGGTGTGACCTTCGTTCGTTGTTGCACACAAACACATGGCAGATGGAAAGAAGATAGAAGAATCCTGTTTTTGATTCCGATTCTGGGGGTTATGGAAAGCTCCGGCAAACGTGTCCCTCCAGGTAAAGCACAAAGGGGCCAGCAGGTGTCCCCTAAAAGGGATCCGCCTTAAAGATTCCCAGATATAAAAGCTGACACCTGTCATCCTTTGTGCCGGCGAGCCGCACATGAGAAAAAAAACACGAGTTAAAGGGGGGGGCACTGAATTATTTTATGACTGTACAGTGTGTGCGAGTTCATACCACCTTAAGAGGGCGCCGGGGAGAGGTGACCCCTGCCAGTGCCTTTTGTCAGGCATCTTCTGCTACTGTGGCGGCTCTTTTTTTCTCGGGCCGGTTCCCACATAAATAAACAAAGCGGCTCATTGTATCGCGATGTCGCCGCACGTCAGTCCTGTTCGGAGATCAGTTTGTCAAAAGTCCCTGTGGTGAAATGGAAAATAAAGATCTCTCTCTCTCTCTCTCGCTCGCCCGCCTGCTCGTTCTCCCGCTCGCCCGCTCGCGCCCTCCCCTCCCTCCGGCTTGTCAGCTGCCACTGGCCTGACGCCTCCTTTCATGTTCTATGCTTGGCCTGAGCTTTGAACATTCGTTTGATTCCTTTAAGATAATAGCTGGTTAGCTGTCAGAGAGGGGATGATCAGTTAAAACCTTAATCACCGCCTGTCGACTCGCATGACAGTTATTTTATTTTATTTTTTTCACCCCCGCGCTCTGCTTCCAAAATTAATCCCATGACCAACAGAACAGCAAACAACACAGGGCGAGTGGGGGGGGGGGGGGGTTGAGTGTTCTGTTTTGAGTGCGTCGTCAATTTGGGTGCAACACACTGTGATCCCCCCGGTGGGTGACTCGGGAACAGCTGAATGCCCCCCCCGGACCGCTGCTGCCAGAACGTGTCTCTCCCTCCGCTGTCACGCTGCCTCAGAATCACCCTGATCTTCACCGTCTGACAGGACATGACGGTCTGGTGGCACGGTCTATGCCTGATGGTTTGGGGGTGTGGGGGGGGGGGGTGGTGTAACCTGCCCAGGGAGGGCCTTGATCACGTCGAAAGGGAGCAGTCAGCTTCAGACGTGGGATGTGACGCCACGAAAGGGCAGAAGTGTGGATGAAAGGTCGAGCCAGAACCCAGCACCTGCTTCGCAAGAAAGGTACCATCGCTCTTTTCAGGAACCAGAGGCATCAATTAAGGAAATGGGGCTGCTTTACCATTTATACGGCACCTGTCAGCCCCTGTTGACACTGACACGTCCCATGAGGGCACAACATACACGAGGCGCATCAGACCCACGCGTCCGCTAAGCGTCTCCGAAAAATAAAAACACGATCGAACCTTTGGGCCCCACGTGCGATTCTGTCGGAGGGGCCCCCAAGTCCCGAGGGTCAAGCACTGTCTCCCAGCAAAGCGAGTGTTGCCTCGTCCAATGGGAGGGCCTCCAGGGCACCCCTCGTCGCCGCCCCCCCGGGCTGGTTCCACACGCCAGCCATGCTGACCTTTTGTCTCTTGCCCCGCAGCAAATGGAATCGCCGTGCCTGGGGGTTTACAGGGGCCACCCCTAGACCATGCATAGAATTCCAGAGAGCTGGCAGGTCAAAGGTCACCTTCAATCACAAAAGGGGAGCAGAATGAGGAGCAGGCTCTCCACGCTGAAGGGGGCAGGAGCAACAGAATGTCAACTCAAGGGTTTTTTGCATCGCGGGCTGTCGACCTCCATCGTGGCAATGAAGGTGTGATAACAATGTTTTTTTTCTAATCCTGCACCCTTCTCTCTGCACCATTTATTTGGCTCCATTAATGGGTGTATATCGATATGTACTGATGATGGTGTGGATGACTCGCAGTGAGGGCTAATCCAGCACTGCTACAGCTAGTATAGCAGCAGAGACAGCCAGCCAGCAGGGTCAGTATCCCAGTTTAACTAGTGTACCAAGAAATTGAGTGTACTGGTACTTTTAGTATACCGTATTTCTTCAGACAGAAAGTGGCAACCTTAGCTAGCACATTGGAAAATTTTGTGTATTAGTGCAGCAGGTTTAGCATACCAGCACATCTAGCATACCAGTATAGTTAGCATACCAGCAGAGTTAGCATATCTGCACAGCTAGCACATCAGTATAGTTAGCATACCAGCAGAGTTAGCATATCTGCACAGCTAGCACATCAGTATAGTTAGCATACCAGCAGAGTTAGCATATCTGCACAGCTAGCACATCAGTATAGTTAGCTTACCAGCAGAGTTAGCATATCTGCACAGCTAGCACATCAGTATAGTTAGCATACCAGCAGAGTTAGCATATCTGCACAGCTAGCACATCAGTATAGTTAGCATACCAGCAGAGTTAGCATATCTGCACAGCTAGCACATCAGTATAGTTAGCATACCAGCAGAGTTAGCATATGTGCACAGCTAGCACATCAGTATAGTTAGCATACCAACAGAGTTAGCATATCTGCACAGCTAGCACATCTATTCACCTTTTTTCATGACAATGTGAACAGCACAAGTCACATGGAATCCGATTTTTTCAATTCCGATTTGGGCCACTTCAGTATGTGGTGATATATCAGATACAGGTCTGATTTTTTGCAATGCAACCTCAGTCTGAACAGCGAAATCGTAATTCATGCAACTTTTACATCACTCTCGATCGACGTTTGTCACAATTCTGCGCAGGCGGAAGTCACCATATGTCTCCGTCAGAGTGCCAAACATGGAGGAGAGCACAGAAGTTGGCCAGTCGAGGGACAGTGAGGTGCTGGATTTAATAAGTATTTGGGGAGATAAATCTGTTCAGGCAAAACTGGAAGGTTCATATCGTAACCGGGCAGTTTTCAAATCAATAAAGTGACGTCTTTGTTTTTGCGCATGCGCGTCATTGCGTCTTCGTTGTTTTGTGCGCACGCGGGCCAGTTCAGTATAGTGAACCGTTCACATTGAAATCTGATATTGCCCACATTTAAAAGAGTAATGTGAACAGGCAAACAAAAAATCCGATCTGAGCATTAAGGAGTGAGCATTAAGCCCTGCAGTGTGAACGTAGCCTTAGAGTACCAGCACAGCTATCTTATTGGCAGAGGTAGAGTTTCAGCACAGCTAGCTTACTGGCAGAGTTAGAGTACCAGCACAGCTAGTTTACTGGCAGAGGTAGAGTATCAGCACAGCTAGATTACTGGCAGAGGTAGAGTACCAGCGCAGCTAGATTACTGGCAGAGGTAGAGTACCAGCGCAGCTAGATTACTGGCAGAGGTAGAGTACCAGCGCAGCTAGTTTACTGGCAGAGGTAGAGTACCAGCGCAGCTAGATTACTGGCAGAGGTAGAGTACCAGCGCAGTTAGTTTACTGGCAGAGGTAGAGTACCAGCGCAGCTAGTTTACTGGCAGAGGTAGAGTATCAGCGCAGCTAGTTTACTGGCAGAGTTAGAGTACCAGCGCAGCTATCTTATTGGCAGGGGGAGAGTTTCAGCACAGCTAACTTACTGGCAGAGTTAGAGTACCAGCGCAGCTAGTTTACTGGCAGAGGTAGAGTACCAGCGCAGCTAGTTTACTGGCAGAGGTAGAGTACCAGCACAGCCAGCGTACCGCAGGCTTGCATGTGTCTTCTCATTCCCGTCTTTTCATCAGGCTTTGGCTTAGAAGTGACAACGCCGCAGCCAACAAAGAGATTCATGACATCGCCAAGAGAGAGCAACTCAGAGCTTATTAATTCACATTATTCCTGCTAATGAAAGTTAAAACAAGATGGGGCTTTAAATCGAGGCACACTGCTGGAGTTACCGCCCCCCCCCCCCCTGCCTTTCCATAATGCACCACACAAACACTCACACACACACACCCACCACTCATGTCCACAACTGCTCAAAATAATGCACTGGTTGTTAGGCTTTTCCTGTTTGCTGGTTAGGCTGAGAGATGCGGAAATATAAAAAAAGGTTAGCAGGAGGGAAAAAAACAGGATAAATTGGGGTTTACAGCACAAAAGCCCGCTAATCCCTGCATTTGGATATTTGAAACAGAAGCTCCGTGGAGAATCCATCAAAGACAGCTCTAAATTAGCCCGCAAAGGGAGAGGAGGGGAAAAAAACGGAGGGAAGCCTGTCGGTGAAAAGAGGAGAGAGCCGTGATCTCCGAGGGTCCCAGATTAGAAACATATACTCATTATTCTCTCTCAGTGGGTGTCTGAAATCCAGAAATCCCGCTTCCAGGCGGTGAGCGGAGGCACGTTAACCCCGGCCTCGCTCCCTTTGTAGCGGCGCCTCGTTAGCCACTCCAGGGCCGCGTCGTCAAGGAGGGCTCGCCGGCGCCGGCAATTACCGCTCGAGTGCCGCCGCTCGCAGGCTTTAGCAGGATGGTGGCGTGAGGTGCAGCATGCGGGAGCGTGCAACATGGATAGCGGGGCTAAACTATAGCTATACACTCTGTCATTGCATATTATACATATATATATATAAACGGCTAGCATATGTATATGTTTCATTGCTATTAAAAGCAGGGAAACAGCACTAATCTTTAGCCAGAAAGCATGCGTTAGCTGCGGACTGCTCTGTTTTCGTAACTTTCTTAACTTTTTCCTGTTAGTGAACATTCAAAGCAGCGCCGGGATCATCTGTCGAGTCTAAACGGGGGGGTGCAGACTTTATTCACTCAGATAAAAACAGGGAGACGACTACCATTGACCTCCCCTGCCTGCGACTCCAGGAAGGCAGACGGCCTCGGACGCCTCTCCATCCTGCTTTGGTGGCTTCAACCAACCCCAACTTACATACACATGAAACAAAGCACCACATCCCTCCATGAAATACCCACCATCCTGCAGTTTTAATATTCGCAACATACCAAACAGAAACACACCTTCACACAAACGTGTGCTGCGCTTCTTTACATCGTGCTAAACCCGTAGAATGTATATTATTTGCATTTAATAGTCTGAACAAATGACGCTCGCCATTCCAATAAAGCAATGTTTAAATAGCTTAATTGTTAACCGCAGGCCGGACTGCGGAGCAGTAGCAAATCTTTTAAACATGAGTTTAAATAATGTGTTGTTGGAAAGATTAATGACGCTGAATGGACAGGAACGGTAAATATTTGAGGCTGTGGTTTTAATAGGAATGGCCTGGTATTTATCTCATTAGCTGTGACGCGACGGCCACACGATGTGACTTCAGAAGTTCTGTAAATAGCGAGGCCCCTGTCCTTCTGGCAGCACGATGACCTCCAAGGTACAAGGCAGATTACCAGCGGTCAAAAATGCCTCTAAAGTCATTATGTCTCCAGCAGCAACAACGACAACGACAAATTTAATGGAACAACTGTGGTACAAGGTTCCCCGTCAGGTACAGGACGCAGAGGGCCGCCCGGTCAGGTACAGGACGCAGAGGGCCGCCCCGTCAGGTACAGGACGCAGAGGGCCGTCCCGTCAGGTACAGGACGCAGAGGGCCGTCCCGTCAGGTACAGGACGCAGAGGGCCGCCCGGTCAGGTACAGGATGCAGAGGGCCACCCCCTCGCCCTGGTCTGTCCCTTACAGTGCTGGCAGCTGGTGATACCCCCCCCCCCATAGTAATAATCCTTCCTCGCTCAGCCTGGCAGACAAAAGCCCCAAGCCATCTTGTGCTTCCTCCCAGACAAACCATAGAATGAAGGTCAACAAGGGGGCAGGTGGGGTCACAGGGTGGACTGGCACAGAACATTGTTTATATGGGGGGGGGGCACTTCAGGGGGAGCTGGACATTTCCACCTCCAAGCCCCATGGACTCCCACCCCCCAGCATGTCCCCTACTTCCCACTCTCCCCACCTCCAGGCCCCCCCCCCCCCCTTTGAGCCACCACCCCCCATAACCCCCCCCCCCCGCTGTCCTCATGTGGGTAGTGGTGGTGTGCACGCTGTCATGCTTTAGTAAATGCCTGATCAAGCCGGTCCAGGCTACCTCATACAGACAGTAGCAATTATCGCAATCAACAGCTCAGCCCAATTATAACTTCCTCCTCATTATGCCCCAGGGGCCCCGCAGTCCAACTTACAAGAAAATTAACAGGCCTCCTCACTTTGCATAACTTAATTTAAAATGACAGGGTGTGACATTGGGGGCTTCTGACCCTGCCAGCAAGCAGCCCCATGTGTGGCAACAATTTACGCTGCCAAATTGCTCCCAGCCTGCCCTTCTCGGCGCCCGGGACGCGGGGACCTTCCCGAGGCCAGGCCTTTGCAGGCAGCGCCGCCGTTTCTTCCCTTCCCAGCTGTCTTCGTTTTACAAACATAGAACGTGCGCGCTTCCGTCAGTCCAGGGAGAGTGCAGGTCACCCTAGAGTGCTGTATTTTGTTCTGGAAAACTCCACGCATTCTTTTTTGTTTTGTTACGTAAAGTCACTGTAAAAAGACACATTACAAGGGGCATTAAGGAGACAGGACTATGGCTTTCCCATGTTTTCCCAGTGTTTTTCCCACAATAATCAGGTCCACATCATGGAACATTGTGTGTAACCATCGAGTGTGCAACCACCAGAATGCTCTTACCACAAAGACAGCGGCAGAGGTGACCATAATGACAATACTTTATGAGCATCAGTCACATTTATGACACATTTAAATGCTGATAAACTGCCAATGCATTTTTTCAAAGGACAGCAACACGGCCAAGTTAGTGCCTTGGTTCTGAATTTGTTTATGACGCTGTTATATGAAATACATAATCCAGTATTTAATCATGTGTATCTCGAGCTGCATTGCTTTAGAGAAACTTGCAAACATGTGAGAAAATGGTTTGGTCTACTAGGCTTGAAAGTCCACTCATTTTCAAGCTTTATAGCCTTATATTATCATGTTTAAGAAAGACGAAAAATTAAATGAAAAATCACAGCCGTCTGCTGCCAAATTCACTGGCTGTCATTTTGTTTCTGTCACTCTAAACATTTCTTTTTCGGCATTTAATAGTACGCATAACATAAAAGACACAGGGATCTGTCAATACAGTTAGCAGCACTCGTAAACATGCCAGGAAAATAGGGCACGTACTTTCTGATTAGATCATAACATCAATCCTTCCGTCTTCTATAATTGCTTATCCAGGACCGTGATGTTTGGAAAAGCCCTCTGCAGCCACGGGTGTCGAATACCTGGCCACCATTGATAGCTGTGAATTGGCTTTCTATAGATTCCTTACAAGTAAACATGCATAACATATGAAAAGCTATTAGCACCAATAAAATAGAAGATAAGAGAAAATTTATTGATCATAATATAAAAAAATCATAAAGTAAAGGCCGTCTGGCTGCCCTCCAACCAGCAGCCTCTCAGGTAACATCCAAACATGCTGACCACTGAGTCACTCTGGGGTCTTGTCTTGCACTTGGTTGTGTGTTTGCACATCCGGACCTCTGCAGATAAAGGCTGCCAGGACGCCCCTGACCCTGCACTCATACCTGTGCGCCATTTCTGCTTCTCTGGTCAAATTAGCCGAGTGTGTCAAACACTCAGGCGCCATGATCACCCAACCATGGCAATGATTTCTACTTAAAGACAGAGCTTCACCCTGAAGGATGTGTTGTTTTGTATTTCCATGCAGCCAGAGCCCCTGTCATCTGTACTTATCCGAAATTATGTATTTATAAGCACATGTTCACATTTGTATAAATGTTCACAAAGCCCTCCTTAACATTTTCCAGGAGTCTTCCCTGAAAGGGGTCAGGGAATGGTCTTTTTTCCCCTCCGGTTTTCCAGCATATTGACAAAACGTTTTTCTTCTGTGTGTAACCATCGAGTGTGCAACCACCAGAATGCTCTTACCACAAAGACAGCGGCAGAGGTGACCATAATGACAATACTTTATGAGCATCAGTCACATTTATGACACATTTAAATGCTGATAAACTGCCAATGCATTTTTTCAAAGGACAGCAACACGGCCAAGTTAGTGCCTTGGTTCTGAATTTGTTTATGACGCTGTTATATGAAATACATAATCCAGTATTTAATCATGTGTATCTCGAGCTGCATTGCTTTAGAGAAACTTGCAAACATGTGAGAAAATGGTTTGGTCTACTAGGCTTGAAAGTCCACTCATTTTCAAGCTTTATAGCCTTATATTATCATGTTTAAGAAAGACGAAAAATTAAATGAAAAATCACAGCCGTCTGCTGCCAAATTCACTGGCTGTCATTTTGTTTCTGTCACTCTAAACATTTCTTTTTCGGCATTTAATAGTACGCATAACATAAAAGACACAGGGATCTGTCAATACAGTTAGCAGCACTCGTAAACATGCCAGGAAAATAGGGCACGTACTTTCTGATTAGATCATAACATCAATCCTTCCGTCTTCTATAATTGCTTATCCAGGACCGTGATGTTTGGAAAAGCCCTCTGCAGCCACGGGTGTCGAATACCTGGCCACCATTGATAGCTGTGAATTGGCTTTCTATAGATTCCTTACAAGTAAACATGCATAACATATGAAAAGCTATTAGCACCAATAAAATAGAAGATAAGAGAAAATTTATTGATCATAATATAAAAAAATCATAAAGTAAAGGCCGTCTGGCTGCCCTCCAACCAGCAGCCTCTCAGGTAACATCCAAACATGCTGACCACTGAGTCACTCTGGGGTCTTGTCTTGCACTTGGTTGTGTGTTTGCACATCCGGACCTCTGCAGATAAAGGCTGCCAGGACGCCCCTGACCCTGCACTCATACCTGTGCGCCATTTCTGCTTCTCTGGTCAAATTAGCCGAGTGTGTCAAACACTCAGGCGCCATGATCACCCAACCATGGCAATGATTTCTACTTAAAGACAGAGCTTCACCCTGAAGGATGTGTTGTTTTGTATTTCCATGCAGCCAGAGCCCCTGTCATCTGTACTTATCCGAAATTATGTATTTATAAGCACATGTTCACATTTGTATAAATGTTCACAAAGCCCTCCTTAACATTTTCCAGGAGTCTTCCCTGAAAGGGGTCAGGGAATGGTCTTTTTTCCCCTCCGGTTTTCCAGCATATTGACAAAACGTTTTTCTTCTTCCCCCCCCCCCCCCCCCCCCACCCCGAAACCATCTGTAAGATCAGATGTGAAGGCATGTTTGTGAGAGCTCACCATACCGACTTCATTTTGTCGGGATGAAAAAGGTCTCGCAGTTTTGCTCGCCTGCGGTTGAGAGTCATGCTCACAATAAACTGAGGCACACGATGATTTGGCTGGTTTGTTGTGGGCCGGGTTGCCGTCGCTGTGAACTAATTCTCCGCTACTGGTAAACTCCGCTCCCACGTAAACATTCACAGCTGTTTTATCCCGCCCCCCCCCCCCCCCAGATTCTTTAGGCTTCTGGAGCAGAAAAAAACTTGAAACACTCGACGGGAAAAAAAGGCCAAACAACTTCCCCTGCAGTAGCCGAGTCTTCGAACCGCTTCTGGGTGTCAGATCAGCACGGCTGCACTCTGTCACTATAAAAGCAAAGGACAGGCGCCCCGAGAGCAAAGCCCATCTCTCACGCAATGTGGGTAAATACAGATGCCAATAAATAAACATACACTGATGATTTGCCAAAAATGACGGATTTCACACTCATTGTAGTGGTATGATGCAACAGGGACATAGAGATGTCATATATGCATGTAATATACGAGCTACAGTATATTTACCATCTGGCTGCATGTCTGCTTCTCCTGGCCGTCCATGTTCTCCATCAGACATGCAGCCGGCGTCACCGCAACCGTCACAAGGGGCCTCGATCTTCAGCGGTGAATGTGGAGCATGCCGGACACCAGCACAGGCCGTGCTAATAGGGCACTGGGATCCACAAACATACATCCAGCAACTAGTTTATTAAGTACATCTGATAGCTACCGCAAACCGGCTGCTTCTCCAAACAGCCAATCGCGACTGCATACAGTACAGCGCAAGGTCAACGGGTTCACTTACCGCTCAACAGAGTATTGGGGGGGTTGTGGCTCGTTGAGTTGTGCGTTGGGTTAGGCCGCCGTACCTACGATCAGAAGATTGCTCATTCAATAGGCCCCTGAACAAGGCCCTTAACCCCAGTTGTTTCAGGACCCTGCTTTCTCAAAAATACACATTCCTTTAGATAAAAGCATCTGCTAAAGAAATAAAAATGCATACGTTAGAGCAACTAAGATGTGTGATCCGTGCCATTTTGCAATCAGTGCAATTGATGGTGCCATACATATGCTGGTCATAGCATCTCAGAAACCGGGATTTCCACACACCACAGAGTCCAGAGTTTACAGACGCTTGTGTGATGCACAAAAAAACATCCAGTCAATGGCATCTCTGTGGCCGAAGAGACACCTTGTTAATGAGAGAGGTCACAGGAGGATGGCCCGGCTCGTTACAGCTAACAAGAAGGCCACGAGTGTAAAAATAACAGCTCACAACTCATCAAGCCCTGGAGTGGTTCTCGGGAAACAGGGGGGGCAGCAGTGTGGCTAACGCTACGTAGGGGTTCCTAATAAACTGTCTGTACGGTCGCAAGGCAACTCATTAAGAGAGCGGCAGCGGATATGGGATGCGGTGAGTAACCAAGTAAAAGGTCATAAAAACAGGCTACCCTTGATGTCCTGATGCCGAAATATTTTCTGTTTTTTCACTTAAATATTTATGTGTTCATTTTCCTGCGCCAGCACTACTTCCTCTCACCTCCACGGTAACGGGATTGGCTGCTCTCTCTGGTCTTTAGAACATTCTTTAGAACATTCTAGAAGAGTGTCATCTATATCAGTGTTTCCCAAGCCAGCCCTCGGGGGCCCCCAGACAGTCCATGTTGTTGCTGTACTGGGAGCTGGGAGGAAGCAAAAATGCAGACCGTCTGGATGGTCCCCAAGGAGCAAGTTGGGAAACACTGCTCTTATGGTCATCCGAAGTTAATGGCGGCACCTAAGAAAACCTCCGTCTGTTGTGTCTGTGTGAGTGTTTTTCCCATGACAGACTGGCATCCCATCCATCCGTGGCCACATGCCCTCTGCATTCTGGGATAGCCTCCAGGCCCTCTGCAGGCCTGTTATAGAAGATGTATGGATGGATATCATTTTTCATAACAATCGCTTTAGAGAGGTACTAAACTGAGTAAGAAAAAGTTACATGCATCGTAATTCATGAGGCAACCGGCTGAAAACAGGAAGTTATTGCCGAGTCGGGGGCTGGGGGCCGGGGGCCGGGGGCTGGGCGGGGGCACCGTGTCCGTCTCTGGACGGGCCCAAAAGCACATCGCCCCCCATCTATCTGTGATCTGCTGTCCCCTCACTCCCCTCCCAATGCTACAATTGCTAAGAGACATGGGGAGTGTTTTTTTTCTGGGGGGAGGGGGTGTCCAGGGGGGTCAAAGGCCGATGAGGGGACAAGTTCAGCCCCTCCCCCACCAGGCACCAACCCACTTACCCTGTTGCCCCCCGCAACCGTAGCCTCTACCTCTCACCCGCAAGACGGTGGAGGGGGGGCGAAACTCCAGAAGCAGGTACAGCCATCTGTCCAAAATATCCAAGCCAGATGTCACAGAATCAGCCGTGGGGCTGGATCAGCTTACATAAGTAGTTTGCCATGTGAAGAAATAATTTAGCCATATTAATTGACGGTAAACTTTCCCAAGAATTCCAGCGGGGCCCAGCTATGCAGGTGGCTCCTTTCAGTCAGAGGAACAAAGTGGGTAACCGGACTCTGATCAAAAGAAAGATTGACATAAATAAAGAGCCTGCAGGAATGCATTGTGCAAACAAAATATGAGGAGGCCCTCCGAAAGCCCCCCTGTTATTGGAGAGAGGGCCCGGGGGGGTCGCGGGGGGGCGAAGGGGACGGGTAACAGGGATCTCTCTCTTCTCCAGCCAGTGTTTCATTTTGTTGCTAGGAGGCATGGATTTCCATATTTGTTGCTGGGGGGGGGGGGGGGGGGGCGTGGTGGTTGGGGGGGCGCTGGCTGCCCATGACCATCACAGACAAGTGCAGTTTGAAATGCTGAAAAATCAACTGCGCATCAAAGTGCGAGCCGTTCCGGGTCGGGTTTCCCTAACCCCCCTCCCCAACCCCCACCTGCTACCCCCGCCATTGTTTTCCTCTTCATCTTCTCGGTGAAAACTGGACACAGTTGTTTTTCTTTTCGTTTGACGAGGACTGACACACAATCCTAAACATCCCGACCTTTGATATGAGGCCCCTTTAAGTTGCTGCCTTCCCCCAAGGTTCGAGGGGCCCAGAACGCAGCGGAGAGCAACACCAGCCGGGAGACAGAGGGGCACACGCACACACACACACACACACACACACACACACACACAGACCACGCCGTGTGAGGCACAGGAGAGGGTTAGGGTTTGTTCACAGAGGAAAAGAAAAAAAATCACCCAATTAAATCAGATTCTCACACCAAAACTTGCACGAAAAATAAATAAATGCAAATGCGCTGGATCGTCACGTCGGTGCTGGTGTCTGAACTCCTCCTAAGTGCTGAGAGAGAGGAGAGGAACTGAACAAAGAGTTTCCCAACTTCATTTCAAAGGCGGTGGAAAGTGCTGGAAAACAAGGGACAGAGGTGTTCTGGGGCATGCGGCTGAAACTACAGCACGGGGGAAACGACAGCAACAATGGCAGCAGAGGGGGGGGGGGGCGGGGGGGGCAGGGAGAGGGGCGCCACCATCGGGATGGGGAAAGCCCCCTTGGTGATCGAGAACCACTCATGTGCAGCCGATGGCTTCTTGTCACAGAAGCGAGGGCTTTCACCGAGGGGTGGGGGGGGAGGGGGTTCCCCAGTGAGGCTGGGTTTTGTCCCGACACCCTGCAGGGGGCGCCGTGCGGCACACTCCCCAGATCCAGGCGGATCAGAACCCCACTGCAAGGGTGACAGCCCCAGGGTGTGTGGGGTAGGGGGGCTTGCCTGCTGGCAATGCTGGCGCTGAACAGTGGGAGGGGGGGGGGGGCTCCTAGAGAAATCAAGGACGGGGTGTGGATAGGGGGGTTAAAATAAAACACAAGTGGCTCCCATGTGGTACATGAGACTCAGCACAGGCGTGCAGGGGGGGCAGGGCGGGGGATGGGGGAGTAAGCCTGCAGCGAGCACTGCGCTGAATGTCTGCCCCCACCCCACCCAAAGGACCGGGTAGTGCTAATCCCTGAAAGCCTTACCTGCAACTGTAAACCACATCCAAAGATGACTCGCACCAATCCCCCCCCACCTCCTCCCCCAAGACAGTTACACAGCAAAAGAGTGAGTCCACGTGTCTCTGGGCACTGAGCCGCCCTGTAACGGCTGGAGGCCATCAAACACTGCTGGGGGCCCCCAAGAGCGGCAAAAAAGACAGACAGTGCAGGTAAAGCCTCTCACTTTCAGGCTGGTTCATCCTGAGGCCGGTTAACATGGCGGCACTGGCAAGGGGGCAGTTTAACGGGAGCCCTAACCTGAAGCCCATCCCAAACCCTAACCCTAAGTCTTTCTGTTCTCTGAGAGATATAGCAGGGAGAGGCAAAGAAAAACACGCAAAGTAAAATCTAATTAGGGGGCCGACGATGCAAACAGCGGGAGAGTCACGTTAAAACAATAAACAGCACGCCTGAAAAGCGGCGCGATCGCGGCGCTATCCCCCGGCTAGCGGTAAGCCGATACCTTGTTTGTTTGCGCTGAGATTTTTCTCGGAGGCCCACTGACATGGAAGAATTCCTGGTGGAGGGGCCAGTGGCTCCTCTATGCGCTGCGAGTGGCTGATCAAAGCCGCATGCCTGTCGCCCACTCGGCCCCTCTGCCCACTACGAACGCGGCGCAGCTTAATGCGCCGCTCCTAATCTGTGGCACCACGGAAAATCCCTTTCCGAACTGTGGAGGGCCTCCCTGCGCAGGAGCACTGTGAGTCGGGGAGAGGCGGTCGGTATCCCGAGCTCCCATGAAAGGGGGTCCAGTTACAGGGTCCAAAAGAAAATAAACAGGTAGCCTTATAAAGTAAATGAAGACTAACTGGTCCTCCACGCTCAAACCTGGAGTATCTCTTACATGAGCACCGGAGTGTCGGGGGGGTAATGTCGCTCGGGTCACGGAGCCCAGACAGCACAGCCAGGAACAAAAATGGCCCCAATTCCCGGGATGCACCCCAACAGGCCACTTCGATTCAAAATCGCCGGCAAAAAATTCGTTAGACGGTCACAAGCTATTTAGCGCCGAATTAGCGATATTTGGGCAGTAACGTTACGGCACTGCGCTCGTTGCTCTGTGTGACGCGCAGCAATACCTTTGAAATGCAAGATCTTCTCCACCATTCTCATTTTTTTCCCCTTGCTTGGCCAATCAAAACAACACCTTCACTTCAAGCAGGAAATTTCTCATTCATCCCAAAAATATTCCTTAACATATGTTTTCTTTTTCACAAGGTGTAAAAAGCCACTCTGCTGTGATGGCAGATGGATGTGCATAGAGGTAATTTGAAATGTACAACAGAGAAACACTGTGGTAAACAACTAAAAAGAAAATCAATACATTTTAGTCATCGATCGTTTGGTTAGGTGGCAAAATTGACTACCAAGCCAAGCACTGAAACATTACATAACCACAGTAATATCCAAGGTGTCCAGCAATAACCATCCGTCAATTTTCTGAAACCGCTTATCGTATTCAGGGTCTTGAGGGGGTCCAGAGCCTATAGGTGCAAGGCAGAGAATAACCTAGGCTGGGACGCCAGCCTATCAGAGGGCACCGTTCACACCTACAGGCTATTTGATAACACTTAGCCACAGCCTGCTTTTGGTTTGCGAAGGGAAACTGGAATACCTGGAGGAAACCCCACAACAACAGCATACAAACTTCACACACATGGAACCCTGGAAGATACATGAACTTTGGTCCTCCACATGTGCGGTGTCAGTGCTAACCACTGCACCACCATGCCACCCTCACGGCCAACACCCCGGGGTGTTTTATAGAATTGATACATTTTGTATAAATTTTATTAAATATTGAAAAGTACTAGAGAATAAACGTCTTAAAAAAAAACTGACAAGCCAACCGGGGTGGTGACAGAGGACCCGAGTTTGAAAGGCAGAAGCAGTGAATGAGCTGGTCCCCCAACCCAAATCTGAACGCGATGATCACAGGAACAAAACCTCTTTCTGGGTTTCCGAATTCCTGTCCAAAGAAACACTTTTGCCCACATTGAAAGTGTATTTACACCGCACCTCTTGTGGATGAAGCACAGGATAGGAGTTTCGGGGTGGGGGGGGACTTCCCCCCCAGCTGGCGGGTCAGTGCGGGAGCCGGAGATGCACCCCCCCCCCGCCCCCCCAGCTGCCATGCAGGACAGACGAGGAAATGCCCATAAAAGGCAAAAATCTGCTGCCCTGAATATTCTGCTGTTATAAACAGCACACCGAGAAGCAAGTCCGAGTCCCCCCACCGCTGGGGGGGCCAGAGCGATGTCAGAATTGGAGAGCACTTCCACGAGGCCTTGTTCGTTCTCGTTAATATGGCAGCTTAATACCATCTTAATGACTCCTCCTGTCCAAAGCCTTAGCTTAGCACCGCACCGAACCAAAACAGGCACTCAGCACCAAGGCTACGGCCAGGAAAGCAGCGATCCGGAGACGGAAATGCTACTCAGATAAAGGAAAGGACAGCAAAGCAGCATTCACCCCCCCCACTCCGAACAAACACACCACACTGTGACACAGGACCAGGGGTGCTGGGGGGGGGGGTCGTTTTGGGTTACTAACGCAACACAGTCCAGATCACAAGCCGGCACACTCGGCACAGCAAATATGCTCCCCTTTATTGGTGGGGGGGGGGGGGGAGTGGGTGTCGCTGGGCATCAGCCCCTCACGGCATTCCTCCAGCCTGACTCACTGGGGGCCTTGTCCATATCTCCCCCCCCCCCCCAGATACTCCAGTTGCCTTTTGATACCTCCTGAACCCTGAATCAAACATGGAAAAAACACAGAGAAAACTAACAAACGGGAATGAAGGCGATTCCAGAGGTAGAAGAGTAATCTGTTGATCGAGACCAGCCACCACCCCCCCCCCCAAAAAAAAAGCACCCTTCCATGCTCACATCCCCTCAATGGTCAGTAGAAAGCCCCCTTCCCTCCAAACAAAGAAATTCACAAATCAGAAGTCAGAAAGCCCCCACCTGCCTTGCAGGTGTTTTGAATTACTCCGGTAACTGCTCTGGAAGGATGTGTTAATTACAAACACATGTGCGGTAAAGGCAGGATCAGTGTCCCCCCCCCTCCCCCCCCCCCCGGCAGGTCCCCCACCCCCACCGGTCTCTGTACTCTGTAAAATACTCCACGGACTTGACACCCCGGAGGAAGCGACCTTTCGAGTTGACGGAAGTGCGTGATCATCCCCGTCACGTGGCAAGAGGCACCCATTAAACATCGACAGGGTAATTGCTTTTAGGTGAGCGGCGGTCCCTGTCAGAGCTCGCAAGGCGTCGGCGAAATGCAGCGCTTAACCATGCAAAGTAAAGAACAAAGACGTCCTACGAGGCATGAAAAGATGTACGCCTGCTATGACAAATGAAGAGAGTAAACCGCGGTAAATTCGAGGAAAAGCAGCGAGGCGGAGGGGCAGCGGCGGGGTGGCGGAGCGGCTGATTTGCGTAATCTCATCTCGGGAAATTGAGTTTTAAATGTATTATTCAATTTCCATGTCAGGCACAAACCCTGTTTTTTTTAATAACAAAAATAATCATTTGTTTGAAACATAAAAGCCTGCATGGAAATGAAGAGGGTCAGCGTCGGAGAAGGAGGCCGATTCCACGGAGATTTTCCAAGGTGCAAACACTCGGGCCGACAGCCTTCGCTAACAAGGGCACGGCGAATTGGTTTTGCTCTGGCCTTTCACGTCGCACGGTAATAAAGACGCGTTAAAAAAAAAAACAGCAAGATGACATTTGCACAGACAGGATTTAACAGAAAAAGGCTCAGATCAGAATTGTCCTAAAAGTAAAAAAGACACACGCACCCCTCCTCCATCACGTGGATCCCACCCCACCACCTTTTTGTCCATCCAAGAGTTACTAAGGTGAGAGTTCCTAAGAAATAATCTGCTAACAACAGTATCGATCATTCTGTTCTGTTCCCCCAGCAGTGATCCCTGACAGAGATCCATCGCATTAGCATCCTGCTAATGCATTCGCAATTAGTGGTGTGCTAAGAACCACACAGAAAAGCCGCTGTCGTGAACAGTGGACTAAATCAGCGGTGGCAACGACTTTTTATTCCCGACTCCTTTGCCGGGCGTACCACTCCCTGCCAACCTGTTAGCAGGATGCTAATGCACCGGGAAGGTGTCCATTGGTCTATTGCAGTCGCAGCAGCGTTGGAGCTCAGGGGTCAGCGTCACGGCCCGGACAAGAGTCTCAGGTCCCCACCCCCCCCCCAGCTCCGTTCAGCCTCACCTTCCCAGATGACGAACGACAAAGAAAATTAAACGAAAGAGCGAGAATGGAGTCAAACAAAAGAGTACAAATGAGGGAGGAGGAAGTGAAGCACTAAAAGGCAGGAAGGTGCTGACAGGTATTAAAACAGGCAGATGATAGTCAGAGGTTCTCTGGGAGCTCATGTAGCGGGAGATTAGTGAGGCGAGCCCAGCAGAGCTCCGACTGCAGAGCAAAACAGAGCCGCTCAGTTCCTGCTGCTCGCAGCGCCAGGACAAAAAGTGCTGTGTTCCCCAAGTAACCCAACACTCAATATTTTGGTAGCTCTTCTACTGACAGATAGCAATCTCTCCCTGTGATATATAATATTCCCCTGGCCAACAAATAGTAGGGAAATTTATTGCTGCCGTGCCAGTTCCTCACTTTATGAGTCTCTCGAATGGATGAAACAGCAAAGACTCAAGGAGAGTCAAACAACTTGTTTAAACGTCAAATACTTACGGCCGAACGGGGGGGGAATTCGGCTTTCCGGTGTCTGTCTGTTCGTAGCGAGATTCGGAGGCGTTTATTATCATCGAGCCCCGGCTTTCGAGCACTTGGGGCTAAGAAATGCAATATTTCATAGAGAGAGATTTGGATAAAGAGACTGCACTTTATCAGGTTCTCTGTTTACAGCAGATGGAAACCAACTGACTGATGCGAACAAATTGACATTTCCTGCGTGATGTAGGCCAACAGAGCAAACAAGTGTAAAGAACGAGACAGATATATTTGTTTAAAAGTGTTTTTGTTTATTGGCCTAATGCTGAAATCTTCTCCTTCATAAGTGCCTGCAATATTGTTTTGGCCACATCCCTCCCCATGACATCGTCTGGGATAAGCAGCTGGATGAGGGACAAACGGCTGCACACCTTACAATGAGAATTCTTTCACAGTGACAATCAGCAACAAAAAGGGGCAAAATCAACAATTTAATGCTAAGTAACAGCAGTTAGAGGGCAGCCGACTGACAGCTCACCCTGCTGGATCATGCTCACAGACTTCCTGTCCCTCTCCCAATCACAATTCAGATGCAAAAACCCCACGTGTTTAGGCGTCGTCTTCATTTTGGACACCTAAAACAATGCACACGATTTCACGTTGCACGCAACTCTGTATTTTAAATAAAATCGATTGAATCCACCTCGTCTCATTTGAATGTAATAGAGACCTTGGTGCCCATTGAGAAACGCATAATTATGGGTCTCCCAAGCACAGTGCCAGTGACATTGACAGGTTTAATGTAGGGTAGACACTCAGAAGCAATCTTCCCCCATCCCGAACCTCGGGAGGCGAGGAAATCCTTGGCTGAAGTCACTGTACACTGCAATTTTACCATCTTAACACACGCTGGCAGAAAGGCTGGAGAAACATGAGGCCTTGCTCTATTTAACGGAGCGCCGGTGTCACTGAGGGCCGATTGGATCCTTCCCCTCATGAACTCACGGTCTTTCTGAGTGACATCACTTCAAGCTCATGACAGAAACCGAGGACGGGAAAAGTGCATCAGTCCTGGTGTGTAATCTAATATACCATAGGTTCCTGAGGCGGACACTGGAGGATATGAACTCTCAAGGATGTAAACAAACACGCGGTGTGAAGAGGCATGTCTGCGGCAGGGTCACTGAGAACCAATCCCTTACGGAGTCAGGAGGAATGTAGCCTTTAGTTGTTTTAATTACATGCTGCTTTGTGGGCACAATGAAACGTGGTAACCGCTTGCGCCAGGGCACGTGTTCTGCCCACGTCAAGGCTGGCACTCAACACGCCACTCGAAGGCATTCTTATTCACTGGTGTGGATTACATGGCTTTTTTTAATTGTTGCTCTTCTGGATTTCTGCGGAATCAGCCTTCAAACCCTGTTTCTGAAATTTGCTACCTCCAGATTCTTTTTTTGTGCGGTTGGATCAGAAACCATCTGACGATGTTAGAAACAGGCTTTTTTTCACTAGCGGGATAATCAGATCGATTAACTTGCTAAATATTTTCACAGGTGATGTATTTAGCAAGTTGCTTTTGGTAAAGATGGTGAGCTCATGGCCACATCACCGGCTTCAGACTTCTCTGTGACAAACACAGACGGGTATTTGCTGCTCTGATGATCTGAAATTCACTCCTTCTATGTGGTCAATACAGATGTTGTTTATTTTCCGCAGTTTTGATTTCCCTTAACTGCAGAACCAGCTGGCCCGCACTGCACTAGAAGTTGCTAGAGGTCCTCCAACCCACCCCAGTCCTTTACACCAGCGTTAATTTCATTGACGAAAACGACAACGAAAATTATTCATCAACAGAGATTTGTAACTTACAAAATAGAGATGATAATAAAATGTTAAGTAATTTATGGTGCCAAAAACTATGACGGAAGGTACTGACACTTTTGTCAACGAATAAAGACAAGACAAAAATGTCAGGAAGAGATTTATTTGAAACTGTTATATTCAGAAGTAGTATCTTTAGTTAGTGTCGATTGTAGTTTCTCATGATTGGATACCGTCAAAATACTGCTGTGTAATCTCTAGATGGAACGAAAAATTAGACGCAGCCCAAGCCTAATCTGACACAGTCAGCTTTCGATGGGGAAAAAAGAACCAACATAAATAATTTAATATGTTTCACATTTGAAAGCAAACAAAAGAAAACAAGACTCGGTGCAAGCCGTGTGGAACGACAGTAAGGGAGATAAACACCACAAACTCAAAGTGCCATGAAATGAATAGAAACAAAGAGTTGATTTTTCTTTTAATGTGTTTGAAAGGATCACTGTCATGAACTGAACTAGGTGTAGAAATAAACACAACCCAGTTGGTTTTCACCAGTCTGCTACTTTTTTGAACGACACTTGAATTCTCTTTATTCTATGAATTGATGTTTTTTCTTAGAATTTGAATGAAGATGCATCATACACAAGTATTTTAAATAAAAATACATTTTGATATTATTTACTGATAAATAAAATGATCAATAAAGTTCATATAAAGCCTTTTTTGGATGTGTGTGGACGCATATATTATGTATATATTACGTTGTGGGGACCAAATGTCCTCCACAATGTGATAAAGACCTATTATGTTGACAAGGGGGCCATTTTTTCGGTCCCCCAAGGGTAAACTCAATTTTGTAAAAATCTTTGACTGCAATCAAAAAACTAAAAATGCAATTGTTTGGTTAAAACCAATTTTTTTTTACGTTGTGGGGACCATTTTTCGGGTCCCCACAAACATCTGTAAATGCAATCAAATATCTAAAACTGTCAAAAATCTCATATTTTCTTTGGTTACGTATGGTTAAGGTTAGGGCTGGGTAGGGGTTAAGGTTGTGTGTGTGTGTGTGTGTGTACAGAAAATTAAGGAAATTTTTCAAAGAAATGTTTTGATGTATTAGACTGTAACTAAACCTGTGCTGCATGTACTGACTACTTATCCTGTCATTTTTGTTGACTAAAACTAACAGATCAGATATCCTAAAATTTGATGAAAAGTAAATTGCATTTTTGTCAAAAGGTTACACCTAATTCTAAATATGCTGTCAAAATGAACGCTGCTCGACACCCGCAGCCAATCAGCCGACTGCAAGGGCCAATCAGCCAACTGTGAGGGCCAATCAGTCGGCTGCGAGGGCCAATCAGCCAACTGCGAGGGCCAATCAGTCGGCTGCGAGGGCGTGGCCCAAACCTCCATGTCAGGATCTGCCTCATCGCCTGACAGAGGATATGAAGCCACAAGCTGCAGGCACCCGGATGCAGGCTGCAGATGCAACGAGAGGTCGGGGTCGAGGCCACGGAGAACCGTGTCTGCTTGGGGAACCAGGTCCCCTCACCTGCAGCAGCTCCCAAACATGCTCTCGGAACATCTGCTGGGGTGCATCAGGTAGCCCCTGGGGAACACCCGTGCTCCGAGGTCCTTCCTTCGATCAGTAGCTGGAATTAGAAGGTTCTACAAACACACAGTCGGGAATCCACTGGATTTTCCTGATTCGGCACATTAAAGAACGCAGATGGCCGGCTGTGGTTTTCTTTGGTCAATGTGAGCAGACCGTGGTGACTTACACTTTCGATGGTGTATAAGTGTCTTGCAGGCTGCTTACGGCACACACAGGGCCCATTCATTTTTCACTTGTTCTTGTGTTTTACCCCCTACCCCCAATAAACCTACGATATCCAGCCAGAGACCTCACACAGCAGCCCCCAGCGTGGAGCAAGGCCACCCCTCACCCAGCGCACTATCTGCCGCCAGAACACTCCACTGTTTACTTGCTTTAAGATCAGCAATCCTTTAAGGCACAAGGCTGGACGCACAGGGGATGCAGGCTGCGGACACTCTGGATGAACGGCTAGTCAGTCCCAGGGCTCATAAGCCCTACCTGTTAAATATCCATATATATCAATATCATCGAGAAATGTGCCGTGAATAATAAAAGAATAGAATAATGATTAGAGTGAATAAAGGTCAAAGTTGTGCCCTGTGGGGCTGTAAATATATCCTTCCCTCCATACAGTGCCTTGGTATCTGCGGAGTGGGACACGGCGCTTAGCGTGTGGCTGTTTATGTACTCAGAGCAGAGCGATTACACCCGAGCGCGGGTTCTCCCGATCACACCGCTCTGCAGCAGCGACGCTTTATGGACCATGAACCCAAATGTTCAGAGGTGGGGGGGGGATCTTATCTCCAGCGTCCCCACAGTGTTTGAAGTGATGGGGCGAGAAGGGGAGGGGGGGGGGGGTGCATTACCATAAATTCATTACAGGCACCCCAACACAGCTCCTAAACACGGGGAAATGTTGTTTGGAGTAGCTGACTTAACAGATTACAGATATAAACGTTTTACTGGGGGAAGCGGTGGCCAAATATGCAATGTTTACATGGGGGGGGGGGGGTGGTGCTCTTAGGAGGGGCAAGAAGCACGTTTAAGAAATGAAATAAACAGCCAATAAAATAAACAGAGCGATGCTCGGGCATGGGGAGGTGCCGCGCAGAGTCCAGGCCCCCCTGTCTCAGCCCCCCAGGTGCTATGAATTGGCCCCGGATGGGTTTCAAAGATGCTGCCCCACACGCGGGGGTTGGGGGAATGAGAGAGGTATGATGTTACAGAAATGTCCCATGTCCCCCAAGCCAGTAATACCTCCCTGGCCTTTCTACTGAGAGATGCATTTAAGTACCCCTCATCTTTGTTGGTTGTTGGTTTTCTGGAGGGGGGGGGGTGATTACATTAAATAACGGATAGGGTGTGGTTAACAGGAGAGGGCGGGGTCCTTTCATCTTCCTGTTTGGTCGTTCACTGTTGTTTTCTTTGGGTGGGGCACGTGTGGGGGGAAAAGCAAGGGCACACTCAGCCTGGGACCCCCCCCCCCCCACCCCATCCCTCACATGGAGTGCTGAATGCCTAACTTATGTGGCAGCCTTGACCCCCGGACAGATAGGAGTTTCCTGTGAGGGCGCCATGGTAACGCTCTGCTCCAAAATAACAAAACATTTCAATGCCCATTTTCTACGCCTAAACCAACAATCATAGCGACATGCATCGGCACACATTTGGCCAATCACCTGCCCCAACACGCCTCCGGAGGCATGATTCCGTCCCAAACTTTCACCCACCTGGCAAATTAAGCCTTCTGAAAGTTTCAGGAGCAGAAATAGAATGAACACGAACAGGCCACTCCACACCGAAATCTCCATTATGTTACGCTCTAAATATACACTTTCCCCACTGTTATAATTGCCTGACAGGTTCTGTAATCCAGGCTGACAAATTGTATTAGCCGACGTATTACTTTTGATTTACGGTAATCACAGGAATATACAGTCGCTATATGGCACTTTTCCATCACGGAGGAAGCGAGGCCGTAACATCTTTCTCAAAGGAAATGTCTCTCGGCGAGCCAAGTGCAGGTTATCCTGCGGAGAGAGACAGGGAAGGGGAAAAAAAGGAGATAGAACGAGAAGCAGATCAGTGCGACTGCTTAACGTCTCTGTGACATTTCCCCAACGAGAGCTTCCCCTCGTATTTTCATCAGCGCTATGGAAACGGGGCCTGTTAAGGCAAATAATAAAAACAGCAAAAGTCCAGAATAAGGCTAGACGTGGGAGCCTGGCCCGGGGTCACATGACCCAGGCAAGGTCAGGGGTCAGAGTTCGCCGGGAGGCCGGGGAAGCTGGCTAAAGCTGGATCAGGTTTCGCTGTAGATATACCTTCCTGCGCTATTTATTTTGAAGGTTATCGTGGCCCCTTCTGCGCGGCGGTTCACTGTGTACCTTGTGTACCGCAGCCCTCAAAATGTCCCATAGCCATAATCCCACAGAAAAGATCCCATTTCCTGTAGAATCTAAACGAGGCAAAGGACAGGTCCATCCATCCATCCATCCATCCATCCATCTTCTGTAACCGCTTATCCTATTCAGCGTTGCGGGGGGGGTCCGGAACCTTTCCCGGAGGCACGGGTCAGCTCTTCACATTTATATACGTTATTCATATCTAGCCGTCGTGATCGTAGCAGCATCGTTGCTGCATCACTGAGACACCACCCCACTGGAAAATGAGGCAAGTTATGTAGTTTGCATACCACAGAAATATTGTTTACATTTAATTTCGTTATTAAACATTAAACATGGGCAAAATGAAAACAGAAGAATCCTGGGTGAAGATGAAAGATCACGCAGAGCAGAACAGACCAGCCGATCATGTTTCCTGTTATTATAGGAAAACACCGTGTTTACTTTCTGTTGGACATTTAAACCTGGAGAGCTTTCTACAGAGAGAAGGCGTTGACATGTATTATGACATAAATGTATGAAAATATGATATATTAGCATGCATACTGGAGTCTCAATCATAATCTATAGACTGCTGTGTTGGGATTCAGGCCTAACAGATTTTTCATCATTTTAGGAGCCTGAGGGATGGAACATGATTTTACAAGCGTAATGGACACTGTGTTTATGTGCTAAACATTTATGCTTTTTTTTTTATCAACACGCCGCAGCCATTATCTGATTCGCGTCAATAGCTGCTTACAAACTGCTGTTTTCCACAGGACGCCGTCACATGTGACCCCACAGGACGCCGTGCTGCCTGGGGATGGTACTCGGTCACCGTAAAACACTGCGAATCCCCGAGGTGACGCTGCCGCCCGCCTCAGAGCCCCTCTGACACCTGTCACCACGCGCTCCTCCCGCGCAGGTCGCTGTGACGTCGGCCGAGTAGCGATCTGCTTAGCATCTCGGCGACATGCTGGCCACGCCGCTGGAAACGCGGCCTCGCTCCACTCAGCCACAGCCTCTGTGACTGACACACTGTATAATCTATCTTCCGAGCAAAACAAAACTGAAAGCGTACAGCGGCCCAGCTGCCTGCCGGGGCCGAGCGAATCCCACGAAAAGGGGGCCGCTCTTCCGGCTGTTTCCGCAGCCGCACAAAACGGTCAAAACCACACAGCCAGCACTGGAAGCCTGCTTGCGGGGGCCGCCAGTGACCCCTCCCTCTCAATGCCTGCACGCCCGGTACGGTGTCTACCTGGGGGACGGTCTGGCCTCGTGTGACACCGCCACTGCTTAAAGAAACAGAGCAGAATCCCTACAGTGTCTCACATGTGCGTTTTATTATCAGGCACACGTGAGACAGTCCGCAGGCCCCGGTTAGTGGCACCGGTATCTTCACCAGACCGGGGTCTTCACCAGACCGGGGTCACCACAAACATCTAGCAACAGTTACTTTGACGACGCCATAAACAAAATCGTATTACTGAAATACCCTTTAAGAGTCAATCGAAACAAACCTTTTATTTTTCCAGCTGGGATTGGGTATCTCTTATTAAATCCCAGCTCAATGGAGAAAAAAAAGAAACCTGATTTTAAAAATGCAAAGGCAATTCTGCGAAATGCACCGGCCAGGCACACAGATAGCACAGGAAACCTCCTCTGTCCTGTCAACCTCAAGGGGGCGGGTTCATGACAACTGACTGCTCCTGGGGCACCACAGTCTCCATGGGCCACACCTACTCTATTACAAAAACACCGTGCCCATCATTTGACCACACCCACTGGGAGAACAGACTAACCAATGGGGCATTCCCCTCAAGGTGACCACTCCCACTAGGCAACCGCTCCTATTGGGTGACCGCTTCCAGCAGTCGATCACATGTCCCTCACTCCTAAAGACATGTCTGTAAAGTGTGCCGAGTACCAGCGTTTCACCCTCTACCTTGAGCAGTACCCATAATGCCTGTTACATATGTAAATCCTCCAGGGCCATACTGGAGAAAGCAGGGAGAGTAGAGTCATTCACAGGTGGCACCTGTCTAGAGGTACTGATTAAGCTAGCAGAATGCCGTAGCCATTTCTATCAGTGTTGCTTCCCTCAGTACCCATTTTCTTTAGTGCTGTTCAAAAAAACCTACTTTGTTTTAATTGTTTTTAGGGAGCCTTCGTGTTTCAGCCTCACTCTCTGATACTCTCCCTGCTGTGAGCTCTCCAAGGGAGCTAAACATTTCTTTTTCTGTGACACAAACTTTCTAGGAGAATGTGTACAGTTTCCACATTAGTTCATAAACTTTTTCACCCGTCATTGAACTGCACAGGAACACAAATCATGCTGAAGCAAACAGCGACTGCTACAAATATACATCTGCCGCCCGGGTACGTCACCTCCACCAGCTCCGGCAGCGTACACTTGTTGTCGGATGGGTAGAATTTACACACAGCACCACCTGGTGGCCAAGGTAAACATGCTGTTTTTTGAGAAGTGGCTCTGAGATTCTAGTCCTGGGGGCTGTTCCAGTCTAACAGTATAAGTTGCAGTATTTCCAGAAAACATTGCTATTTTTATTCGGGCATGTATATACAAACAGGCAAAATCACGGACGGAAGCGTGACATTGATGGAAAGATTCTAGTGGCCTGAATCGTCTATGAAGAAGCCTTTAAGTGTGGGGGGCCATACCAATGGGCTAAAAACCCTAAATCCACTGCGCGATTTGGAACGGCTTCCAAGAGTAACGGGACATCGCTGATTGCTGCCACCCTGTTAAAGCTGAGCTGTGTAAATGCAAAAAATAACCCACAGCTGTAAACAAAATAAGGGATCAGGAGCCATGAACAGCCCCAGTCGCGGCCCAAGAGTTCAGGCCATGTGCCCCCCACTGCCCCCCCACCTGGAAATCTGCAGATGTTCCATCTTCTGCTGCGTTTGAAACCTGAAATGCAATTATTGGTGTTATTTCCTAATCAGTGATTAATGATGCAGTTGGGTTTATTGTTTTAGGGAGCTGGGGGGGGCGGGCAGGATGGAAGCAGGGAGGGGCCACAGATGACACCATCCTGCCCTTCACCCTGCCCCCGCCCCCACAAATCACACAGACTGAGTGGTACGCGCCTGAGCCACCTGCAAATTACAACTTAGTACTTGAAGAGTTAAGAATGTGTTTCTTTGAGCCTATTGTTGGAGTGTGTGGGTCAGCAGGGAGGGGGTTAACAGAATCTGCTAAAAGCCTTTAATCCACAGTCTGTCAGGCCCAAGCCCTGCTTGACGTCCTATTGATGTGTAACAGAACAAAACACAGGGCCCCTGACTAAGCTGCAGGCTGGGCCCCATTCACCACGACAGGAGAGCAAATTCTTCTACCACCGAGGACAGATCTTAAAGGGGACACGCAGCTAATCGTATAGCGAATGCACACGCTAAAGCCAAAAAGGGGAGATTTTAGGTGAAGAGAAAGGGCGTTTCCTGCTCTAAAATCACAAACCCAACAAAATAGTACAATCGGGAACAAATGTGGCACAAACACAATAAACTATCTTTTAAAAGAGGTTTATTTCCAGGCTGTTTTGACAGTGGTGTTTATGTGTGATGCTCTTCGCCTCCAGCTCTGAGACGCACGCATCCTGCAGCACGGAGGGGTGACGCATGTTTGTAACATCAAAATAAATACATTAATACTGTCACAGCCAAGACAGGTACAAATACGCTCTGACAAACAAAAAAAGTCCAGAAACTGTGAGAAGAATGAAAATTAAAAACGTGGATTTTGTATGCTGCTGGGACAAAGTTCTTGCGTAGAGATGGGATTTGGGGATATCACAGGCCAGATCTGTTTGTCGGGGGTCAGGGTGCGGGTGGGGGAGGTCACGCTACTTATCAGAGCCACCCCCCCCCCCAAACCTACAATCTTTGCTTCCAATACTCAGGCGATGACAGAAAGGCAGTTTTTTTTTTAATCCAGACATTCTGTAACCACCCTGAAAGACGGGATTCGCAGACTGCCTTCCGTTTCCTCCTGTCCCAGCTCCGGTCGAGCGGTCCGATTCCAGCGTGGAGGCTTTCCCAGCCTTCTCCTGCCGTGAGAGGAACGCTGACGCGCTCCAGACGCGTCAGATCGACGTGGACAGCCAGTGAGTGCCGCGTCTCCATCTTAACGCGGCACATCTCCTTCTCAGAGCATCTCGTTTTTTAATAATACCCGCTTCTTTTCCTCGGCTTCTATCTGCTGCTGCAAAGCCGGTGCTGCTCCTCTGAGCGGGAGAGTAAGGAGGACCCGGCATACACTGCTGCAGCAGGCCCCACATGACCCTATGAGTCATTCAACTGGACATGCGGAGGGGGGGGGGGCAGCTGTGCAATAATTATGTTTCTGTTTTTAGCTAAACAAAGAATAAAAAGAAGTACAGCCAAGAGCATCACCCTCAACATGAGCAAACGGGTGTCAGCCAGCTGGCAGCCACTGCGTGTTTCATTCTGCTGGATGTACAGACATTTCGGTGAAACTAATGTTCGGGCACCAGTTTGGGCAGTGAGGCGGAGCCAGCAAAGGGTCGGCGGCATCGACCTGTTTACGCTGGAAACGCCACCAATCGCACGCCTCCCTTCAGCTGCCAGAAAACAGATCTGTGTCGACCCGGCGCTTCGCCGGGGCTTGAAATGTGGGGTCCCTGCGAAGAGAGAGAGAGAGACAGAGAGAGGGAGACAGAGAGAGAGAGAGACAGAGACAAAGGGGGCCAGGGGAGACAGGATCTGAGAGCAACCGGGGGCAGAGGATCCGCGAGGCCCCAAGGACGAGGAGCGCCGGGCGTCACCGAGCGGCACAGCGGCCAGTGGAGCCGCCACACGCAGCGCTGCAGGTCACCTGCTGCATATTCATGGGGATGGTATTTAAATGCAGAGGCACGGGCACGGAGGCGCGGCAGCGGAGCCAGCGCACTGTCCCCTGCTCAGACCAGCCGTAATGAGCTGCTGCAAGAATGGCGGGCGGCTCCTGGGCCCTGCTAACAGTTCTGGTCACACAGGTGCCCGGCAAGGGGCTTTAGCTAGGCGATGCTCTCTGCTCCAGCACGGACGGCACACAACCACCACGAAGGTTATTTTTATTTTTGAAAAAGGAGATCTGTTTGGTCCTCTTGTAGCTGCATAGGAGATACCTCCATCCACGGTCCCTCTTTCACTAGACTACTCCTTCACTAAACACATTCAGGTTAAGTACCTTGCTCAAGGGTACGAGCGCTGAAATCTTCTCACATAAAGCGCAGTTACAATGCCTAATGTGCAGCTAGCTTTTGTGGATGTGAGAAAAGCATGTGGAACAATCTCTCCGGCGGCAGTGAGGACGCCGTAACTTGTGCTGCTCTCAGTCGATTCCCCTCTGATGTTTAACTAAAGGGACAAAAACCAAATGAGGGACCCAAACAATTTCCACTGATGACCACAGCCAAACAAAATGCATGATTTTGATAAGCCTACAATGAGATTCATCAGGGTTACAGCTACGATTAAAGCACGCACTGGGCCATACAGATACGCAGCTGTGAATTATAAAGCTAAATATATGAAGATGTACAATGGCGGCATGTTAATTATTCATCATCATTACAAAACGTCGTGAAGCAAGACGTTATATCGCGTGCTCAGGGGCTGTGCAAAATTTGGTTGAAATCGGTCGCATTTGTGATATTCATTAACTACCGCTATTTTCAATTATTTTTGCTCTAATTTTACAGCTGCATTTAAAACACTTAGTACATGACAAAAAAACAAGAATGAAGAAATCAATGAGTCCCAATTGAGTCGTGTAAAAAAGTAACGGTTTTGCATGTTTGACCGCAACTAAACTTAACTAAACTCATGGTGCTGGAAATGAATACACGCGTTTCTTTTTGATACAGCTGTGTGCGATATTTCCATATGAACACACTGGCACACCACCTATTTAAGGATGAATAAAGAAATGTTTTGCATAATATACCGCGACCCTGTACTGGATAAGCGCTTATGGAAAATGAACAGATGGATGTACATAATATGCCGATGTAACCGTAACAGTCTGACTAACGTTTGAAGAATAAAAAATAATACATGATTTACTTTTCTCTATAATGAATATTGACAGCTGTTACGTAGTTTTGCAAAAATAGTACATTATACTTTACTTCCAGGAAATGTCTCAAAATATACCATGAATAAATGTTTTGACTACATCTACAACAATAATCAGTATAATAAAACACGCACGACACGTTAAGCCCAAGTCGTGTCACTCTTTGATGCAATTTAAATCGCTTTAGTATCACTACAAAAACAGCAACAGCACTTATAAGTCGCCGTACACGGTTAAAAAAAGTCGTAAAAAATATTAATACCTTTGATTCGTCATTATAGCTGCAAAAAGTCGTGAATAAGTAACATGTATACAATCGAAAATATTCACTGAATTTCGGGGTCTAATTTTGCAATTTGAAATGAGTTTAAGCAACATTTTTGACAACATTCGAAGTGTTAAGTGTGTCCAGCAGTCTATTGTTACCGGGTTTTGGCGGTCAATAACGTTCCGGAGACGAATTTGATAATCGATGGATAAGTAAACGCTGTTTGATTTTTTGAAATCGTGAAAATACTTCATATTAACAGACTGTAAGATGATATTGCAAATATTTTTTTTCCCCAACGGTGACCACAGTCTGGACTGAAAATCCATCGACTGCGATTTAAATACAGTCGAGCAGTACGGAGGAGTTAAGCTCAAGACACATTTTCTGTTAAATTGGCAATATATTGCAATTTTTCAAGCTTGGGGTGAAATAGTGGAGTGCTCATTATTTATACTTTTAAACGAATTAATCGTTAATATATTTTAAGTCTAAACGTTTCAATTTAGATTAACCCGATATTTTAGATAAGGTGTAAAGAGAGAATTTAAGTAATGTTATTATCGGAGCCACTTTTATTGATGATTTATTTTGATGAATATTATGTTTTTTTAATTATGTTTTTAAATGATACAGCAAAGCAACATGCCCAACAGTAATGAATATAAATAAAATCTATGGATATTTGTTGTAATATTAAAAGTAGCTTGACTAACTAAAAAGTGTCTTAAAATCAGAATGAAATTGGATGAATCTTGTTTTCTTCGTTACTTATTCCTTTATGATGGCTTACGTCACATGTCATCATGCGGTGCCACAAAGAAACGGGGGAAAGCCATGGCTCTGGGTGCTTATTAAAGATCCGGGGCTGTGCGGATTACTGCGAGTAATGGTCTGCATTGTGGAGCATAACTGCGCCATCTTACCCATTAAGCGCCGCCGCCACACGCGCTTTTTACATGTTACTCAGACAGACTGGGCGCTGGTGGGGAAAAAAACACTGTTTATTTAAACGTGTAACTAGAGCAAAAACATCTCCCGGCCAAACTTTACAATAGCTGCAAACTATGCGCCATCCCGGCCGGCGGCTTTTCATGCTTAACTATGGGTATAATTTAGTGCAGATAGTCATAGAAGCGGTCGCCTTTGTGAGGGACTCATCCGGCAAAAACAGCCTCCTTCCGGCACGTTAGTAATCAGCCTCCTTTCCGACAGGTACCAAGACGTGTCAAGTTCAATGTAGAAGTTCGCCTTTTTAAAAGTTCGACAAAAATGAACGTGTTTTGGCGTTTCCGTAACTGTGCTTATTGTAAACTTTAAATAACGAATATGATCGTCTAAAGGTTAAAGAACTCACACGAAATTCATTTTTGAATGATTTCTTCTCTTATGTTTCCATAATGGCTCTATTTTATTTATTCATTTATCAAGGGCTTGTTGAGTTGGTGTCCAATAAACAAGTTAAATAATACACTGCCTTCACTATAAAACAAAGGATTTTTATTCAGCCATTGGGGAATTGCAGCGATCCACTTTTCCCTAATGGCTTAATTAGCAATTTGATCCTTTAAATTAGTTTATTGAAAGAAACACAACTTTTATACTGACTCTCGTAATCAGAATTCATAATAGCCCAGAAGAATAGAAAACATAAAAGCGTGTATATTTGAAGTTTTCCTTTGTTCTAACTTTCAGGTTAGGCAATAAAATGCAAGTTGTTACCAATTATTTGCAGTGGGGTTTGGGGGAGGGGAGGTAAATGGGCCATTGATTTAGTCATTTTCCTCTTTTAAAATGTAAAGTGAAAATACAATATCTAAAAGGAAAAAATGTATACATTATTTTCTTCATCTGCATAATTAACTATTCAAAGCAGATGTGTATTCACTGACCAGATTAATTCTGCCTATTCTGTAGACTTTAAAAATATGTTTATGTTTACATTTTTTATTACTCGTCTTGTTAAGTGGTGTCGATCTTCATGCATTTTTAATATATACCTCACTGGAGAACGGAACTTTTTAATTTACCGTTTAAATCTAGCGGTATTTCTTTAGGAGTAGAGTCGTGTTTGTTAAGTCCATAATGTACATTAATAGTCGAATGCAACTAAACAGACGTTAAATCTAAAATATCGCCGTTATGCATCGCGTATTTAATTATAAATTACATTTTGTAGTTGTATCGAGCTGCCCGATTTCATTTCGGACTTTGAATTTTAAAATAAGTAGCCTAGCTGTATTTGTACTCGAGCAATCGCAGTATTTTGTTCGGGAGGACAGTCTGCACCATAATGCACCGTAACCTTCAAGTTAAGAGGCCAGAGGTTGAAAGATATACTGTTCGCCCATGTCTGAAATTATAATAAATTATTACAATAACAGTCGTGTGCATATTCTCATCTGAAATGCGTGGCGACGATACGGGAGATAAACTGGCAGTAATGATCTCATCTAGTTAGACTTTGAAATAGCCAAAGGAAACCTTCTTTACTCTCCGCGCCACTTTCGCGTCCAATATTCATTTCACATCGAAATTAACAGAAATTAAATTACGCCCACATCAAACCAGGTTACACCTAGTTTAATACACGCTTTACATTTAACAATGCAATTATATATGTTGTATATTCTGTGCGTTTTTCCGGTTTCGTGGAAAAAATCCATTAGAAACGGCGAAGTTTCTCTTGCAACGCTAATTACCGAGCAAGACGGATCACATTTGTTTGTTTTCATAAAGTGTAATATGTCGGTCTGTTTTACCACTACGTATTATCAGTGTGTTCATTTGAACCGCTTTTCAGATTTAGAAAAAACAATTAAAACGGACGGCAGTATGTTGAAAATGTCATAACTGATGACGCAAAAAATATGGATTTATCCACTTGTTTCACCGCACGTGGCAGGGATTGATGTCATGCTGCTCTCTAGTGGCGAAATGCGAGAAGTTGTTTGGCTGGTACAGGCCGGCTCTAGCTACAGTATAAGAAGAGCAAGCAGTCGTCCAGGGCTCCCGAATTACCTGCGCTGAGGAAGTAGTGAAATGATCATCCATTTTCATGGTAGGAGGGCCTCCCAAAAAAGCTTTTCCTGGGGCCCCAAAAAACGTAGATATGATCCTGCTTTGGTAAATTCAGCTTAATATACAGAGCATTGGAGTATTATGTTGCATTAAGTATTATTATCCCCCATCGTCAGTTTCTTTTTGACCTGTGATATTACAATAACACACACAGGAAATTATATACAACAGCCTAACAATGAAGAAATAGTCCTTTATTGAAATCTGCAAATAAATGCAACACTTTTAAGTAACTCCAAGAATAATTTCTGTGAATTTTGTTGTACACATAATAATAAAAATTGTGGTTTCGTTCTTAGCGTCGGGAGGTAATTTGGTGAGGCCACATGAAAGACATCCAGGATGTCCAGACAATATTTCAATATTTTTCGTCCCTTTGGGTTGTTCAGTCCTACCCAGCCAAGAACACAGCAAGCGTACGTTCGCCAAAAATGCCAAAAATATGTTTAGAAACAGATGCCTAATCCATGTGGTTAATGGACGCATGCGTTGCAAACCCGCAACGCATACGGACCACTTGAAAGCAGGAATGAAATTCCGAGAGCTTAGTAATGAAGCATAAAGTTTTTTCTCCAGTTAGCTGAACACATCTGTCAGATCTTTATATAACCTCCTGGCCACCGAAGCAGACAGCAGCCTACCCTGAGGAACCAGTAACATTTACTGTAGCTAATCTGTGCCCTCATCGCTACAAAACACCAAGAAAATGCCAAGGAGTCTGTGTATGGTGGCGTATGTGTGGTGTGGGTGTGTAGGGGGGTGGTCTCAATGGAACAGAGCTGCTTGGGATGGGAATCAAATTTCAGAGAAATTTGGCAAAAAAAAAAGTATTATATTACTTAAGCATAATGGCAGAATTGTGAAAAGCAGATATTTGGTTGGAAGTCAGTCATTCACGACTGTTCAACAAATGTTAGTGCAGATATGAGCTGATACTAAAGGTTCCATAAGTGCCAAATTCATTCAGACACTAGCAGATATGGGCTTTTGGTCCCACCAAACCCCGGCAGATGCAGACTGCTTACTTCAGCAGCATCTGTAGCAGCATCCCTGGGGAGCATCTTCTAAGCACGTCAACGTCTGCAGCACACGTCTCTTACAGGGGGTGCAGCCACATCTCACAGCACTTCAGTTAAAACCTTGGACTGTGGCCATTCCTCAGGCCTGCTTCAGGTGGAGACCTCCCAGAGCTTTATTATCTGTCAGGGTCCCGGACAATACCAGCTCAGCTATTATACCACTGAGAGAAAAATCGGACAGTTCCCAACAAATAGGTCTGTCCACCTGCATCAGGGAAACGTCGGTGAAGCATAGCGAGACAAGTCAGAACCAGCATCCCGCATCACAGGCGGAGAAACGGTGCTCAGTGGAATGCAGTGGGTCTCGTGGCAGGACCGGCCGGCCAGCCTCGAAGACCAGGCCAGACATGTTTCATGTCCTACCACCTGATCCATGCCAGGAATCTCAGTCTGCAAAGGTGCGGGTTCTTCCAGCCATGCAAAACACCTGATACACTTTATTGATCCCAGGGGGAATTTTTGTTGCGAACAGCAGTGAGATACATAAAGTGCAGACAAACCTACCAGACAAGACAAGACAAAGTGCAAAGACAGTACACACAGTGCAAACACATTTGAAGTACACAGAGTACACAAACAGAACAAGAAGAATGTTAACAAATACATTTTTAAAAAAGGTGTGTGCAATTAAAAAACATAGCACCAGACTTTTCCTGTGTCAAAGGTGGAATGTGTCCTGCCGTTTTATAGCTGGGGGTGGGCGTTAGGGTGCAGATGGCACATCAGTAGGAGCTGCTAGCCAGACAGAACCAAGGAAATGGTCTTGGTTAGAAGAGGCAGCCGTGTGCCACCATCCGGATAAGAGATATGTAGTTCAGGTCCAGAAATTAAAAATCCAGACCAAGGTTTTGTTTCAACCAACAGTTGAGTATAAAGAGTCACAGTCACACTCAGGTGGTTGGTTGAAAGAAAATCTTGGTCCGGATTTGTACTTTCTGGACCTGAACTGTCCACCTCTGATTCAAATGAAATGGTAATGTAGACCAGGTGTCCCCTCCTCCATGAGACAGAGCTCCAGGTTCAGGCTGATAGGAGCTCCGGGTGATGATCTGGGCCCTGTTTTTAAGCTCATAAGCATTATTATCAAGCTGGTTTCTGGAGGAAAAGGGGAAATTAGGTAACTGTCAGACCTTTGACCTCCATTCTACTACTGAGACCTTTTCCGTTCTTTCTTGCTGCACATGTAGGTCAGACCGTTGTTTTATGCCCCAGAGTCTGCATGTGGCTCCTGCCTCTTGTTACGTGACAGTATGCACTCGGACGCAGGATCCAGGCTATTCGCTATACACATCGCGGGCCGGCCCTGCTGACAATGCAGCAGTTTACAAAATGCAATAATCGCATACATGCAGTTGGGCAGGGCGTGTGATCTTGAGCGGTGTTTGCGTGCCAAATGTTCTTGTGGCATTTAAACAAGCAGATACCAGCCACTCAAGCCCAACCAGGGGATTCTGTTCAAACCGCTGTCGGTTCTGCATTTTAAAAGATTAAACTGCCATGTTGCGGCTGTTCCTCACTCGGGTTCCTTGTTCAGACACGTCATTTGGTGCTGTGCTGCCAAACACGGTCTCCAAATGAGCCACGAAACATTGAGCTCCATCTAAAGTCATATGGACGCTCTTTGGTCATTAGACTCCAGAAAGAAAACTAAGAAATATTTAAAACAAGCAGTAGGTGACCCTAATGTCACAAACCGTGTAGTAAATTGATGTGTCATGCGTCTTATTTTTGGTGGAATCAGTGGCGCATATATATATATATATATCCTCTCCTGGAGCCGACACCTTATCGTGGTGGAGGGGTTTGCGTGTTCCAGTGATCCCAGGAGCTAAGTTGCCCGGGGCTTTATGCCCCTGGTAGGGTCACCCAAGGCAAACAGGTCCTGGGTGAGGAACCAGACGAAGTGCGGCTCACAAGACCCCTAATGATGAGTATAAACATTGATCCACGATTTCCCTTGCCCGGACGTGGGTCACCGGGGGCCCCACCCTGGAGCCAGGCCTGGGGGTGGGGCTTGATGGCGAGGCCCATGGGGCCTGGTCGGGCACAGCCAGAACAAGGCATGTGGGTCCCCCCTCCAATGGGCTGACCACCTGTAGGAGGGGCCATAGGGGTCGGGTGCGATGTGAGTTGGGCAGTGGCCGAAGGCGGGGACCTTGGCGGTCCGATCCTTGGCTGCAGAAGCTAGCTCTAGGGACATGGAATGTCACCTCTCTGGTGGGGAAGGAGCCTGAGGTGGTGCGCGAGGCTGTGAGGTTCCGACAAGATATAGTCGGGCTCGCCTCGACGCACGGCTTGGGCTCTGGAACCAGTCTCCTCGAAGGGGGTTGGACCGTCTTCCACTCTGGAGTTGCTCACGGGGAGAGCCGCCGAGCTGGGGTGGGCATACTTATTGCCCCCTGGCTGGGCGCCTGTACATTGGGGTTTACCGCAGTAGATGAGAGGGTAGCCTCCCTTCGCCTTTGAGTGGGGGGACAGGTCCTGACTGTTGTTTGGGCTTATGCGCCAAACGGCAGTTCAGAATACCCACCCTTTTTGGAATCCTTGGAAGGGGTGATGGAGAGCGCTCCCCCCAGGGACTCTCTTGTTCTGCTGGGGGACTTCAATGCTCATGTGGGCAATGACAGTGAGACCTGGAGTGGCGTGACTGGGAGGAACGGCCCCCCCGATCTGAACCCGAGTGGTGTTCTGTTGTTGGACTTCTGTGCTCGTCACGGATTGTCCATAATGAACACCATGTTCAGACATAAGGGTGTTCATATGTGCACTTGGCACCGGGACACCCTAGGCTGCAGTTTGCTGATTGACTTTGTAGTCGTGTCATCGGGCTTGCGGCTGCATGTCTTGGACACTTGGGTGAAGAGAAGGGTGGAGCTGTCAACTGATCACTACCTGGTGGTGGGTTGGCTCTGCTGGTGGGGGAGGAAGCCGGCCAGGCCTAGCAGGCCCAAGCGTACAGTGAGGGTCTGTTGGGAACATCTGGCGGAATCCCCTGTCAGAGGGAGTTTCAACTCCTACCTCCGACAGAACTTCTGCCATGTTCCACGCCTCCATTGTGGAGGCGCCTAACCGGAGCTGCAGCCGTAAGGTGGTCGGTGCCTGTCGCGGTGGCAATCCCCGAACCCGCTGGTGGACACCGGTGGTGAGGGATGCCGTCAAGCTGAAGAAGGAGTCCTATCGGGTCTTTTTGCCTGTGGGACTCTGGAAGCAGCTGATGAGTACCGGCAGGCCGAGCAGAACGCGGCTTCGGCGGTCACTGAGGCAAAAACTCGGGTATGGGAGGAGTTTGGCGAGGCCATGGAGAATGACTTCCGGACGGCTTCGAGGAGATTCTGGTCCACCATCCAGCGTCTCAGGGCGGAAAAGCGTTGCAGCATCAACACTGTTTATGGTGGGGATGGTGCGCTGCTGACCTCAGCTCGGGACGTTGTGGGTCAGTGGAAGGAATACTTCGAAGACCTCCTCAATCCCACCGACATGCCTTCCAATGAGGAAGCAGAGTCTGGGGACTTGGGGGTGGACTCACCTATCTCTGGGGCAGAGGTTGCTGAGGTGGTTAAAAAGCTCCTCAGTGGCCGGGCCCCGGGGGTGGATGAGATCCGCCCGGAGTTCCTCAAGGCTCTGGATGTTGCGGGGCTGTCTTGGTTGACACGCATCTGCGGCATTGCGTGGACATCGGGGGCGGTGTCTCTGGATTGGCAGACCGCGGTGGTGGTCCCCATCTTCAAGAGGGGAGACCGGAGGGTGTGTTCCAACTATAGGGGGATCACACTCCTCAGCCTCCCTGGTAAGGTCTATTCGGAGGAGGGTCCGTCGGATAGTCGAACCTCGGATTCAGGAGGAGCAGTGTGGTTTTCGCCCTGGCCGTGGGACAGTGGACCAGCTCTATACTCTCGGCAGGGTCCTGGAGGGTGCGTGGGAGTTTGCCCAACCATGTGCTTTGTGGAGTTGGAGAAGGCATTGGACCGCGTCCCTCGGGGAGTCCTGTGGGGAATGATCCGGGAGTACGGGGTGCCGGACTGCCTTATAAGGGCTGTTCGGTCCCTGTGTTAGAGCTTGGTCCGCATTGCCGGCAGTAAGTCAGACTCGTTTCCGGTGAGGGTTGGACTCCGCCAGGGCTGCCCTTTATCACCGATTCTGTTCATAACCTTTATGGACAGAATTTCTAGGCGGAGCCAGGGCGTTGAGGGTGTCCGGTTTGGTGACCTCAGGATTAGGTCTCTGCTTTTTGCAGATGATGTGGTTCTGTTGGCCTCATCAGACCGTGACCTTCGGCTCTCACTGGAACAGTTCGCAGCCGAGTGTGAAGCGGCTGAAATGAAAATCAGCACCTCCAAATCCGAGACCATGGTCCTCAGCCGGAAAAGGGTGAAGTGCTTTCTCCGGGTCGGGGAGGAGGTCCTTCCCCAAGTGGAGGAGTTTAAGTATCTCGGGGTCTTGTTCACGAGTGAGGGGATGATGGAGCGGGAGATCGACAGGCGGATCGGTGCGGCGTCAGCAGTGATGGGGGCGCTGCATTGGTCTGTCGTGGTGAAGAAGGAGCTGAGCCAAAAGGCGAAGCTCTCGATTTACCAGTCGATCTACGTTCCTACCCTCACCTATGGTCACGAGCTGTGGGTAGTGACCGAAAGAACGAGATCGCGAGTGCAAGCGGCCGAAATTAGTTTTCTCCGCGGGGTGGCTGGGCTCTCCCTTAGAGATAGGGTGAGGAGCTTGGTCATTCGGGAGGGACTCAGAGTAGAGCTGCTGCTCCTCCGCATTGAGAGGAGAACTGCTTTCAAAATCATTGCTCTGTAATAATCAACAATGTAGTTACAGACGTTTCATAGCATCTTATTTAGGTCCAAAAATTCACATTCCAGTGTCTCCCCTGTGTAAACATTTGTCATTTGAAATAAAACTGAGAATGGGTGAAACAGCCAGTATTTTTATATGCGATGATCATCATACTGATACGAAGAGTGGAAATGCTGATGTGGATTGATGTGGCAGAGAGATCTAACGCTTTTACCCGACCACTCGCATCACACCTGGGGGTGGTCAAGCCTGTTTAGCGGGTGGAAGGTTGCCACTGGTGTAAAGTAAACATGGGACCACAATCAGGAAAATAGCATCATGAGGTATAAGCAGGGTTAATTATGGCTGCTTTCGCAGATGCGAAGAAGGAATTTAGAGGACAGCTGGTGACCATCTTGGCATGTTGAACGGATCTCACTGGCAAAGAGCCGGAGAATCTCTTTCATTTATCACGGATTCCTAACAGGCTGGTTTTGTTTGGTTTTGGTTCCCTGTGCAATGTGATTAGTCTCCTTGAACGGCAGACAGAAAGACAACTGTGTTGGACTGAATTAGGTGTGAAATCCCAGCATCCACCTGGCTCCAGGAAGTGACATTGCAAGCCTAGGTAGATGCTTCAGTGCTGAATAAATAAATCAGTCAAGATACATATATACACACACACACACTCCCTGGCCACTGTATTACTGTAGGTACACCTGTTCAACTGCTCATTGAAGCAAATATCAGCCAATCGTAT
This sequence comes from Paramormyrops kingsleyae, assembly GCF_048594095.1. Taxonomy (NCBI): domain Eukaryota; kingdom Metazoa; phylum Chordata; class Actinopteri; order Osteoglossiformes; family Mormyridae; genus Paramormyrops; species Paramormyrops kingsleyae. The sequence goes on from NC_132804.1 coordinate 29,844,380, forward strand.
GTCAGTCGGTGGGCATAGTGCAGGCAGGAAAAGAGTGACGATCCACTGGGTAGTTCCAAGACAAACAGGGTTAATTAACAAAACTGACACTAAGACAAACACACACTATGAAAATCAGAAAATAACACGACCACAGGAGGTCATAACTACACAGGGGTAACATTACAAACAGAACCATAAATAATCCTACAACAGGAACCAGGAAACACAGGGAACAGATCTTTTGAAACAAGCATTGTAACACCACGCGGTAACATTAATGATGACAGATTACAGAACTGAACAGCGGATGGAAACGGGGCTAATGAGAGGAACAGGTATGGAACAGACAATTAAGAAAACAAAACAGGCACTACCAAGAAGGCACAGGTGAAATTACTAACACTAACAAACACAGAACAAAACTCAAAATCAGGACCAAAGGGTTACCAGTCTCTGAGTCACACATTCAACCCACTGAAGTGTGGGAAGCAGGGGAAACACATGAGGGATCTCAGACAGGGAGTGAAAAGGCAGGATGGCCAGTGACACCTGCTGGCCAAACGGGGAAGAGACATGAAGGTCAGGGACATGGGTGCTCACTCTGACAATGTCAGTAGCACAATGTATAAAATCATGCAGATATAGGTCAGAAGCTTCAGTTAATGTTCACATCAAACACCAGAATGCGGAATAAACTTGATTTAAGTGACTTTGAATATGGCATAGTTGTTTGTGGCAAACTGGCTGGTATGAGTATTTCAGAAACTGCTGATCTACTGTGATTTTCATGCACATCCAGGGAGCAGGAGTTCCTTGGGTGAAAAGTTGATATAAAGACAACAGTAACTCAAATACCTGCTTGTTACAATCAAGGTATTCATCTCTGAATGCACAACGCTTTGAACCTTGAAGCAGATGGGCTGCAGCAGCATAAGACCATGCCGGGTGCCACTCCTGTCAGCTAAGAATAGGAACACGAGGCTACGGTGAGCGCGGACTCACCAAAATTGGATAATGGAAGAATGGAAAAACATCTCATCAGGGGAGTCTAGATTTATGCAGTGCCATTTAGATGGTAAGGTCAGAAAGCATTAATCCATCCTGCTTTGTATCAACAATTCAGGCTGTTATGTAAATGTGTGGGGGATACTTTCTTGGCACTCTTTGGGCCCCTTGCTACCATGTGAGCATCGTTTAAATACCACAGCCTACCTGAGTATTGTTGCTGTCCATGTGCATCCCTTTATGACCATAGTGTACCCAGCTTCTAATGGCTACTTCCAGCAGGATAACGCCCCATGTCACAAAGCTCATCTCAGACTGGCTTGTTGAACATGACAATGAGCTCATTGTACTCAAATGGCCTCCACGGTCACCAGATCTCAATCCAATAGAGCCCCTTTGGGATGTGGTGGAACGGGAGATTCGCATCATGAAGGTGCAGCCGACAAATCAGCCATGGTGGGTACCTACTGAGAGGGGTCTGAGGAAGGAAAAACCATGAACTGCCGACAGGGTGTTGGGCAGCCAAGACTCATGGATGTGAGACATGAACGATGGCTATCTGGTGCATCATAATTTTGATGATGACCACGGGAGTAATGTGTCACGTCTATGGGGGCGTCAATCGGATTTGTCAGTCCAACACACCCCCGCAGATACTCATACCTGGCCGTCCACATGATACAACAAAAAATGGCATCCATCAAACTAGGTGAGCTTTTTCCATTATGTCAAGGTCCAGTTCTAGCAGGGGTCAGTATGGGTTGTCTGACTAGTCTGTGGGTAAGTAGCTTGAAATGCACCCGATCTGCTTATCACCATCCCACCTTTTGATCGAAGCGGGAGTAAGAGCCATGGCCCCTCGGGTAAGATCTTAGAAACACCTCAATGGGCCATTATTTCCTATATTCTTTTGTGTTCACGGGGGCCAGTACTTCTCTGGCACAGAGAAGAAGCCATTTAGTCCCGTCCATCCCAGCTCAGCAAAGCAGAAATCAGATACCAGCCGCGCTGACCCAGAGGAGCCTGACTCGGTTCAGCTCGGTTCAGCCCGGAAGTGCGGGTGCCTTTCTAAACAGAGCTCGTGTTTATGCACTGACGTGCATCCAAGTGCTAGTTTTAAAAGTTTACAGTGAAAGGCTTGCATAAAATAACTGGCTTTTCATTTTAAGCTGCTTTAGCGCATGTGAAAAGTAATTATCTGCTACTTTAATCACAGATTCATGGAAACCCAATATTTTAGTTGCATGCAGTGGCCCTCTTTAAATGTCCATATACACTTGGAAAATGCAGTATTCCATAAGCCGCATTACATAAAATCATGTTTTAGTAGATGCAGTGTGTTATGTAGCTGTTAGGTTGTTTATGACTGATACATGTAGTGACCATGCATCCCTTCAGCTTCTACTATACATCGAAACACGTAGTAGTGAAAGTAGTGAAAAACATTTTGGCTATGCTGATTAGCTTCACAACGGTTGGTTCAACCCTTGAGTTAACAGCAAAGTACTTATCAGCAAAACATTGTACTTACACATGTTATTATTATATTTAATTCTAAGCAGGTTTTTATTCATTCGTTTGCTTATTTAGCAGTAAGTTTTGTCCAAAGCAGTTATGACTAAAGGGGCGCTTTGGATCAGACACCATCCCAGGAGCAGTTGTGTTTAAGGGCCTTGCTCAAGGGTCTTATGGTGATACAATTACTCTGTTACCCTTTGGATTCAAACCCATGTCCTTATGGTCACAGACACAGGACCTTAACCCACTCAGCTGCACACCATCCCATAAATAATGTTATTAATGATTTTGCATCCGTAACGAGAATCCAGAAGTGACTGCCCTGGGGACAGAAGCTGCTTTTTTCCTTTCCCAACGAGCATTAGTTTCCCAGGATGCCGTAACGAGAACAGGTGTGGTGTGGGTTTCGACTTCCATGAACCATCTGTCTGTAGGCTGCATGTTACGGAATAATGTCACTTTTGCTAGACGGAAAACATTTTTACTTACTATGGTTTTGTTTCCATGAAATACGCCAGGATAAATGCATTTTTGTCGGTCTGTCCCAATGCTTTGACCTGATGAGTCTGAATCACAAAAATATCTTTGAAGGTCTATGAAAGCTGAACAGAGGCGTGCCTGCAGCTAGAAACGGATAACACTTATAGGAGTAGAAATTGAACCATATGTTAGGAAATTATTTTTAATTTCATAATCGAACACTAGATGGAGCCAGAGAATGTATTTCGACTGCAATGTTGCCAGGCGTTTTTCCAGTTGGCACGATTTATTGACTAATTATCCCAACCACCGCGCTACATTCCCAAACAGCACTTCCAATAAAACATCAGAGGATGGTGGAAGGTTACTCTCCTGGAAGATAAAGGTGTTGGCTGTTTTATGCATTTTCTAATTATAGACAAGAGCAGAAGTGGAACATAGCCCCAGGTTTGTCCTGAACCGAGGTGTATTTAGGTCAAGGTCCAGATTTGGTGTCCTGAGGAAGTACTCTGTTGAATTCAGGATTTCAGTAATTTCTCCGAAAAATTGTCTGTATCTGTCTTGTAGGGGTTATAAATGAAAAGGGATAATTGTGTTGGGACTTATCTTTGTAATGCTGTTGGATGACAAAATTTCCCAGGGGATATCATCCATCCATCCATCCATCCATCCATCCATCCATCCATCCATCAATCCATCCATCATCTATCTATCTATCTATTTACATGCCTGTCTGTCACTCTGCCTGCTTGTCTGTCTGTCATGTAATAACAATGGTTTATATCATAATTGTAAATATAAACGCAATACAGAAGTCTGCTTAAAAATGATCCTCCCCCCCCCACCAAGGTCTCTGAAAGGTTTCATGACAACATTAATGATTTATGGAGTGGCTCCAAGACAACGTTTTCCAGAGCAGCAGATGCAGGAATACCCCAAACCCCATGGTGGGTCCACAGAGGCTGCTCATGTGCGTTATGGCGGCGGGCAGCAGGCTGCCAAATCTCCTTCTGACAAATGACGCTGGAGGTGGTGGTTCTATATTGGGGGTTACCTCTGCATATGTCTGTGTGTGTGATGGAGATGAGTGACACCCAGCACCCAGTCACACACATCAACCCCCCTCCTTCTTAAGGGCCGTCCCTCCTCCTGCCATTCCCATGACACAGGACCGTACCAGTTCTCTTACAGCGCCCGAAGGTCTGCTATCGTCACGGTAACGAGGCTCAGCAAAGCTCATTGTGTGCGTGATCCTGCCAGGCTGTTCCTGCCTATCAGTGACACGCTACCCCCTACTCTGCCGGCCCAGCCCACACGTAAGGCCTCACTAACCTTCAGCTTCCCGACGAGTCCAGCCATGGCGTTTATACCACTCAAGTCATGCATTCATGGGGGCCCCTACTGGCCACAAACAATCCTACACCTGGGGGCAGGTGGGCAAGTGAATTTTTGAGTGGGGAAAACAAACTGAAAAATGCACCCCGGATGAGGCTGTTCTGCAGTCGGCTGTTTCCGAACAGCAACAGTCAAATTATCTTGCGGCGGAAGCTCAGCCAATTGTGAAAATCAAATAAACGTGCACTCTCTCTGCAAGGTGGCACTTCCTGTCCAAATCCCCCAGGCCTGCCCGCCACTGCGTGAGCAGGGGGGGAAGCCTGGACTCAGCAGCGCGGTACTGATCTAGCAGAGGTCTGTCCCATTGTCAGACAGCGGGGTGTTCTGCAGGCGTCAGCAGCGCGGGTGGTTTCCCGGTGGCACGAGGTGAATGTCCCCCCCCCCTGCCCGCTCCAGGCCCCCGTCGAGGGCTGAGGTGTGGGATTTGGTGTCCTAAAAAAAAAAAAAAAAAAACCCTGAAAATCGCTCTCAGTCAGCTGTTTCTTACTCTAACCGAAACCAGTGTGATAAAACACTGGTGGATAATAGTTACAAAACGGGACATAATAGCCACAAAACGACCTCTGTGGACCTTTAAAGCCTGGTTTCAGTTACACATCTAACAAGATTAACAGACGATGTGAATTTTAAATTGGCTCCATGCCTCTTGCTGAAAAATGGCTATCATTGTTAGCGGGCTGGCTTTATTCGCTTAGCTGGAGATATATGTGGTAGATCCCCTCGCAGATAAATCCGGTGCCGACTCGACGCTTCTTCATGGCTTTTCAGCAGTAATGTAGATGTGCTGTTTAGCTCCAGGCCAAGGCAGCTGTATCCTGGTAAAGATGCGATCTCACCACCCACCCACAAGGAGCCCGCAGCGTTGATCCTGCCGTAAAGTCAGACGCGATTCAATATTCAACCAGAAAGTCCACTTTATAGGGTTACAAAGCAACATCCACTGTGTTCTTCCTAATATTGACTCAATCTCTTCATCATTTTAAAATGAAATGTAATTTTGGCACTTAGTTCTGTTTTTTCCACATCAACAGCATTTTTTTCTGGTACAAAACATTGTTTTTCATCTGTACATGAACATTATGTTGTGTACTTGAATATTTGTCATTGCTAAAGTCACAGGGGGTCAGTAATTAATTTGACCATTATATGCAGGCATAGACGGACCAATAGGAAAGTGTCCCAGCTAACAGTGATCTCCTTAGTCTCTTATTATACTGGGTTATATTGTTAAGCTTGTAGAATGGCTGATCTTAGGTCTGAAGTTTTAATTGCACAGAGCTGGGAGAGTGAAAGCAACTCAGTCTGATGGCGAGCTGCTATTCACCACCGCTGGATGTACGGAGCCCTCAGCGTTGCGAGAGCAGCCACGCTGCAGTTTAATCACTATTTATCAGCCCAATAACACCGGATTATGTCAATTGCAGAGTTATGGGATTTGGATTTATGATATCAATTTTGTCTTCAGCAAGATATTTTTTCCTAAATGAAAAATTTAAAGAAACACTGTTGTGTCTGCACATTTTGCTCATTTTGTATCTAACAGGGTTCAGGATGACCTTAAAAGATGTGTGCAATAAAGAAAAACTCAATTATCAATGAATGATGAGCTATATATTTTTTTAATTAGGGTATTTTTTATTTTCTCAAAATCAGCTTAGGAGATTTAAGAAAATGCATATTCCAGGGGTTGGGTATAGGGGTAAAGCATGCTTGGAGAAATTTTGCATGCTTGGTGCCTTTGCAAACATCGCTCAGTGTTACTCACAGTGGAGCAGCACACTGACTCAGTGCCTGATGAGGATGCGTGCAAAGTGACACACTGACTCTGCCTGTGGTGAATATGTGCAAAGCGGTACACTGACTGTGGATGTGTGCGGAGTGGGACACTGACTCCATGGATGTGTGCAGAGCGGCACACTGACTCTGGATGTGTACAGAGTGGCACACTGACTCTAGATGTGTGCAGAGCGGCACAATGACTCTGTGGATGTGTGCGGAGTGGGACACTGACTCCATGGATGTGTGCAGAGCGGCACACTGACTCTGGATGTGTACAGAGTGGCACACTGACTCTGGATGTGTGCAGAGCGGCACACTGACTCTGTGGATGTGTGCGGAGTGGGACACTGACTCCGTGGATGTGTGCAGAGCGGCACACTGATTCTGGATGTGTACAGAGCGGCACACTGACTCTGGATGTGTGCAGAGCGGCACACTGACTCTGGATGTGTGCAGAGCGGCACACTGACTCTGGATGTGTGCAGAGCGGCACACTGACTCTGTGGATGTGTGCGGAGTGGGACACTGACTCCATGGATGTGTGCAGAGCGGCACACTGACTCTGGATGTGTACAGAGCGGCACACTGACTCTGGATGTGTGCAGAGCGGCACACTGACTCTGGATGTGTGCAGAGCGGCACACTGATACAGGGCCCTGCCCGGGGAAGCTGCCATCGTACCTGAGCCTCCAGATCCATGCCCAGGGGAGGCCATCTGTCTCAAGCCTTCAGATTCCTGCACACAGGGGCCCACTTATCCTGTCTTCGCCTTTGCAGCACCTCCAGAACCTGTCTTCGCTTCTGCAGTGCCTCTAGAGCCCATCTTTGCCTTTTCAGTGCCTCCAGAGCCAGTCCTCACCTCTGCAGCGACTCCAGAGTCCATCCTCGCCTCTGCCGCACCTCCAGATCCTGTCCTCACCTCTGAGCCAGCGCCGCCAGATCCTGTCCGCCGTTTATGGTTACCCGTCAATGGACCTTGACCCCACTGTTCCGTGTCCCATAGGGGTCGCCGGAGGCATTGACATCACAGGCACCCCCCAGTCTCACTAGCCCTCCTCAGATTCCCCTGTAGCCTGTAACCCCCATCCCTGTTAGTCCAATCTTGTCCCCGTCCATCCCTGTTCCGCTCTCACCAGCTCCAGTTGTGCCGCTTCTTAGCCCTTCTGTGTGTTCTCCAGTTAGATCTGCAGTAGTCCCCTCTGCTCGCCCTTCATTGTCTTGCCCCAGTCTGTCAGACCTCTGGTGTCCCATCAATTGTCTTGTCTTGTGCCTCCCAAGTCCCTCCCCCCTCTGTTTGCTTCTTTGCCTCCTGGCCTTGTTCCTCCTTATCTACCGTGTCCTGTCCGCAATCGGTGTCACCCTAGTCCCCAAGTACTGTTCCCTGTGGTGTTCCCTGTCCTGTCCCTACTTCTTGTTCTCGACCTGTCTGCCCTTGTTCCTCTCTTGTTCAGTGTCCTGGTTCTGTCTGTCCTGTTCCCTGGTCTTCGTTAGCGGTTCCCATGTCTAGCTCTGTGCTGTCCTTGGTTTTGTCTTCCCATTCTTTGTGGTCCTGGCAGTGCCCCCGCATGCCCGGTGTTCACATGTTTAGTGGGGGGAACTCTCAGGATTGGTGCCCGTCTGGCCCTGTCCCATGTGTCCTTTCCCCGTTTGGCCAACCAGTGTTGCTGGCCATCCTGTACCTTCCTCGTAGCCCTTCTCCTTTAAAAACTTTCCTGCGTCCTCAAGCCCGGCCTGCTTGGTTCCTCACAGAGAGCAATCAGAATCAGAATCAGCTTTAATGGTCAAGTATGTTTACACATATAAGGAATTTGTCTCCTGTCTTTCATTGCTTACTTACATACTTACATAAGACAGACATACAGTAAACACAAGATTACAAAAACCAAACAATGAAGTGCAATATGTTCAGTGGACACTCAAGCCAAAGGACAATAGTGCAAAGATGCTGGTTATTATATATATATATATATATATATATATATATATATATATATATATATATATATATGTGTGTATATATATATATATATGAGGTACCGTGGATATTGGTGATAACAGGTTTATTGCACAAGTATTGTCTTTGACACTGTGTGACTACTTTAAGTATTCATCAGAGTGACGGCCTGTGGAAGGAAACTGTTTATGTGTCTGGTTGTTTTGGGCGTACAGTGCTCTGTAGCGCCAGCCAGAGGGGAGGAGTTTCAATAGGTTGTGACCAGGGTGAGATGAGCAAGATAGGATATGTGAAAAAACACATTTCATTGTTCTTCTCCAAATGAGAAATGAAGCTTCATTTTATTTTTCGGGTTCCTTTCCAGTGTGAGCAGGTAGTTGGTTCTCCAAGTTTGCATTTTAAGGTAATATTGGACTCTTCCTTCATCTGGCCCTCAGCATTTTTAATGGGAAGAACCATTTTTCTTTGCCTGTTCTGGCAATATGTATCGGTCAAGAAATAGATGAGAATACTGTCTGAAAATCCGCTTGGGGTCATTTTTCACTTCGTTCTTAATGTGTAGACGCAGGGGAGATGTTCCAATCTATATCTTCAATCAACTGAAGTGCCATGGAGATGGATTGCGTAGTCAAGGATACCATCTTAGCTGGGATTCTCTACCTCCGCTGTAATACCTCTCCAGCATCATTCATTTCTGCCTCTTTTCTTAAGGTGGCATGCTGTAGTTCTTAGCAGGGACAACGTGAAGAATAAATACTCCCTGTAAGGAAGCGAAGACACAGATCAGGGATACTGTGCGTGTCATTGTGTAGGTATTCATGCCAGTGTGGCGAAAAGCTCTTGGGAGGCCCAGCTGTAGTTTATTATTGAAATTTCTGTAAGATTACCCTCTTCAATAATTTGCAGCAGCATTTAATTATGCTCCCTTAGAGAAGCCTAAGCCTCCACTGTTTATTTGGCGGGACATGAATGTATAATGTAACTGGATCAGGAGGCGGGCCTTGGCTGCACCAGCATGCAGTGACGTGGCACACCCATGTCGGTCCTCCCCAAGCTCATCGCAAACGAGAGCTTTTCAATCCGTTCACTATACTCCACCATGAATGGCTTGGAAGTGTCTTCTAAGGGTTCCAGCCCAAAGCTGCTCAGGGAGATGTGGGCTGGTGATGACACTCTTAAAACCTGGAAATCCATGAGATAGTGGCATAAAAACACAGTGATGTAATCAAACCGAGATGGGGAGATTCTGCAGGCGAGTAATGGGCAAAATCAAACACACATTCAGCTTGAATGAGCACAGAAACCCGTCATCCTTGTCGATTAAAGGATTTCTTCCGCTATAGAGGAGCTCATCTGTGTCAGAACATCTGGTCCACCCTCAGCACACCCAAAACAAATCTGTCTTCAGTCTAGGTTCTTACAGACACTTATATTCCATCACAATTACTAGTTTGTGTTGCAAGCACAAGGTTCTGAAGCAGGCCATTCTGAGCTTCAGCCATTACCAGAGCTGGAAGCCTACTAAGATAGCTCATTGTATGCATGGGTTTCCAGTGCTGCAGCAGATGTCTTCCAGCAAGAGAATGACAGCTTCTGTCTAATTCATGAACACCCCACTTCCTAACCCAACCAAGCTCCTTAATCATTTTAAAGTAAAATACTGGTAAATTTTTAGTTAAAATTAGTCTTTCATATGCGCAAGTTGAGTAAAAATCCACAGCCAGCCATTAGCTGGCATCTCTGTCTCTCTTCTGTATGTCGATAGCACTGAATCCTAAGCCTCACATGCCTGACATTTCAGGCTCCATGATCGTGTGATGTCATTCTCTCAGTGGCTGTATTGCAAAACAAGAGATTAGCAGATCAGGGGATAAAAGGACTCTGATTGTGGTGGAGTTCCTGCCCTTCTATCATAGTTGTGCATTTTTCATCCCTCTCACACATTCCTTGTGACATCACAGCAATGCTTTCATTTTAATGGAATGTAGTGTTTGTTTCCCATTCTGTAACTGAAATATTTCTGCCATTCAAATCCTTTTTCGACGCCTTGTGTCATATTTCCATGTCTATGGTACTTATTTGAAGAAATTGCATGAATTTATGAGCCCGACACATCATTCACTTGTGGTTTTTATACCTGAATCTTTAGTAGAGTATAAAGTGAGCAAATACTTGTAAGTTATACTTGTATGGGAAGCCTTTATAGGCAAAAATAAATCTCTAAGCTCTTTGGGAACCTTAAACTAAAAATGGTCAATGCATCATCCATTTTACAACTGGTTACGCAGTATGGGCCAATGTGGTGAAGAAGTGCTGTATACACAATTCAGGTGAGATCTACAGTCTTGCCACAATTTCCTTAGATTTACAGATATATTGGCCAAGTATCTTTTCTTTTGCTTAATTACAGTGAAATGGTGTAAACCTAGAGGTTTTCGTGTTTCATATGTGCCGCTTGTATCAACTAATCTCCTACCATCAGCTTAGAAATGCTTAACACTTCGCCTGCAAGTAGGTCTTTAAAGTGAAGCTTCACATCATCAAACACTTCCCAGAAGCCTGAATAAATCATCCGTTTCATTTAAGGTCAGAAGCCTTACTTGCATGTCCAAAGAAATGCACCAAATGGGACGTCTCCCTTATGGTTTAGCATGTACTGCACCAGTTCGGATTTGTAGCTCCAATATCTCCACCCGTAACAGAAACCAGGCTAATTTGTCTGTACGTCATAATCTTTGTGAATTAGCGCAACATTTGCTTCTTTGCTATCTACGGAGTCCACCTTCAGCAGATAGCTAATGGTCCAGAAATGTGAAATATTTTGGAGAATATTGTTTAAGAGCAGATAAGATCTGTAGTCTTATGACTTTCAGATAAAACAGGCAGCTGACTAGTGTCCCCTGCAGTGAGCACCAGTGCAAAAACGTCCAGGAAATTGCTTTAAAATCTCATTATCATCTTCCAGTACCTAATCTGCTTCGTCTGACAGCCAAGCAAATTCTCATTATTGAATTCTCATTTACAATACTGAGAAAATGCTTTGCACATAAGACGGCCTTTTTGCCTTGTGATGGATGCACATGCCATGCAGGGTGTCCCTGGGCTTGTGCCCTGAGCTTTCTGGGACAGACTGCAAGCTCACCCAGACCCAGTACTGGGTAATTGGTTGGAAAAAGAATGATTGAATTTTCCACCTGTAGCTTGCAATACTGTATTGTAATGGACCTTTATTGCCTGTATGACTGTAAAGTAATCTAATTTTCCCTCTAAAATACCCACTAAAATTAAATCCCTCTTTAGTCTTTTTATGTTAAGCATTAGGTTTCAGAATCAGAAGCTTTACTTAAGAACATAAGAAATTTACAAACGAGAGGAGGCAATTCGGCCCATCAAGCTTGTTTCAGGAGAACTTTAACTAATAGCTCAGAGTTGCTGAAATCTTATCTAGCTCTGATTTAAAGGAACGCAGGGTTTTAGCTTGCGCTACACTAACACTGTAACTACATGCTGTGTAAAGTGTTTTCTCAAATTCAGTTTAAAATGTTCTCCCGCTAATTTCCACCTATGGCCACGTGTTCTAGTATTTAAACTAATATCGAAGTAGCCATTTGGCTGAACAGCATCCAGACCTATTAGAATCTAATATACTTGGATCATGTCCCCCAATGCATGGAAATGCTCATCTGATACCATGGGTTTACCCTTCAATCCGGGAGGTTTGGTGCCAAATCAGATATTGATGGATGATCTCCTGCTGCGTTCACTGACGCCTCTGTAATCTCAGACTTTTTCAGTAGCCCAGGAGACTCATGCATTTATAAGTAATATGACGAAAGGGTGGCATGTGCATGAATCATTTTTGACAATATTTTCATGATATTCAGCACTGGATTATTTTCAGCATGCCAAGGTATGACACGATACACCTTCCTTAATTGCGTCTTATTGACATCTGTGATGATGAGCACAAGGTGTCCGATCTCCAGAAGTTTGTGTTGTAATGTAAGGTAGATAGTCAAGCCTGCGTTTTAAATCAGCTGCTTTCCTGTAGTTCTTTCGGAAGACCCTTTGCACCTTCTGTTCTTCGATAAGGTGGGAGACATCAGAGTCGACTCCAGAAAAAGGAGGGCAGGTAACTGTGATAAAATCCTTTGAAGTTATTAAGGCAGAGGCTGTGGATCACAGACCTCATTCAGCTTTACTTGCAGTCACTGGCAGTCTGAAATCCCTTTTAGGCACTCGATCAGTTGCTGGCATTAGCTCCTTGTATCATCATTTCTCCATCTTCACTGAATCATTGAACTGGCTTCTGGACCCAGGCTGGCTTTTCCTGTCAACACTATCTTGGGAGCTGACATCTGTACGAGATTCCCGGGCAGCCTCAGCTGAGCCCACACCATCAGGAAGAACGGGACCTCGATTCTGAGGTCCAGATGAATGAATGAAAGTTGCATTTATACTCTTTTCAAGGCACCCAAAGCACTTCACAGAAGCAATGAGGAACCACTTCAGCCACTATCACTGTGTAGCACCCATCTGGATGATACAAGGCAGCAATTCTGCACAAGTATGCTCACTACACACCAGCTAAGGTGGTGAAGGGGTAGAAGAGAATTCACCAATTAGATACAGGGGACGAGTAGGAGGCCAGATTTTGATAAGGCCACAGTGGGCAATGTTAGCCAGGGCATCAGGGTACCACCCCCTACTCTTTCAAAGGAAACCCAGGGATCTTTTATGACCTCAGAGAGTCAGGACCTCAGTTTAATGTCTTATACGAAGGAGGGCGCCATTTTACAGCACAGTGCCCTCATCATGGCACTGGGACATTGGGATCCACACAGACTACAGGATGGACTAACCTGCTGGACAGATCAACACCTCTTCCAGCAGCAACGCAGGGTTCCTAGTTGGTCTCCCTGCTTAGCTTCAGGTGGATTACCTGCTGTGAACTACAGGAGGTATGGCTGCTGACAGATCTCCAAACCCTGCCTCCTGTGATGGAGAGAATGTGCCCAGCCTGCAGAGAAATGGGCGTCCCAGTACCCTCACCTTACCCACAGTTCATGACCAGACATAGACGCGGATTTGCCGTAATGCCAATGACCTCCCTCCCGCTCCACCACCACCGACCCGCACAGCGCTCGTCAAACCACAGCCACCAAACCAACCCGCCCGTCGCTCTCAAATCACTCCCTCTTACCGTCACTTATGAACACGATCCTGAGAAAATTCACTAGGACACTGAAATGATTCTTAGTTCAGGCTCTAGAGAACAGAACCAGCAGTTCAACAGTTTGTAGAAGACTAGAGTGATACCCTAGGGGGGTCTGAACAACTGAGCTTTGGGCAGCTCCACTAATGAATAGAGGCAGTGTTGCTGGTGAGTGAGAGTGTGCGTGTGTGTGTTGGGGGGGGGGGGGGGGTAGCTGGCTGCGTCACTGAATGGGTTTACCGGCAATGAACAAAAAGGAAAGAAGGGAAACCATGACAGCCATCAAAAATATAACTAAACAAATGCAATTTTAATGTAAGCTTATTTTGCCCCCCCCCAAAAAAGCAAAGCATGATAAGTCAAAACAAGGTCAAGGAGTCTCAGTACAAATCGTCAGGTTTCTCAATAAATACAAACACTCTCAAATCTTTAGATAAATACCATTAATATTAGTTTTAGAATATTCCAAGCGTTGTTTACATTTATTTTATGGTTTTGACTTTCTGTTAAATAAATCAGAAACGCAATAAGATATCTTGAGCACTTAAGCAAAGTTAATGCTTTAGCCATTATATAAAAATAGAACAATGCAAAATGTACAAAAAAAATTTGTGCACGCACGCACACACACACGGACACACACACACAAGCTGAAAACATAATGTAGTAAACAGAAACATCTGGGCAGTTCTACATATAAAATGACTGGAAAGATTGTCACTGTGATACAGTAGCACTTTGCAGTGTAATATCCAGGATATACAGAAAACACTGAAATGTCATTTTTAATATTTTCAGATGGACTTCCAGGGATTCATTCTGGGGGGAAAACTTTATTTATCATCTACTGAGGACCAACAGAATTGATCCCATTTTCAATGTTAGGTACTTTTCACACTCTGGTTTTTCAAATTACAGTTTAAACTGTGTAAAATAATCAATAAGATTAGTGCAACCAAGAATGTCAGAAGCCCTCAACTGACAGGGTGCAGCTATACATTTAATCTCCATCAGTCACATCAAATAAGGCACAGTGTCTTTCTCAAAATCCATTCATTGGAAAGAAATGCTTGGCCTCACCTCTTTTCTGTGAATTCACAAATGTAATATTACACTAAAAGCCCATATGTTCATTCATTTTTTCAGCCAATAGTGAATGTGCTGGAAAGAATGTATTGCTGATACCATAATGCCAACAGCCCAGTTGTATAAAGTTGCTTTTGCCATCTTATGGCGCTTCTCAGGACAGGGTACAAACAAGCAGGCGTACCGCAACCACTCAACATCCTGTGAGCTTAATCAGCACCTTCCAGAACTCCAGCACTCACTCACAGTGTTAATAAAGAGCTAATGTCAGCTAAGCATTTTGCCACCCCACTAATGCATAAAACAGGCAAAAACTTACAGCATCTTACTGTACCAAGGATGCTAAAAGGAAGAGTTCAGTTACACTTTCTAGGGATCTCGAGAGGACACTTAAACCAATGTTTCCCAACCCCGGTCCTCGGGAACCCCCACAGAGCTCACAGAAATGTGGACTGTCTGGTACGAAGCTGGGAGCTAGCGAAAACGTGCACCGGCTGGGGATCCGAGGACCGTACTGGGAGTCACTGACTTAAAACGATTAACTGTGGTGCAGCGTTCTGCACAGGTTGATGATATAATAATGATAATGATCTTCCTTTTATTTAATCATCACCCGGGTCCACAATTTTCATGAAAACATGTCTATTTATAACACAGTATTTCTAATATAACAAACATTTTTCCCCAGAATTTACAAAGACATTACTCACAAACTCACTAGACACGATTACAAAACATTTCAAGTTCAGTCAGTGCTATTTCCATGGGTCCCTGTACAAGGTTAAAAACACATTCAGAAATGTAATTGCAAGAAAAATACTGCATAATCCAAAAGAATAATCAAATGTGAATGACACTTCTGCTACACCACACCTATGAACTGCTAGACCATGTTTATGAATAGTGGCTTTAGCGGCGCTCCCTGAACATGGCGAAAAAGGCAGCACACTTCAGAAACCCCATTCAAAACACTGTGTAGCAAATCCATGCTGCCATGGAGAGCTGGGCTCAGACGCCATTAAGGTTCACAGTGCTGCGTCACTCAGAGCCTCTTCAGGCTCCTCTGCCGTTGACTGCTGGAGTGGGGCAGTCTCAGCTTTCACTGCATGTTGCGTAGTTGATGGGTCAATGTGGTTCCTTCTAATTTACACACTTTGCAGCAGCGACGCAAGCATTGCTTTTTAAAATTAGTTGACAATTGTCAAATATTTACAGACATATGAACAATTTAAGGATTTCAGTTTCTTCTCCAGGAACATCCATACAGACCAGTTCTGATAATGACCACCAGACAAAAATAGTTGAGCAGTGAATTCTGTGACACTTTACTTAAGGGGGCACAAATAATACAGTATTATACTCTCACAAATGTATTAACCACAAACCAAGTCTTAGTTACATAATGAATGATCTGTTTGTTCATCATTATTGAATCGTGACATCTTTTAGAATAGAAGTTTTATTGTCACTATATTAAATACATGTTAAACCTCTGTGAACTACTGAAGGAACAAGTAACGAATAACAAAAAGTTCAATACTGATTTCATGTTCATATGACATTTTTTATATCAAGTAACGATATTTGTTAACAATTTGTACTTCAGTAGTAACCAAGTCACTACTAAGTATTAGTGCCCCCTCAAAGTAAAGTGTTACCCTGAATTCTTACCGGTCTACTACTGGACTACTTGTAAATGCCCCATGGTGTCACTCACGGCACACACAGGTTAGAGCAGCTACAGACTAGAGATTGTGTAAACAGTAAAGTGAGGACAGCACGTGGTTCGAGACTCATTTGCCCGTGTGCAGTCTTTATAGTACCTGTCTGACAGCTAACAGAATAAACCTGAGAAGATGTGCTTCACAGAGGCCATCTGGATCTTCTGGCTGGTGGCCCCCTCTTCTACCTCAGGTACTGCTCCTCGGACTGGCTGCTTTGGTCCTCCCCTTCTAGGTCGTCCAGCTCAGGGAGGTCCCCCCAAAGCAGTAGGTTCAGTCCTGGAGAAACACCCAAATTATATCGCAAACCTTCAATACATATTAGTTACATGTTTGAACCTGGTGTAATTTATTCTTATATTTGCAATGAGAGGGCGGGGGGGGGTGGTTGGTTTGTAGCTCAGCATGGTAGGATGCTGGTCTTGTGATGGGAAGATCATTCTTGGATCCCTTTAGCAATACCCTTAACCTCCAACAGCTCAATAGACTGACTAACCCTGGTTTCTTTCAAAACAAGCGAGTCACTTTGGATAAAAGTATCTGCTACATTAATGTAAAGTAATCACTAATAAATGTGTCTTTAGAACTAGCAAGACTCACAGGTGGCCAGCAAATATTGTGTCATAGATCAACTCAGGACTTAATGTTAACTGTGTAATGAACTGAACCACAACAGTGATTAAATGAGCACAGTACTGTTGTTTCCCCTTTATCACTGGCCCTAATCTTCTGTTTCTATTGTAATGCAAACCTGTTTCTCTCAAGCCCTCCGGAATGATCACAAAAAGCATAATGACATTGTGCTGGCTGAGGCAAAGCCATCGTAACTGTCAAAACTCCAAAGCTTTGTGATCCTGCCCATCAAGATACATGTGCTTTCAGGTACACAAAGAAAAGGTCAAGACAATACAAGTACGAGTTAATAGGACATGCTGGATTAGCACGTCAAGCAGCAAAAGTTTCATTGTTTATTTGCCCGTTTTCCATTTGCACACTGCCTACCACGAATACAGCATATAATCCTATTTGCACTGTCTCTGAATAGTATTTTTAACCATAGCCTTTTATTATTCTATTTAGGTTTAATTTTTAGCCTACTAAGTTACCTTTTATACTTAATTTAACGTAATTTATCTATACTTTGTCTATACTTTTTTGCAGTCTCAGGAGCCAGCCAGATCTTCATTTCACTACAAGTTACACCAGTATAACTGTGCATGTGACATGTGTGGACGTGCACATCTTCTGCAACACAGAGCACTTCTGAACTGATTCCAGATGAGTATCTGCCCACCCTAGATTCACAATGTCTTTGACGTCTTCAGTCAAATACGGCAGGTACAACTATAATCTAGGTGGGAAGGATTTATATAGTTCATATTTTTTTATAATTTGGAGTAACTCATAGAACCAGTTTAATGAATATTTATTTGGAGATTTCACAAACGTTTATGGCCCTAGGAAAGCTACTTATTGCAACCAGACCTCTCCATCTCTGCCTCTGTTCTGTTTATGATGACCAAACTGGACAGAAGGCGTGTGATGCCCGATGCCAAGCAACACCAACACGACCACATACAGCTCCTTCCTAAAAAGTCAGCTGAACTGTTTATGGAACAACGTTTAAAGTAACATCTAAATGGGTCCATATAGTTCTCTCCCTCTGAGAGAAGGGGGAGACGAGGTGTGGATCTGAAAGGCAGGCATCCCTCCTCATGTGTCTGGCCCTAATGCCAAAAATATGCCCCTGCATTTCATTCTAAATTATGTGATTGTTTTCCATCATAGATAAGCATCTAAAAATGTTGGCATGCACCTATAAAAGGATACATTCTCTAAGTAAACAGCCCAAGTGGAAAACAGGATCAAGGCACAGAATTGTTTTACAGAATGGTAGGATTAGGGTTGCCATGTACATATATAAGGATGAATTCTCTTAACAAACAAGCCATGGCTGACAGAATGGCAGAGCGGCAGGGATTCCCCCTGCATCAGGGAAATCCTCACCCGAGGCGTCCAGCCTGTTGATTGGTACGACTGAAATACTGTTGAACATCCAGAAATGACCGTTGTTACAGGAGTGCAGGCAGGGTGTGCACGGCGCCACCACGTGATAGCCGACAACGTTGCCACTGATGCAGAGAGGAGACAGAGGCACAGGGTCAGCAAGCATTCAGGGCACCAGCACACCAGCAAGGGGGGGGAACCAGGGGAGAAAATGAAGGGGACCATCACACTCTCAAATAATCAATCAATCAATCAAACAAACAAACAGACCAATTAATGAATGTAAAAAATGTATGTATGTTTGAATGAATGAATGAATGAACTGAAAGAACAATTGAGAGAACGAATGAATAAATGAAAGGATGCTCGAAATGAACGGTTTCACGTCCCCCCACACCAAAATAGGACATGTTTAAGTCAAAAATACATAACTAGAATATGGTTTCAGCCTCCAGTTTCCCAAATAATACACGAGTGGCTAAAAAAAGCCTTGTAAGCCAATAACAATGCAATCGATACTTGGCTGTCCCGGCAGACTTTATGAGTCAGACATTTAGAGGATATTAAACTATAGCATTTTGCTAGAACCTGAAAAACAAGAACAAACGTAACAATATAGCTGCCTGACAGTTTATGACACTGGTCTAGCTTAACAATCTAGTCACAGATTAATCTTCATTTATTAACATTTTTAAACAATACATTGAATATGTTTACAGGGCCGGCAGTGTGGCTCGAGCAGGTTAATGAGGTCATGCCTCTCAGAGTTTGAATGAATCAATGGCCCAGCACTGTGTATGTGGAGTCTGCATGTTCCCTACGTATTTCTGGTTCCAAAAAATGTGCAATTCAAGTGGACCGGTGTCTGTAAGCTGCCTATGGCGTGAGATTGCGTGTCCTCTGCCCTGGGCACTGGACTTCACTGGGAAAGGCTCCAGGCTCACAGTGACCTTTTGCCAGCTAAGCGGATAGGGAAAAATACATGGATTGAATTATGCAGTGTATTAAAAGATGTGCATTTGGTTTCTGCAGCTGACGTCCGTAGGGTAATGCAATAAGATATTTATTACTTACCACTTCAGACAGGCCACGTCTCTCAGTTTGCATTTACAGGTTTTTGTGGAATAGCAGACTGAGACAAAATCCACTGTTCTGCAGAGTAGGATTGAGACATTGTCACCAGCAAAACAAAATAATGCATTGAACACACTTTTTTCTATCCATGATTTTCACAAAGTACCATATGTATTAATTTCTACACTAATAGCTGCAACAGTGTTCTTGTTAACTAATAAAGAAAATCTGATGTCTAATCTGATCGCGTATTTGCACCTGCTCATAAAATGCATACAAAAATGCACCGTAAAAAAATAAACTAAATTAGTTTCCCTGTAATGGGGTAAATCCTGATATTTAAATACAACAGAAAAATCACACTCTATCTGACGGAAAATTGCCACTGGCTACGTGACCTGTCCGAGTTATCTAATTAATCTAAGTGATCTGATTGATAATTCGGTAGAGACTTACCTGTTAGGCGGTATATCAGTCGAAAAAAGTTCAACCTCTGTATCGGCTAAGAGCACAGCTTTCATCCCCCTCGTACAAAGTACACTATCGCAGTATGTACAATTCAGCTGCGTAACACATTTATTTTTAAAATAAGGTGTAGACATGGCGTTAATTTTTCCCCACCAATTACACCGAAATGCTGATGCAAGCAAGAAAACTTCAGAATACCATAGAAATATTCCTGGACAATTAGGCACCAGCTTTCCAGTAAGGTACCCTTCGCAAATAAGCTAGTTAACGGAAAGACACGTTACTTGGGAAGCGCGCTTATTTGTATGACAGACGTGATTAAATGCCCTATTTTATCTTGAAAGCTACCAGAAAAGACAAAACCTAGTAACCTGCCATTATGCTGGAGATAGAGCTAACTTCTGTGCAGAATATAACTTATAACATTAGCTAGCTAGCAGCACGGGTCGTTTACGGTGCTGTAGAACACCAGGCAGCTGTTGTTAAAGGTCTCTACAAACGCTCATAATGTTTAAAGGACGCTTCTGATAGAGCGGCGAGCTCGTTTCTGTATTTGTTTACACCTTCCTACTTAGAGCCGACAGCGGTGGGCCGGAACTTCCTGAAAGATTTTCAAAATGTGTCATCCTTCCTTTGGATTGGATAGCTGAAAACGTAACCAACCTGCTATTGGATCACATAAATTACTTAGACGAATGTGATTGGCAGATGTTAGAACTGCCAAGGACAGAGAAGCTCGCTATTGGCTGAACTATAACCAGCTTTCGGAATTTAACAAATTGGTAGCGGTTATGGTCTGATCCGTTTTGTTCATTGGTCGCAATATAACATCGCAGGAAAAAATCAATCAAATCACTTTTTATTATAAACGAACACCACTTAAACAACATTTCTAAAGTTATTTGACGACTATATTTATGATTTTAACACTGTAGAATAGTTACTTTAACAAAATTCAAGCAAATAATACTAGGTCCCGCCTCTTTTACCACTGGTAGGCATTTTAATTGGTCGACTTCATGGTAAGCACTAGGAAACGGTCCTTAAAAAAATGCTTATTCTGATTCGTTATCTTTGATGCCATTCTTAATAATATAGCCCAATGAAAAAACTAGAGAAATACTCCGCTTTCTTATCCATGCGAAGGGGCGGGCTTATTCTTTCAGACTTTGGAGAAATGTTCGAAAGTTGGAAGCGATGTGGTTGACGGGAAAAGCCCTTTTCCGAGATTAACAGAACCCAAATGGAACGTAGTATTCGAGGTAAGTTTTAAATAAATGATTCTGTTTTTACTGTGCAGGGGTAGTCTTGATCCATTGCGTTATGCGTACTGTAGGAAAAAAGTCTTATTTATTAAAACCGTTTGGCGAGAAAGTTTCAAAATGAGCTATATTTAAGCTATTTGCCGATAATTAATGTTATATTTGAAATACTATTTCCAAGGGTCAGCCTTACCTTTCTTCAGGGTTCAGAGTATTGGTGCGCTTTAGTTATGCGCTTTAGCCATTATCTCCTGTGTCGAAAATCTAATGTATGGTCTATGTGAGTGTTGGTTAGAGACCAGCTTTTAAATAAACAGCGATTACGCAAATTCATAGGTAAAAAGCTAGCTCATAGCAATACAAGCAATATAGCTAAACGTGTAACTGAATGGGAATGCTGATGCACGATGTAGTAGTGTGATGCGTACTCTTTATCTACACTTCCAATTGTTCTTGAAGATATTAAGTGTTAATATCACGTACCACTTTAGGTGAACGGGCTACAGTAACGCTCCAGAACATACTGGGCATGTTTAAAGTTATGACAGTATTGGTTGCTTTCTTATGTTAATAGTCAAAACGTATCTATTTGAAGAAACCGGCCAGTAAATTTTCCGTAATTCTAACTTTATTGTTCAGAGGAGGGTGGGGAAAGTACCCCCTTCCTAAAGAAATTCTGACGGTGTGACCACAGGGGTCCAAAATATAACTGCGGTAATCGTTATTCATTTCGCCTTCGGACGAGCATGTGATTTTGATTACAAAGATATTCACACGGTGCAGATCAAAAGTAATGTGTGTACTTGCATCATAAATCCTAATTATGCGCAACTGTCAGCCTCGGGGTTGCGGCGTGTATCCATATCTCTGCATTATCACACAAACCTATCCTTGTCTTCATTTCAGGGGGAAGTCAACCACTGCATGACACGCTGCTCGCCCTGCTATGAATGCTCGCAATAAGAACAAACTTTCTGGATACGACAGTCGGCTTGTTTTTGGTGCATGGGAATGAGCCTGCTATTTTTTTCTTTACTACCGTGATCAGGGACGTTTATATAAATATAAAAAAATCTCACGGAAGAGCACTGCTGGCTGAAGTCTCATAATGCGGACGGCTTGAACATCAACAGGAAACAATAACAAGTACGACGCTGGTTGGGTTTATCGGCAGTTTATTCGCGGACCTCTCGCTTTCTCCGGTCGAATCACCACGATTACGTTTATTTTATTGGCGAATATTGTTACTGCCTCGCCGTTCAATTTAGGCTTCTGAAATCAAATAGAGATGACGTCTCCAGCAAAATTTCGAAAAGACAAGGAAATAATAGCTGAGTATGAAACGCAAGTAAAAGGTAAGTGATGTCTTAGTATCATCTCCTTATGATTTTCACTATGGCTACTTCTCGCATATTTATTAACTACCTGTGCGTGCATGTAAAACAATCAATATATTTGTGTACAAAATATATGCACATGGGGAAACATAAACCTGGATTGATCATATCAGCGCATTTCTTTATTTTAAAGTTGAAGATTATTTAAAGGAAAATGCGGATGTATTGTATTATTTGACATTAAAGAAATCTGACCATTTGTTCTTGGTTAAGCAGATCAGATCAGTGGTTGGTGTGCATGCCAATAGCATGGTCTAGCAATATCGAAAGTCTGTTTAACGGTCGATTCTGCAGATCTTGGGTATATAAAATATTATACATTACAGACTGTCCTGCGTTTTATCAACATACTCTAATTACTTATGTAATTCCTACGCGTATCTGTTAAAATAGCACTGGGCGTTTTCGCCCCCGTTTCGTCCACAGTGCATGCAGCTGTGGTGCAGTTTGCATTGATATTTTTTAACACCCCCCTTATTTGGCGTGGCTGCCCACCGGACGCACACTGATCAGCAAACATGTTGGTCCGAACGGACGCCGGCGGCTCACGTGCGCCGAAAAGCAGTCGCACGAAGCGTTGCCTTGCGCGCCGCCCGAGGACGCGCGCAGTCTTGGGAAGTCCATGCTCCCCTTTTCCGTCGGAAAAGGGCGGGGTGTTTGCTCCTATTAACTGTTCTCGTCTTCCCCCGTCCCTGTCACAAGCTGGGTATTTTAATACGACGTTTTAGATAATAGTGTAGGTAAGGTTAGCTTTGCTGCGTAAACCTGGGTATTTTGGTGGGTGTGGGGGGAGGGGTGGCAAGGCGAGCGGCCAGTATTCCCGTTTCCTCCCCGGGAAACGTTTGCGTTTGAGGAAGCGTTTGTAACAATAACCTCCTTTTTCCTGCGCGCAGATGTGCTCGCGCTGGCTGGCTGCACGTTCCTGCCTGCTTATACGCGAGTCTCCTCTGCACATAAACACCGAGATGCTTTTAAACGACGTTCACACGATAACATAACGTGCCCTAGCCGTGTATGTCCTGAATCTACTGTATATCCAAATCTCGGATACCGGAATGTACCCTTTTTACACTTTCCGTGTTAATCACCTTCAAAAGCAAAGGCACTACAAAAAGCGAATTCGATTTCTGCCTCTTATAGATGCATGATTATTCCGTTTTTTTCCCAATCTCATAACAAAGCAAGCACCACGAAACGGATTGTACATCTTGTACTGTTGCCGAGTAGATTCATGCGGTTTTCCTAAATAAACACACGTTGCCGTTCCTAAGAATCTAACTTGATTTGTACAGATGTGGTCCACAAAGAGCCTGGCGAATGAGGTCAAACGTTTTTAGGTCATTGTCAGATTCTCAGTTTGATTTTAAATTCTGCCCTTGCATAGTGTGATATCATTGAAAGCAAAGCCTTGCACCATAAAGGTGATCCAGCATAGAGTTGGCATGAGGGTAAAAGGGGAGATTGGGATGGGGCAACACTGGTTGAACATAAGATGTCAGATTGGGTCAATCTGGGTTTGTATGGCAAGGTTTTTCTATTGCTCTGTAGCCTCTCCTGTTGTGTTGGCATGTTCCGAGTCCTTAGTACTGCAGCATAGCTTGAGTTCTGTATGTGTCGCTTAAATGTGCATGTGAGGCCCAGGAGTCACATCCCCCCCCTTGGGGACTCCCTTCATGTCCCTGGCAGCAGAGACCATGTGAGGAGTGCGAGGGGACGAGGAAGTGCGAAAGGAGCGGCGAATGCTGGGCACAGGTTCCAGCATGTTTGAGTAGACGTTTCGCTCCATTCAAAATTCATTGACTTTATTTATCAGTGAGGGGTTGGTGTAGCTGGCTGGGCACATAGAAATGTAATGTTAAATTTATTATTATCCATGATAGATGAGATGGCGAAACAAGTATCTTCAAATATCATAGTTCAGTGGTGCCTCAATTAGACTCCTTTGTGCAGGTCAGGATGCTCTTGGCTTATACCTTGGACTCTCATCTGATTTGCCAAAGCAAACCTAATGTAATATGACATAAGCTATACTGTGCAGCGCCCTAAACATATTTTCTGTGGTATTTTTCTGGCTTAAAGCATGCAAACACACTTCATTGAATTAGTGACATTTTCATGGTGGTGTGTGACAGCTTGCAGAGTAACAGGGATTGTGGAGATTGTGCTGGTGAGATTCGGGTGCAGCCATACTCGGTGTGTGCTGGCAATGAAAGCGCTGAATTGTAATACAATGGTGCGAGTCCTAGCAGCCATTGCTGAGTTCTAGGCTTTTACTGCTCTCTGGATCTTAGCAGGGGATCTCCTTGGTGCTCACAAAAATAAAAACAACACAATGATTCTGTGATTGGGTTTAGAGATATCTGACCATTCAATCGTAATCTGGGTGATCCGAACAGAGTTTTGCATGAGACTTGAATCTGCAGCCTGCGGGCGAAGCTTGTGATATTTCCGAAGAAAGCCCTTGGGAGCTATCAGATATTAACCAAACAATTCTCCAGTAGTTTGTGTCATGTCTCCAGATTCTGACGAGCGACCTGCGGAATTGTATTTCATTGCCATCCTCTTCTGTCAGGGAAAGTGAAGGTTTGCCTTCCCTTGGCTCCACTGCGTATGCAGCGTGTTGCGAGCAGAATGCCGCCTCCCCCAGACATGGAAACCTCCTGTTCACCCCGGACTCATGTTGTCAGATGGAGTCAGCGGCTGCATAGCCAGGGGATGTTTCTGCCTTGATGTAATGATTGCGCATGGCTGTGCATTCCTTGGTCCTCAGTAGCCTGACATGAAAGCCAGTGAAGTGAATATTGTCAAGAAGTTCAGGGATGTGCGCACTGATAAGCGGCCAGACATTGCGGTAATATGCTGATATGCTGCGATCAAATGGCAGTCATGATACTTCGGAGTCCGCCTTTTGCCTGAGTGTTCTCTGGAAAAGAAATTGCAGATGTCTGATTGAATTGCAATTCTTGCAAGTATGATGTTTAATACAGGGTATATAATAGTGTGAGATATTGGAGGGGGAACAACATTTGACTGTGCAGTATTTTCTTTGTTGCATTTTGGATAAATTTCTGCTTATGTAAGGTTTGGTAGAACATAGCCCTTGTTGCAGAGAACCTAAAACTTATTATTACATTTACATAAACTGTAAAGGTTCAAAGGTTTATTTTATTGTTGCACACAATGCAGTTATTTTAGTAACTTCCAAAGCCTACATTATCAGAAATGCAAACAAATGTATACAATATACAGAAGCATAGAAAACTGAACAGTATATCCAGGTAGTGGAACTGTTAAAGAAATGGGGACAAGCTATGTAAACCATAACACAACTTGCAGGAGTGACAGCTGGCATTTTATCAAAGGTTATTGCACATGTTTGCATATGTCAAAATGAATGGTCATTATCAGTAAATCCTAATAAGGTGGCATTGTAGGAGATCCCCCCCCCCCCCCCCCCCCCAGGCATAGCAGAGATCAGCTTCACAGCAAGTCACACTCTAGGCACAGAAAATTAGAAATGGCCAATGTAAATTAAAGTTTAAAGTGCTGCCTGAAGAACCAGCTTTGCTGCTTTAGAGAAACGGGGAATATCTGTTCTGGGCAGCAGTGAATCTCAGTTAAGTGATAAGAAGGTGAAATGCTGAAACCGCACATTGTTACCTAAAGGGAACCTCTGGTATCAGGTTATGTGTCTAGTGAAACTCGCGAAGTTACTTCAAAAGTGAGTACCGTAGCTGGTTTCGTGCCTCTGAGGGATGGACAACCAAGGTACCTGTTTGCCAGCAAATTGTGGGGTCACAAGCTGTTTGGTTGGAGTGATTCATGCGGTCCTACACTTGAACACACCCAGAGCTTAGCAAGCAGGCAAGATTGTTACAGAATTTTCATGAGCTCATTTCCTAAGACCGTAGCCTTCTCAAACCTGTCACTTTGTTGTTGTGTTTGGTCTGCTTATGTAATTTTCATTAATTTATAACCTCGATGGGGCTCCTGCTCTACCTGACAAACTGGAGGTTGTATCAAGCTTTCCCGTTGTGTGGTTGTATGTTAATGTTTTTCATGAATTTAGCTCTGGAATAGGATCAATAACTTAATGGGAACAGATTCTAGTTGTTTCATATGAATATCTAACACCTAATTGGATTGGTACGAATGGGTCATTTAGCATTGATCGGATATCGACGATAAATCGTAAGTGGCGTAAAATCGAAATCCCTGTAATTATGCGACACGGCTCAAGGCAGCGCCCCCGTGTTCCATCAGCGTAGCTAGCCCTGGTGTTTTTGTTTCACCGGATGAACGGACAGCAGCTGTAAATGGTCTGACGCCTCTTCCCACCTCACCCTCGTTGGTAATGCTGCAAACGTTCATTTCGTCATGGCTGCTCACGTACGCAGGGCTCATCCAGGCCTTTCCACTGTTTCCGGTCAGTAGCTAAAGTCTATTGGGTTATCAAGTGTCCCGTGTGTTTACCTGGATCTCCCATTTCGTCTGTTTTTTTTTTTTTTTTCCTCATGCCGGCGTGCATGTGTCTATACTGTTGAGAGCCTAATTTTAATGATTTGTCGTACTGAGAGGAAGCTAACAATGTCCACATGCCCCAGGCTCCCATTTCCTGGTGGGTCAGCTGGTTTCCTTGGAAGGAACCTTAAGACAGCCACAGTTTATATCCCCCAGCTGCATATTCATTTTAATAGGGGGGGGAAATCATTTTTGCAGTGTCACATCCAGGAGGTTTTTGTTTTTTCCCCACAGGGACATAAATGCTAGCAAGGCCCACAAATGGCTGTGTCCCCATGGTAGTAATGAGCACGCAGCAATTAGCAGGGTCCAGCATTGATCGGGCAGTGCACCACTCAATTTACAACTTAATGACCAGGTGGGATTATCATGCAGTGGAAAATGGCGGCCTTCTCACACGCAAGGGCCAGAAAAATCACTCGGAAAGGATGTTTGCTTTGCCGTAGAAGGGGAGAACCCAGAGCGGTGGAAGAACGTGTTCCAAGCTTTGAACTTCCTGCCACAAGTATGGCTCTGATCTCTCAGACTGCAGGGCGGTACTGAAAGGTCTGCCGTTCAAATATTTTGATTTTTCTTATGGACTCTTCCGGATTCAGTCCTCTGCTTTGTTTCTACCAGTTGGAAGACTGTTGCAATTGCATTAGTCACCCATCTTGGTGGTAAACTCCAATGAGTCCAGTCCAGCACACAGGTCCAGTACCACAGGGAGGGTCAGTGAATGGCATTAGGATCATAGCTTGAGATATGGGGCTTGGTGCTACTCTGATGTGAGTATCTGGTCCATAGGGAGTTGCTCCTTCTCCTCAGAATGCTTCTTCCTGCATGGACATAATAATTTGAAGCAGAAGTGAAATCCAGCCTCGTTAGCTCTCAGCAAATGAACCGTCTGCTCATCTCCCTGCTGCAGCCATTTTTAAAGACCTGCTCTTTTGTGGAGGGGCTGAGCAGAGGCCTGGGGGGTCCTTTTTGGAGAGTCCAGAAGCCCCATGGCGGGTCTGCTCTGAAGTTGTGCCTGGATGTTCTTGCTCTAAGCCTGTTGACCTCGGGGATGTGGAGCTAGTTGTGAGATTAGAGAAGGGGCCCCTGCCTTCCCGGACTGTGATTGTTACCGTTGGATACCTAGGGGTTTGTAGTACGACCCCTTCGCTCCAAGTCAGTCTTGGGTGATGGACGATGAGGCATCTCTGCTTGGTTTTGTGATGCTCAGCCTCTGGATTCTCTTATCATCCATCGTTTTTTCCTTTGTTTTATTTAGCGTCAGTGAGCCGCAGATCGGCTGCTGCTAAACCACCCTTCCATCTTCCAGCTGCTTGTTCTCATCAGGGTTACTGGGCCGCTGTTGCTCTTGTATAAAAACCAAATATCGCTTTAGCTTAATCAGCAGGTCTCGCTTCCCTTTTCTGTGTTTGTGGCACTCCTGTCTCTCTTCTGCTTTGTCTAACACTTTTTTTTTCCCTCTACTTGTTTGTGGTGTCTTAACAGAATGTGGTTGGCACGTTCAGTGGGTAAAACGGTGGCTTTATGAATTCTGCAGAAGGAAAAGTGTTACCCTATTCGGAGAGCAGAGTTGGCTTACTGATTTGGGCGACATAGGCAGCCGCCTAGGGCCCCCTTTTCTGAGCGGGTGCCGACTTTTCGGGTCCGTTTCTCTTGTTCCCAGATGGTGCACACGGTGCTGTACATGCTCCTTGCGCTGTGGAGGGGGGGGGGTTGCCAGGAATGATGCTTGTCTAGGGCTCCACGTGAGCTTTGACTGGCACTGTCAGGGAAGTGCAGTGAGTCAGATGGATGACTGATGTTGATGATGGGGTGGTGTTTTATTTGCACGCATGTACAGCAGATGCTTCAGCTGTCCTAATTCAGTCATGCAAACAAGCACACTGCTGATCTGTTTATCCTTCAGGTGTGGGGGTGGAGTTTGTGGAGCACTGTGATTGTGTGTATCCCCCCCCTAATTGTCGTTCCCATTCTAACATGCCAGTCCACCCATCAAACAGCTATGGAACATCTCGTCACCATGACATTAGCGTCGCAGAGATCAGACAGTTGGCACCGTGTGGAAATGTGGGGGAACTTGTGCAGTTTATCACCCCAGTCTCTTAGAATCTCAAAACGTACTACAGTGAAATTTACTTTGGTGTTATAACACTTGCCATAACGCCTGAGGTGGTGTTATGGGTAAGTGGAGATGGTCTCAGCCACAGCTTGACTTGCTCTTCTCCGCATCTTGATCGAAGGGACGAGCTCTGTGTGGAGGTCTCCAGTGGACCTTGGTGTGTGTGTGCGCGGTATGTTCTGTGAAATCGTATGTTCACAACCTTCTAGAAACCATGCACGCCCTTGCTTATAAATCAGGGGTGCAGTTAGCAGTGGGTCGGATTTTTTCCGGGGGCGGGGCAGGGCGGGCCAGGCTGGGCTGTCTGCTCTTGGTGAAGGTAGCTGGCCAGATGTAAATCGTGGGATCAGACCACTCAAGTGATGCTTGAAGAAAACTCTTGGTTCCTTGTTTAAGTGTTTAATGAACCGATCATAAAAACATGCTCTAAAAGCCAAGTGGATGGTTAGTTTCCTGCCTTTAACTGCTCTTATTTTCTTTTATTATTATTTAATAATGTCTTTGAGCAGATTTCCTCTGGTAGAGGCCCTGAATGGCTCCCAGTTTAGTCCGATCCACTCCAATTTAACGGTAATCCTGGGATGCACCTGCCATTCCCTGTCAATCCCCTTTAAATTCCTTTAAACATCTGCATTATGACAGGGAGGTGAATGGACTGTTCCACGATATCATGAACATGAGAAGAAAACCAATGGTGGTTTCTAATGTTTTCTAAGATGAGACGTTTCCTGTG
This sequence comes from Paramormyrops kingsleyae, assembly GCF_048594095.1. Taxonomy (NCBI): domain Eukaryota; kingdom Metazoa; phylum Chordata; class Actinopteri; order Osteoglossiformes; family Mormyridae; genus Paramormyrops; species Paramormyrops kingsleyae. The sequence continues at coordinate 29,874,093 of NC_132804.1, forward strand.
CTGCTTATTTTAGCTGTATTATTTTCAAATGAAAAATAATCCATGAAAGCTTTCCCCCCCCCCCCCCCCCCCCCTTTTGGTGCCCCTGCAATGCAGGCTGGGTAATTTTGGCTTGAAGTTGGCAGGACAGAGTCAGCCGCTGGAATGGGTCATCAAACTAAGCATAGCGCTTTGGCACACGGATGTCACGTGTGTTGTTACGGTCATACGTATGAATACGGGCTGAGGTCCGGGTTTGCTGATTTGTTGTGTTCTGTGTCCTGTATCGTCTGCCAGGTGCCCCCACGGAGCTCAGCTTCCCTGCTGCACTTGATCGATCCACTCGTCCCGCACTGGTCTTCAGTGACATCATCACCAACCTCTATTTCCTATTGGCTGAAGCCGCTTGCTTCAGTTTGTGACTTCTAGAAACCATGCACGCCCTTGCTTATAAATCAGGGGTGCAGTTAGCAGTGGGTCGGATTTTTTCCGGGGGCGGGGCAGGGCGGGCCAGGCTGGGCTGTCTGCTCTTGGTGAAGGTAGCTGGCCAGATGTAAATCGTGGGATCAGACCACTCAAGTGATGCTTGAAGAAAACTCTTGGTTCCTTGTTTAAGTGTTTAATGAACCGATCATAAAAACATGCTCTAAAAGCCAAGTGGATGGTTAGTTTCCTGCCTTTGTTAACTGCTCTTATTTTCTTTTATTATTATTTAATAATGTCTTTGAGCAGACATTATTAAAGCCCACTGAGCCATGAACACAGGTACGAGCTTTGCTGCTGAAAATGGAAACATTGGCGCAAAGCTTCAGCGGCAGAGACGTATCCGTGTGCTATATTGTAGCCGATCGGTGTAAACACTACCCAGACATGTGCTCTTGTTTATTTCGGTCACAATGGGCGTATTCACATATTTCTTTTTTCCAATACTAACTGTCGGATTATCATGTTGTTATCATGCGAATAGCGCAATTTGCAAGTGGGAAGGCGATCAGAGCTGCTTCGAGACGCAGACGCTTAAGTCAGTCACTCTTGTTCTTTCTATTCGTATCACGAAGCTATAAAAATATATTTAGTTTCTACCTATATATATTTTTGAAAAGTAGACCGTCCAAGGTTTCTGAGGGTGTTTTTTAAATGTGTATATGATAAAACCTCGCAGAGTTATTTAAATGGTTTGGCGAAATTTCTGTCAGATCCCGCCGGCGGGACCGCCGACCCCAGAGGAATTTAATATTCTAATCTAATCAGTTAACGGTTAATGTTCGGTTAACGAACGGCGGTTGTCGGTTGGGAAAATTAATCGAAATGAGCATCCCTAGTCTAGAGAGAAGCCTTTTTTGTTTTTTTTTAGCTCAGAGGGGCAGAAATGTTTCATACGGTTTCGCCATATGTGCGCCGTGACAGACGGGACGAGCGCTTCAGCTGGATGTGTGGTCTGGCTGCGAGACCGATCCCTGTGAGGATCTGCACGGAGATGGAGTGCAGTAGGTAGCAGTGTCCAGCCCAGTTCCCCACAGTAATGCGGTTCCGAATCAGCTGGCAAGTTTTTGCCTAAAGCGGCCACAGAGCTACCGCTCCTCCTAATGCCTTTTTAATGAAGCGATTAATCTATCAGTCCCCTCTCTCTCTCCTAGCTTCAAAAAGCTACAGGCTTACCTGCAATGAATTCTGCAAGGCTTGTCGTTGGCCATGATTTCAAAACTGCAGTTAACCATCTCAGGCATTTTGAGAGACCTACAGCACCGCTGGGTTCCCCCCACCCTGTTGAGTCGTCTGAATACTGCTCAGCTTCTGCTTTGCTTTAAATTCAGAGTGATACTCCGCTTGTAGGCATGCGTCGATAGCAGTAGGGTTACAGTGAAGGCTGCATACTCAAATTGACAAGCACAGACAGACTGTAGACACGGATATAGGCTGGCCGTGTTGTGCAGTGAGACGGACCTATACATGCCGCATTGCCCAGAGGCTGCCAGCGGGGATGAGTGGGGAGGGGGAGCCGTGCTCCCCGAGACAAGCCAAGCGGGGCCTCTGCAGCCTCCTGCGGCTCATTTAAACCAGATGTTCCCCCTCCATGGAGCCTTCGTCTCCGCGAGGTCAGGGGTGAAAGGTCTCCATGGCAACCTCAGTGCTGGCACGCTCGGTCTCGAATGCGGCGAAAGGAATGGAGTAGGAGGGCAATGAATCGTTGCTCTTTCCATGGCCACTGTGACTCTTGGGTGTGGGAATTGGATGTATTTCACAAATGAGGGGGGGGGGGTGTTCAGTGCCGCCTTGTCCTCATGGTTCAGGCTGTGGGGTAGGTAAAAGCACAGCCCATGTTCCCAGCCAGCATGTCAACACATTTTGGCGAGAAGCAAGATTCTACCAATGGTCCAATAATGGCAATGATGCAAAGTGAGAATATCACAGCTTGTTAGGATCTGTCGCTTTCGGTTTAGCGTCGACAGTTTCAGGGACAGCTACTTGCTTGTTTCAGCCCCATCTCCCAACTGCAATCCTGGGTCCTCTTTCATTTGTTATGATCCATCCTTCGTACAGGACCAGACTTTGTCAGACTGAAGGATCTTGTCTAGCTTTTTGTGGGCAGCTAATTGTCTGTTATTAACACAAAACATCTGGTTGCATCTTGACAGGCTGGAATTTTGTGCCAGTCATTTTGGCTGTTGGCAGTGTACGACCAACAATGGTTTCCAGCATTGTGCTGCAGCGTGTAACAGAAGGTTGCTCCAAGGCAAACATCTCAAGTGCTTTCTGAATGCTCAAATTCTGTTCCCCTGAGCAGCCGTCTGATTGGTATTCCTGTGCAGTCAAGCGGCGTCCTTGTCGATGTGTGGTGCCGATGAATCTCCCGTCTTTCTTGGGTGAAATGTTCCCATTTTAATCCCAGCCAAAGGCTGCAAGATCCCTGAATTCTGGGGCACGCAGATGTGCTATCGCTGGAATAATCATCACGTTACGTCTTCAGCTCAATCCCTAATGAATCTGCAGTATGTTATTGGCAAACTAGACCCATTTATGTTTTAATCTTTGCTGTTTCACAGCTGCTGCTGTGTATAAGGTGCACATCTCCTGGATGTTGCTCTCAAAGTATCTGTACATCAGAATTAGTTAAAGTACTGTGCAAAAGTCTTAGGCAGGCAAAGAAAATGATGTTTAGATTATCCTCATGTTGGTGTAAAACTATGATATTATGCCTGTCAAAGTGTGTCAGCTTAGCCATTTCAGAACCTCTGCTAAAATCACCCCAGTATTTGCAGCGACCGTCCAGTGCAGCCATGTATTTTTTGACTTGGCCACTAGCTCACCTCTTACAGCTAGTCAATCTGTCACTGACTTTTTAAACCAAATTATTTAATTGAGCTGTTGGTGAAATTTAACAAAATCATGGAACGGCTGAGGTGCCCCTGAGGAGAAGTTTGGGAACTGAAGCGGTGTTCATCTAGCCATCCAACTAGATATCAGTAACTTTTTAGAAAACAGAAGAAATTATTACTAGTTTTTATTGTGTTACTCTTAATTAGCACATGTTCTAATGTTAAATTATGTTTTTTGTTCTAAGCCAAAGTACACTTGCTACCCAGATAAACAGCTTTAAACATTTCTTTGGACTGCCTAAGACTTTAGCACAGTACTGTATATATATTGGCCATTTGCTGCAGTGCTGCATCTTGGTGGTGGTCATTGAGTGACCATGTTTTCCTTAAACAGTCCTTTAGGGTGTTTGACATTTGTTGACACGCATCTTCCTGGCTTCTTCTGGAATGACTGTGCTGTGCTGGCTTGGTCATTCTGGATACGATCCAGCCTGGGTGTCCAACTGTGTGCAAGTCTACTGTTCTCAAAGGTAACGCAACAACCCCCCCCCCCCCCCACCCCAAAAACTGTCTGACAAAGCCTCATTGAAGTGGATGTGGTCATCACTACAATACATTTCAGTGATTGATGGTTCTCTTTGGTCAAGATCTACCCAAAAAAGCAGTGCTGCTGGCAGCCCACTCCTCACATTCCTGAGCCTTGGGAAACTCTTTCTCTGTTGGTGTCCTCTCTTTCTCACTCACTCACACACTCACTCTCTCTTCAACGAAGACCCCATTGGGGGTGGAGGTCATTTCTTCAGACACAGTGGGGTTTGGTCATTTGACCTCACTGCCAGTTCTCCTCTGAAATGTTCACCAGAAATGTTTTATCTCACTAACTGAAAGATTGCATGTTGTGATTCCTTTAGCGGCTTCTTATAAATGTCACACTTAATTTTTGCTGCTCTACTCGGATATAGCATTTCTCTGTGAATATGGTTGCTCAGTTTTTAAGTGACATGATATGACGAGGTATTAGAGTGATGTAATCGCTAGAAAAACTGCAATAAAGGCTTGATGTATGCCCTTGATTCCATCTTAAAGGATTGTCATCATTCTCTCTGCAAGACTACTAAGACATTTAGTCTGAGTATCTTGTTCTGCAGAAGGAGAGCTTTCAGCTAAGTGCCTTTGTAGATAACGAACCAAGTGTTGTGTATGTTTGTGGGTTTCTTTTTCTTTTTTCTTAAATGAAAGATATGGCCTGTGCACTGACGCTCCTTGAGGCAGTCTGATACTTACTCAGGGAATCTCTCCCCTCCATTGTCTGGTTTGCTTGATTTTTTTTTTTTGTGTTGGAGCATCTGTGTTGGTGCTGCCGATTTTGAAACAAGATGAAGTAAGGCAAGCAGGATCTACTGTTGCTTCTGGTTTCCCTTGACATCAGACTTCTGTGTTGCAGTGTTCACTTTAGGCAAAGACCTTTCGTTCAACCCTGAGTGTGGAGACCCTTTTGAGGAAGGTCACACCTTGAAGCCTCTGAATCCTTCCTGTTAAAAAAATAAATAAATAAATCCTCCTAGAAGGTCTGCTCGGGTTTCGGAGCTACAGTACTTCATTGTGATTCTCTCTTTCTACGTTGACATAGCAGATTTGTTTGTTTTTGTGTTCAGCTGCGCTAAGGGTTTTCAGAAAACACATGCTGACCGTAGTGTTTGTGAAATGAAAGAATGGGAAACGGTGCTGATGCAAAGGGCTGAGCTGTCAGGCAGTGAAATGGAGGATCAAGGCTTTCAGCGAATGGCTCCGAAATGGTATCCGTGCCCCGGATTGTTCTGGTAGTCTAACATCAGTGCTGCTTTCCATTTACCTCGGAAGCTGGAGCTCAGAAACATGACATACCCGAGTTACCAGTGTTCCAGTAAAACAAGTCAGAAAAACATTTAACGGTACCAGTTCCAGCCAGGTTCACTGTTAGCCATTATTTGCAATTCCAGTTGATGATAATGCATTGCACGGTATTTTGTGCGTACAAACCATGTAGCAACATGTTTGCAAATAGCGGTTGGACAGTACTGTGTGTTTGACACACATAAGACGTAAGTGCCAATAAACAGTATATATTAGAGATGCACAGATCGGTATCGGCGCCGATCCAGACCTATTTGACGGATCGGGTATCGGCCATGCGTGACCGATCCACGTCCTGTACTTACTTATTTAGTTTTCGGCAATCAATCGCACGACAGCTCTTTCCCATTTTACATGTGTTTTTTTGTGGCATTCAAATCGAACGCTATCACTGCCCCTCTGTCTTTTTTGCTACTCAGTGGTTGTGAGTACAGTGACTACTGCCTGCTGTGACGTCATGCGCATACCCTTGCGCATGACTGACCTATCGGCAGTTGTGTATCGGAATCGGATTGGAACTGGAAAAAATGTGGATCGCCCATCTCTAGTATATATGTATATGTATGTATATGTAGATATATATCTATATCTATCTACAGCTTTCATTTCTATTGATGAATAGTGCAGCCATCTTGAATTCTGAGGTCAGGGTTGTAGAGGTTCCTCTGACTTTCTGAACCGGAACTTCGACTCCTAGGGCGTTCCAGTTGAAATTTCCGACTAGGAGCTCTGAAATTCTGACTTCCCAGTTCAAATGGAATGCACTGCAAAGCACGACGGGTAGAAGATGCTGAAATCTTTTGCAGGTCACGCGTGATGCCTCGTATTTGAGGTCCGTGCGTGATTTTGCCCTGTTCTCTTCATTTCCTGGGATGCACAATGGCACTGTAGTTTCCCTGCAATAAAGGGCACGTTCCTTTCTAGTTCTGTAGCAATGCTGTGGAAGATGAGGGCGTCAGTCTCTACTCCCTACTGAACATCTCCCCTACCTGTCCACCAGTTTATTTTACGCTATTCCTTGATGGTTCTTGTAAGGTGGGGACCGGTGTGTGGCCAAGCAAGTTTGGCCTTTGAGCCTGTGGTAGGACGGCTGTTGGTTCAAGTCCCATGTTTGTTAAAGCAGCCACTCCTCTATTGGGCCCTTGAGCAAGGGCCTTAACCCCTGACTGACCCTCTCCCCAGACTGCAATCCTCACTATCACAGAAGAGCAGGATGGAATATGCAACAAAAAATGAATAAATTCCAAAGTAAAGCTGCATTAATCGTTAATGGTGTGAATTATGACCAATGGAGGGGAACTCACTTTTTTGGCCTTCAAATAATGTACAGGTTCTCTTGTCACCCAAAGTATTTATGGTTAATGGCCTGTTGTACCATAGCTGCTGTTTTGTGATATCATGTTCTCATGGTTTAGTCAGGCACACCTCTACAAAATGACCCTCTACATGTTAGGTTTGTTTGGGACAAAGGACATCCTGAAATGATTTGGGGGGGTGGGTGGAGCGAATAGGTCCCAAGTTCCTGGTGACACCAGAGATAAACTGGGCGTTTGTCCTGCACGGTTCACTGTGACCCTGCTTCACCAGTAATCTAAGCATTTTTTTCCCCCTCATTTCCGGCATCACATCCTGCCAACACTCTTTCCCATATTGTCTCTGACAAGCAAGAATGTGTTTTTTTTTTTTTCTTTTCTTCCAGAACACTGATTTTATTGAAGTAGTTTGATTATTGTGTCTGTCTGTAGGATTCATCGATTCTCTGCAAGTACATACTGTGTGGGAGGTAGGGCATCTGCCTCTCTGCCCTTGGGTTAGGAACTCTTCCCGCTGTTTTCCCAGCAAATATTTACCTGTGTAGTCATGTAAAATGTGAAGCTGTACAAGGTTCTCTGGTCACAGCTGCTGCGAGCACAGAAACGGTAAGTCAGTCCGTTTAGGAACCGCACGCATGCCTGAATTAATGGCTCTGAGCAGGAGGTCGTGGGGAGGTGGGGAGTGGTTTGCAAGGCCGCCGTTCTCCTCTGTTTGTGTTGGCCCGGGGTGTCTCTCGGACCCCGCCGATAACAAGGCCCCCTGCTCCCTGCAGCCGTCCCTTGGCTGCCCGATCTTATTTATTCAGCGCCGAGGCGCACACAGACCCCGTCTTCCAGGCAGCGCTGAGGAAAGGGAGCGGCTCCCTTCATTGTGTCCCCCTATCTCGAGTTCTTTGGACTTTTTTTAGGACGAACCTTTTCATATCCCAGATGAAGTGCCGTTTATGCGACTGAGTGCAGCATTCGCCGTAGCTTGCGGGATAACTGAAGTCGCCACCGTAATCTAATCACAGAGCGCTCCAGGGTGGTGCCGAGGAGTCGACTGGGCACGGTGGAGGTTTCCATGGCAACGGGTCTGGATCCCTGCTTTCTGGCTCTGAGGCGTGGCCCCCCGTGACTAGGAAAGTGGCCCGTCTGAGGTTGGCCGCCTGCGGCGATGTCGACTGTAACACGGGCACAGCTCTCTCCTTTACCCCGCTGCCCCCGTTGGCGCAGTGAGGCGGTTGGGAGAACTTGTCAGGAAGGAGGCTGGTTCCCATGGAAACCGTCATAGTGGCAAATGTGTATCCATGCAGTGTGGGGCTGGGCAGCGGGGGAAAGACACCAGGGGGAAGTTGGTCATGCTTGTCCAACCTGGGACGCTCTGGCACGCCTGGGCACTGTTATAATACCAAGATAGGTATCAGTCTATCCAGAATAATCCACTAAGGGTGAATAATAATAATATTATTATTAATAATAATAATAAATAATAATAATAATGCAAGTGATTCTACTTCTGTGTCCTGGCACTGACGCCATCTTGGTGACAGTCACGTGGAGGGTGGCTGCACCCCGATCTCGACCATCCCACCGTATTTCGATTTCACCTCGCTGGCGGACCGATCGCGTGGTCAATTCGGGATGGCGGGGGTAGGGTGCTGGATTCTGCGCTCTTTTGAAGTCTCTGTAATTTTGCTCGGGGGCACAACGCTTGGGGTCAAATATGAGGTTTCACTCTTTCCGGGACGGAGATGGTGGGCGACGCCCGGCAGCAGAGGGATGGTGACACGTGACAGCTGGTAAGGCTCAGCGGGAAACCAGTGTCATCAAAGCCTCCCCGTGTGTCCTGCCATCCTGCTATTGTCTTGTGCAGTCGCTGCAGATGTTACCAGCAAGAGGACCATGCAGTTTCCGCAGCCTGCTTTCTTGCGCTGCTCATGGCCACTGTCCTTGCTAATTGAAATACCCCCGAAGTAAAACTTATTCCTCGATCATTAGAAACACTTTGATGCTTTGACAGCTTAAGGTCAGTGTTCCCTTTATACCTGCTTATCCAAATACCTCAAATCCCCTGCTAGCTGAATAATGTTCCCACAGGCGTCGGTAGCTATAACTGCTGTGTGGTAATCTATCCTCCAACTTTTGTGTTTTTCGATTTTAATGGCATGACAGAGGCCCATTGGGCCGAGAGAGGTCCTCAGACAGCTAAATATGCTTTAGCGGAATTTGCTCGGGAATAATGACTTTATTTAAAGTGTAATTACATGCCTCTAAATGGCATATTTGTGTTTTGGGTTTTTGAATTGGGGGTATCGTGTGTCCTACTGCGGGTGACCCCTACTCTGGGAAATGGATTCTATTTGGAGCAGCCCATGCACGTATATCTCATGGAAGCTTCCAGAAGCATTTCTCACTCTATGCTTGGCCACACCCGGCCACTGAAAACAAAGGGTGCCGGGGCCTCTCTGTTGCATCTGCTCCTACGACGCGTTGCTTAGGGACCGGATGGTGTGCGTTTTAGCGGAAGGCCGAACACAATGTTCCAGAGCGGGGAGCTGAATATTTCCCAAAATAGCTCTCCAGCGAGGTCTGTCCCAGGGGGGCCTCGGATACACGCCACGGTCCTGAGGATCCGTCAACCCGGGAGGGGGCCATCCCAGCACGTGGCGTGAAACTGAGGCCATGAAAAGCCATTTAATCACAAATACAGCAAAGCGCACAAAACAAAGGGTGCTAGCAGAGAATGTTAAATCTATCAGTGGGGATGCTATAATGTAGCTTCCCAGGTGAAGGGAACCCCACCCCCCCCATATGTGAGAACATCACAGCATCACCTGGTTCTCAGAGCGGCTCCACGAGAGCACCAGTGGGTCACAGACGCCGCCGTGCCCTCTGCAAGAAGACGGACGCCATCTTCAGAGCTTCAGCTGTGATGCGACTAGATCTACAGCCCAGCATTTAAAGAAGAAAAACAATCAAAATACATCTCAAGATGCCTCCCCACTTCTATATTGGGTGTCCCCATGAATAGGGCACCTCGCATGTCTCCTACGAGAGCACGCCCAGGGTTAGGGTTATAAGCCCTCAATTCTGATGGTGCGCGAGTGAAGGCGAAGATGCCCAGAGCTGGAGAAAGGGCCCGCTATTGGCCTGTGAAGGGGGATCTCGATAAAACATTCCTGTGTTGTTTTGGTGTTAAATTCTCCCTGTTACTTTGAGCTGTCCTGAGCTATTTGACAAAGTCATAAAAGAAACGGGGAAAACTTGATGGCTTCACCTACCTGCAAGGTGTTTTGCTTGTAAGGGGAGACGGCATTTTTCATGCGAGCATTTCTCCCCTTTCCTTGCTGCTGTGAGCTGTAGCCCATCCTCGCGTTCAAGGCAGAACGTGAGCTGGCCGGCTTCCCGACAGCACCGGGAGGGCGGTGTAGGTTTGTGAGTGGGGGAGGTCTGTGTTTTTGCCAGCGGGGGCCTGGACACGTTCGCCGGTGTGGGTATGGCCCGCCTTGGGGATAAACCTGGTGCGTCTGTCATCGGCGTGTTTGTGTGGGACACGTCCCAAGATGCGTCGGGCGAATAAGGGTCTGTCGTGATAAACGCGGAGCTATGATGTTCCTCTGTCCGTCCCCTCCCCCCTTCGCGCCAAGAGATGGCACAGAAGCGCATCTGCTGATGCAACGAAATCCCCTGCCGCCGTGTTTAGCGCTGTACCGCAGGCAGTGCGGATCTGCAGAGGGGAGGAAGAGGAGCAGGAGGAAAAGGTGGGGAGGCTGCTGTGGTTTGTCTCTCTGACAGCCCCGCAAAGGCTGCTCATTTAGCCAAGTGCAAAGCTGTTATCCACATTTTTTTTTTGTATCAAGCGTTTCTGTGATTTGACAGTCACAGCATGGCTATTGTGGTATTTAAAGATCCCATTTTCTCAACTGATTTTAAAATTTTTGTCTTATGCCAATGCATATTCAAAAAAATATTTTATAATAGATGCAGTTTGAGTGGTGGATCACAGGAAGGAGATTTAGATTAATCACATTATCTGCTGTATTATTGATGTTACTTAATAATAGGTCTGATCCTTAAATAACATGTCTCCATGCATTATAAATGGAGTTCAAACCAGAATTTTGATAATTAACCCATATATTCTTGCATGGCTAAATTTAAAAAGCCCCTTTGGGTCACCATCCAGCAGAAGTACTCGGGATTAAATAGTGAGCCCCCCCCCCCCAGAACTCAGTGCTGTCATAATGAGTGATCACCCCAGCCCTTATACTTTTGTACAGGAGAGCCTAAAATAAGCTTATTGGGGGTTTGCCTGGTGGTCTGTGATAACTGCACTCTTTGGCTGTCCATTCCTTTTATCTTGGTCAGTGTATGATTTCAGAGTGGTTTCAGTGTATGATTTCAGAGTGGTGTTTTTTTTGTTTTTTTTTTCCTCCCCTTCACTGAACACTGGGAGATGGTGAGAGCTGACGCTTAGTGAGGTTTATCCACTGTCTCTTTAGATGTTTCTGAGTGTGGGTTTGGGTGCTGCCGCCTCCCCGTGACTGGCCGGAGCACCCTCCCGATGTTCACGGCGCCCTCCTGAGTGCTTGTGGTTGGCCATCCTGCTTTCCTGCCACCTGAAATGGCCCCATTTCCTGCTTCCTGTTCTGGTGTCTCCTGGCCAGGTCTCTGCTCAAGTCATTACTGGCCCCTTCCCAGTCTATCAGCTAAAACGTTTTCACACTGGGACCTGTGGGAGTGAGTTTGCACGGGGATGTGGTGGGGGAGGATGAACAGGAGGATTATGGGAGATTAAGAGATTGAAGCAAAGCCTCTCTGATTCAGCAAGTTCTACTCAGCATATGTCTGGTCCTCAGATCGATCAAATTGTTGGGTCTCCTCTTACATTTCATTTAGTGAACATTTCATTTAGTGGATGTTATGCTTTGACCAGTATGATCTTTTGCTCCATTCCATTTCCTAAGCTGTAGAAGGCAAGCTACCACATTCCATACAGGATTGGATGTCATTGCACAGATATTTGAGGTGCCTGTTTATTCTATGGTATTACCTGCTCTCCCAGGGTGGGGGGTGACTTATTTAGGCAGATGTTTGCCTAAATATCTGCGTGTGTTTTACCCCCATGTTCAAAATAGAATACACAGTGGCCAAATCCCTTTGCATCCTGGGTAACGTGACCTCTGTGCTTGTGGTCAGGAGGTCGCTAGTTTGAATCCTGTCTGAATTAGAATAGTCACTACTCCATTGGGTTCTCGATAGCAAGCCCAAGATCTGCTGTAAGGGTGCTGGATAAATGGGTGTGTGTGTTTGTGAGATACGGGGTCAAAATGCTGGAAGTCAAAATGGCCGCCACTCTCGTTCTGACAAATCGGTTGGGGGTCGGTTAAAAACGGCCATCGAAAGAGCAGGGGGTCTCAGCTTCGACAAACCTCCTGCCGGGTTTCAGCCTTGTGAGCAGAATACATAACCTGTTGGACTGCCCACCTGTGCCACTAATGGGACACGTTTAGAGTATCTTGTCCTGGAAACTTTTGCTAAGCTGCGAATTGGCTTATATGGCTTTGAAGCTAATCTGGGAAGTTTAGTAAGTGCGAGGCAGAGGCCACCTTCAGTAAATATGGTGCGTCTGTGTCTGTAATGGTAATGGTCCAGAAAGGCTGGGTACACAGACCTGCATTTATGTAACCCTGATCATTTCAGCCACACCTGTATTTAAACCAGTCCTTAATGCAGGTGTGTTAAGAACTATCACCAGATAAAGTTGGTAAAGAATATACAGTTATTTACTGTTTCCAAAGAAACTGATGGGTTTGCGCCGAGTCTGCATGACTATTGATATCATTTGTAAGAGCCCAGCCCATGTGAACATGACAGAAAAGACCGAATGTGTTGTTCAAATTGATGTGGAAGGTTGATCAGCTGCCATTCTCATAACACACTCAGAGCGCCACTAAAATGAGCCTGCCAACATGCAGCGGGCTCCTTCCCGTCAGCCCTAAAGGAAGTTTGTTGGCATGGATCGGCTGCTGCGTCTCTCAGGTGGTTGAGCTTTCCTCTGTGTCTGATCCCAGTACAGGGAGCCCATGTTACTGGTGATGGCCCTCTGGCCCTGCCTCTGTCCTCTGTTTTGAAGTCTTGTGCCTTTTACACATGCCTCTTAGCAAATTGTGGGGCCACCATGTGCATGTCTGACCTGTTGCCTCCCTGTAACCTGCGTGTCGGACCTGCAGGGCCGCCTCCCTGTAACCTGCGTGTCTGACCTGCAGGGCCGCCTCCCTGTAACCTGCGTGTCGGACCTGCAGGGCCGCCTCCCTGTAACCTGCGTGTCTGACCTGTTGCCACCCTGTAACCTGCGTGTCTGACCTGCAGGGCCGCCTCCCTGTAACCTGTGTGTCTGACCTGCAGGGCCGCCTCCCTGTAACCTGCGTGTCTGACCTGTAGGGCCACCTCCCTGTAACCTGCGTGTCTGACCTGTAGGGCCGCCTCCCTGTAACCTGTGGGTTCACCTCATGCATGTCTGACCTGCTGCCTCCCCGTAACCTGCGGGGCTGCCTCATGCATGTCTAACTGCGGCATTCCTGTAACCTGCAGGGCTGCCTCACATGTGTCTGACCTGTAACCTGTGAGGCTGCCTCGTGCATGACTGACTGCAGCCCTGCAGAGTCACCTCATGCGTGTCTGGCTGCGGCCCTGCGGAGCCGCCTTGTATGTGTCTGGCTGCGGCCCCCTTGCAATCTGCAGGACTGCTGCGTGTTTGCTTCCAGCAGAGCCCGGTGCTCGCGGCAGGTTTAAAGGGTTCGGCTCTTTCCCCAGAATGGCTGGGATGTGTGATTTGCTTATACATGAGTGGGGGTGGAGAGTGTGATGTCACAAGCCGGCTCCGCCTCCCCTGTGCCTGATGCGCTGTGTCAGACGCTGGCAGGCCTCCCTTCAGGATTAACTCGCATCCTCACAGTCTGGCCGCCCGCCCGCCTGCCGCGTTGGAGATCACGCCGGAATGTGTTGATATCCGGTCTCACGTCTGTCCCTGGTGGGCTCGGCATGAGGAAGATCCGCCATTGTCTTCCTTAAGCCCCTTCGGATTGGTGGCCCCGGTAGGCTGCCGGCTCCGACTTCCTCGGGAAGTGGAGCTCTGCGATAAATGGGGGTCGTTGGGGAGGGGGGGGGGGGGGGGGGCATTTCCTTGATCCACCACATGTGATACTTCCCCTGAGCGGAAGGCCTTCCTGGCTCATTTTGGACATCTCAAGGTGATGGTAGCGCATCAGGTTTGTCGCTTGTGCAAAAACAGCTTTATCTGCAGAAGGGGGCTCCAACCAAGGGTGGGTCAGTGGGGGGGGGGGGGGGGTCAGGTACTAGCTTTCCCCCTCCCCCCGCCACATCGATGTGACCTTCGCGGCTCCTTTGAAGAGGGTAATGGATTAACCCTCAGCTACAGGGTGTATGCAGCTTTGGCGGGTGGCTGTCTGGCCTGCATCATTAATCATTGCTAAGGTGTCCCCTTGCAAGCTTTTTGATTCTGACCAGCAGTGCTGGAGGATGAATCAGACTTTTTCATGGGACCTGGACTACGAGGGACACCTGCCAGGCATGTAGAGCGGCGGCGGCGCTACGCCGCATGCCGCACCGCATTGGTGCAGCCCGGAACGATCGCAGCTCCGGGCCTCCGGGCCCTCTGTCGGTCGCCCGCTCTGCTGCAGCGGCTACGCTTAGTGCTGGGGAGGTGTTGGCAGCAAGATGTACCTGCAGTGTGATGGTGCCAGAATCACCTAATTATCTGTATTTGCAGTTTAAAACAAAAATTCTGGGGCCCTCCGCACTCATCCCAGCCCAAGCTCGTAGCATTTGTGGGGGGGATGGGGGGAGTTTTCCAGACACTTGCAGGTGCTACAGTAAGGAGCAGCTGGGGCTGCCACCTTGCAGAACTCAACATGTCACTCCTGGACGGTGCAAGTGTATCATGCTGTGTTTGCAGCGCCTGGCTCAATTAAAGCCAAATCTGTGGAAGATGGCGTGATGCTATTTTATTAAATAGGTGCCATTTGGGCTGGTAGTACACCATCCTCGCAGGTGCTGATCCAGTGTGCTAAAATAGAGTTGACTCTAAGATGACTCTCATAGCGACTGCGATGCCAACAGGCCGATGAGGATTCAGACGGCATGGAGGAATGTCCTCATCAGTTAAGGGGCTCAGCAAGCGTGTTCAGATGCCTATCTCCAGCCTTCATGCAGCACAACCCCCCTGCTCATAAAAACGTGTTTCGGGGCAGCACCAACAGCTTAACGCTGCACTTCAGTTGGACGAACCCCGTAAAGAAGCCTCGGCTACGGCCACCCCCCCCCCCCCACAAGTTTTACCAGAAATTTAAATGTTTGCTGCAGAAATGTCGAGTGCTGTGTAAATCCTGCAGATTCCCCCCGCTGCCGTGGCTCTCTTTCGAGTAATCATCTCGTAGATTAGTTTCCGCTTATCTCCCGTTCCGCATATGTTCTCTCGGCACGTCGCCACAATACCTCTCGCTATCTTGGGGCCCATGCGGCGAGGGCAGATACTGGCGCCCATGGCCCACAGAGCCGTCGCTCTGACCTCGGCGCGTAGCAAATCGCCTTTGAACGGGACTTATTGTAAGACAGCAGCTGCAATATTGCCATGACTCGTTTTTCCCGTTGTCAGGGCATACTGGGCTGCGCCCCGCGAGTGTGTCACCATCGCCCTCTTAAGCGTGACAAAACCTGAAGGTCCGGACTCCAGTAACCATCCGGGCCAGAGACTGCTGTCAGCCGGCCCTTCTGACACGGTGTTCCGTGATTGGCTAAATGGCATGAAGTCATCTCACACTCAGTCTTCACAGAACAGTGGTTCTCAGTAAACGTAGTAACAATGAAATAGCATGAAGTACAAAAGTCCGATTGTCTCGGCAGCGGTTTCTCTACAGGGGCCAAGAGCCACCCGGCTGAAAAGAAATGTTACCATGTTACTATCCAAGGGCTCCATCTCTAGCTGAGCTAACTACTAGCATAGCAATAGCAGTAGTTACATATGTAACTAGTCACCCTAACCAAGGTAGCCTTTCAGCCTTCGGTCAGATTTTTTTTTTTTACTGCAAACATGAGCATCTGAGTTCCTGTGGAAAAAGAAATCTGCCATTGACTGGCCTTGTTCAGCTTTCTTCTCACATAGTGTGATGGGGGAACGATGATGTAGGTTCCACTTGTTGACAAGTCATAGACTGCCCAAACCTGATCTGCTTACTAGCCTGTGATTGCAGTGACCTTGATTAAGGGGGGGGGGGGGGATATCCTCTCTCAGCCTTCCTCTTCCCCTGTGGGAGGAATCCATGGCTTGTGGTGAGTTCAGCTGTCCTGCCCTGAGCCTTTGAAATCTGCTGTGATTGTGTAGCACTCGACTGGCTTGACGTACGGCACAGACCTGTCCTGTTTGCTTCTTTGTGTTGCTCTGGCCTGGTCTGGCTGTCTTTAGTGCTCAGTTTGCTACTGCACAAAATAACAAAAGTGTGGTCTTGGCAGGGCTTGAGGCTTTTCAGTGTTCAGTATAAAATGACCTGGGGAGACATTTGGTGGTTTTATTTACCTTATTTTTTTTAAAAGGACAATATTGTCTCTGAGTTGCAGGGAAAAGGTTTTAACAGTGTTGAAGCAGCGTTCTCGCTCTGGGGCTTATATAATGAAATAACTCTTCAATTCAAGGTCTGCTTTTTCCACAGTATTGCTTCATAATACCCCCCCCCCCCCCGTGATAATAATAAAATGAATGAAAAAACAGCCAAATTCAGCCAGCACAGGTTTTTTTTTTTTTAAATGAGATGGCTGCTGTCTGGGTAGCTGCATTGCACAACCGTTCCTGTGCTTTGAGGATCTGAGAGTTGGGTCATCGCTTCTCCTGTTAAAGGTCTTTTTAAGAAGTCCTCATAATGGCTTTCGGTACTTCCCGAGAGCCCTAAAAAAATGAGCGACAGCTTGACTTGTGTGGATTTTATATTTTTAGTTTATGAGCTGTAACATCTTTAGCACGTATCCCTGTGACAGAACAATAGATGGCCATCGCCGGCCCGTTAGCTGCTTGGCCGCTTCTGTCACTTCGCTGGCCATAAGCGTGGTTTCTAATGCCTCTGTTCTGCAGTTCCTATCTGGGGCTGGTATGTGGCTCTATAGGTCAGGCCGCAGGTCACTTATCAGAAGGCCACTGGTTCAAATCCCACGGTTGGCAGAGCGATTTCACCATCGGGCCTCTGAGCAAGTACGTTAACCTCGGGCTGTCTGGCCCTGCTTTTACAGCTGTGTCGCTTTGGATAAAAGTGTCTGCTCAATAAAATGTAAGTATCTATGTCAACATTAGAGTGAATCTTGGAATAATGCTCAATTTGTGCTACTGTATAATTTGATGTAACTGAACAGACTGCTGCTTATGGCGCCTTGCTTCTCTTGCTCCTGATGGACCTCAGAGCCTTGCGTGGGTGGGAGAATTTTGAGGGACTAAGGATTTCCCGGTGTCTGTGGTGGCAGCCGAGGAGCCGCCTGGCTCAGCCCACTGCCTCAATGGCAGCGGCCATAATCCCCTCTGTGGCCGTGTGTTCACATGCAGAGAGCTTAATGAGATCCGTTATCTCCAGTGAGGGCCAGAGGGCAGCACTTGCCCTACCTGCGGTCCCCCGTGTGGATGGTGACCCCCGTAGCCCCTGGCAAATCGGTGTGTCTTAGTCTCTCCAACCAAGGTGATCTTTAGACGTTTGTGCCAGATGTGAAAATGACTAACGTTAGATTTATAAAAGGATATCAGGTAATGATTCTCCATTCCATGCATAGATGGATGCGACTTAAGACTTGATGCTCCAGAATGGCTGTGATAGAACAGTTTTTAGTCCTTCGAAGAGCAATTGAATTCTCGTTATCAAGTTTGGCGGGAATTAAGGTAAGAAAAGTCAAACCAAGGTTTCTGACTTCAAAAGACTGGGTTCTGTAGTCTCAAAGTGGTACTAATGTATCCCTTGCATGTTTTACATTCCAACATCATAGCTTCCCCAAATCTCAAAGGCCTGCACTTCATTACCACCTGTCCAGATGGTCTGCCTGAAGATCCATGGGTCACTTGAAGGTCACAGTCTCCACCCTCCAAAAATTCCTCTTCATTAGTACTTGAAGTGCTTCTGTCACACTGTACCACCATTAGGCTGAGCGAGAATGAGGGGGTCACAAGATGCACGCCATTGTCCAACTTGGCCTTTGAATCCTCTGTCATTTATATTTGCATCTTTGGTGTGGGACGTTCCTCCTTCTGCCAGACTACATTCGCCACTGAGACAGTGTCCATTTCATGAAGGGGGAAGTGAGAGTTGGACGATTGTGTGGGCCGGCTTAGCTGCGACTTTGCATCCAGGCAGGTTGGTGATTTTCAGCTGAAACGAAAGCAGCAGTGATCACACGACCCATGTTTGGACTTAACTCTTGCCTCCCAAAGCCCAGCACCCTGACCTTCACTCCCCACCCCACTGTAACATTATTGCTCTTTTTCCTTGATTTCCTTGTGCCAATCAGTCACAATCCCCTGGGGACCTCAGTGCCACAGGCTCCTACTTATTGGTGTGTATCTTTCTCGGCTGTTGCAGGGTAAGAACATGTTGGATGTGATAATCCATCTTTTTAAGAAAGTGGCATCGCAGTCACTATAAGCAGCCTCCATCCTCATTAGTTTTCACTCTTTGATCTTAACAGACATGCAGCGTAAAGTAGATATTTTGTTGTCTGATTGGATTTGGTGCATGAACTCGTGATGTTTTCTGTCGTCTTGCCAAGTTTTTTTTTTTTGGGGGGGGAGGGCAGCAGATCCAGACGAAAGTCACCTACTTCTCAGGGTTCTCCTGGACATGGCTGAACGCCTGCCTCCGTACATCTCGTCCCGCAGCACTGTCTCTCTGCTGGAGTCTACTGCACCATCTGGCGTCCGTCCCGGCGCGGGCTAAATTTGAGCGCTTCTCCTGGGCGCGAGCGACACTGGGGTGGCCAGACTGCACTGCAGATGGTGGTTTCTGCTGCTTGCGGGCACAGGGTACCAGCGCTGAGAGAGCCTGCCCTGTGGTCTTGTCTATGGCTGATGGTGCCAGTTACAAAAGAAACTTCATAGCCTAGTAAGGGCACAAGTCATCAAGGCCTCCAAAAAGCCCCTTCATATGGGATCAGTTCTTTACATTAACATGTGTTTGTGTGCTTGGTTAGGGTAGGGTGTGGGTTAGGGTTAGGGTAGGGTGTGGGTTAGGGTTAGGGTAGGGTGTGGGTTAGGGTTAGGGTAGGGTGTGGGTTTGTCTTTATCTTGTCTGCTTTACAAATGGACTTTGATGGTCAGCAGTACAGTTTTTCATTAAGTCCCTTGTTAGGACTTCTGTTCTCCCTAAACCTCTGAAAGATGCCGGCAGAGAATCTGAAATGCCAGGCACAGTATAGCTTGCCGATTGTGTCCAGCAGAGCATTTCGCCCGAAAGCTAAATATGAACTGCAGACTAAAAGCCGGAGCGAGCGAGTGGGGGATGTGGGGGATTTGGGGGGGCGGCACTGGTTGAGCTTGGGACACTATCCTCAGGCAGCTGCCAAGTACAAAAATCACATCGTGTCATTGGGTGGATGGGAGTGTTTAATTACGGTCTACGTCAAACCGATTCGTCGGTGTGTCTTGGTTCAGGATGCCGGGCTGTCACCTCCACCCGTTTCACACTTCCACCTCCTGGATGGTATGATGAGGGCATGTCGCTTCCTGTATGGCTGGGTGTTGGAAGGCTGAAGGGGGGGTAGTGTTGTCCCCTCCATCTTCATTTGCTGCCAGTCCCCATCTGGAGCGAGTTAGCGAGGTTGATGGGCTTTTATCTGTTTATGGCCCCTCAGTCTGATTTATTGGATTTAAAGGGTATAACCCCCCCCCCCCCCCAGCTTAGTCTGAGTGAGGGGTGGATATGGCCTTGGTTACCTTTTGTATAATCACCCATTTAATGGTTTCTCCCCAACATACACAAATAAGGTATCTACAAAGCAAGGTCAGTGATCTGACCAAAATGAGTGTTTGTGTGACCCCCCCCATCATTCCAAGAGGTCTGGGTTTTAAGGTAAAATGTTCCCTGCAGACCCCATAAGGGATTTTTGCATGGTCCTTAATGTGTTGGTGTTGAGGTAGTAGATTGTATGGACATGTCCTGACAATTGGCACCGTTTTATGG
The DNA here is from genome assembly GCF_048594095.1 of Paramormyrops kingsleyae. Lineage (NCBI taxonomy): Eukaryota > Metazoa > Chordata > Actinopteri > Osteoglossiformes > Mormyridae > Paramormyrops > Paramormyrops kingsleyae. The sequence goes on from NC_132804.1 coordinate 29,893,800, forward strand.
CTCAGACTGGTTTGTGTTGTGTTGACGACAACTGGCTGAAGACTGGCTACCGCTGGGCCTTGTCCTACAGGATGAGGTCTCATTTATGGATTTTCTGTTTTACCTGCAGCAGAAACCCAGCTGAGATGCGGAGGCTTGAACCGCCCCGTTGGCCATGGGCGAATCCGTGCCGAGGTGTTTACGAAAGCAAGCCCTAGCAACCTCGTCCTTTCAGCGGCTTTGTTTGTACACCACTGGGCCGGGCTGCATTCCGCAGAGTCATTTGGTCGGTACTGTGGGTCGGATGCCTCAATGCACCGCTTCTTGAGGCAGTAAATGGCCTATTGTTGTCCTACGTTAAAGGCTTTTCAGCGCAATAAATCTGCGGGTGAGGCTTTATTTTGCTGTCATTGTTTGCCCCGTCTGGTGCGTGTCCGATTGTATGAGCACGCTCGCGTTGGGGAACTGAGTGACACGGGGCCGTCGTGGTTTCTGCTCTGCCTCCCGGTGAGGTCAGAAAATGTTGCATTATTCTCCTTTTAACTCCTCCTGTATTTACACTGTAACTGATCATTCCAGTTTGCTCCATTGCTGAAATGTGGACAGACTTGATTGTTGTCACCCATGTGACTACTGCCCTGGCCAATAAGCATGAAGTACTCAGGCATTCACAGTTTATTGACCCTGAGATATTTCCAGCTAATTCCATATTTGGGGTTGCATTTTACTAACAAGTTCCTCATTATGGGAGCCTGTCATTAACAGAAAGACTGCTAAGAATGTGACTGCAGGAGCGACCTGGCCAGCAGTAGGTGTCGCCATGCAATAAGCCCCAACATTCAGCTTAACTGTCTCAGGGGTATCGGTGTCCTCTGCCATCAGTGTCCTTTCTGGAGTGTCATCCTCAGGCTGTTATAATGAGAAGGTCTGAAAGAAGAGACAGATCTTCCTGAGGGTTGTATCTGAAAGAGGAATTTGAGGTGGTGTTACCACCCCAACCCCGACACACTTCCTCTTCAGTGGGTAGTGAGAGGGATCCAACCAGGCACCTGCAGACCACTGCCATTTTTAACTGTAGTTTCTATGGTCTGTATTTAGGGCTTCAGCTATCTTGTCTTAAGTGACAGTGTTTTGAAAGTATAAAAAACTCATTTCCAAAATTTATTGTGGAAATGCTGGTTTAGCATATTACTAATGGGATATTGAACTAGGATCACATTAGTTAAGTTGCTGTAGCTGGTAGCAAGTTAACTTTATATAATTTTTTTTAAGCATTTGAGGAATCCTTTTCACCCGATACCTGCATGCTTGTTTATCGATCTTACTGATAATGCTGGAAAGTTCACCAGTGTGACCTCTGTCTTGCTTTGGGAAGTTCTGAATCCAGGCCTCAGTGTCATCCTCCACAGCTGGACTGTCAGCTAACTCAGATGTTGGAGATTTGCTGCAGACACTGTGGGCCACTTTCACCACGCCTGGTGCCCCTCCAAGCCTTCTTAACCTTGTGAGGCCTTTCTGGCCAGCTTCCTTTCTGTGACACGGTTCCCGGCTGCCTCATTAACCAGCAGCGGCGTCCCCACCGCAGAGTGCGGCCCGGCGCTTTGTCAGCATATCTGCTGCTTCAGCAATGTTCTCTGAGAAAGATGCAGAAGTGTTGCATCAGCCACTCGCAGTGTTGAGAGCTGGGCCCTAGGCAGAGCTGTGCATTCCTGCGCTTTGTTCCATTCGCTGCCGCCATATCGGAAACAAAGTCCGCGGCGGGAGGCATCCGCCGGATGGGAGGTGGCGCACATTGAACAGCAGCCCATCGGGTCACCTATCCAGTCCCTTGGCCCCGTCCCTCTCGAGAGGCATGGTGAGCAAAACGACATCCTGGAAACAAATGGAGTAACATCAATTGGCAGCATGTGTCATACTGGTATGGGGTTTGAGCCTGTAGTGGGAGAAGCCCCTCGCTGGATAGATGGCTTAGTGTGAAGCGGCGTGTGATAAGGATCAGGGTGCCTGCTGGGAAGGTGAGGTACAGGGCTCCTCAGGAGTGGGCTGGCCTGTAGTTCTCCCGCTCGGATGCCCCCAACATCTTCCGCTCCTCCCCCGGCGTGACACAGCAGCGTAGCAGTGTGACCCTAAAGCCCCAAGCTCCTCCTGTCCTGTCGGCCAAGAGATGGACATTCGTAGTGAGACGGAGGAATCTCTCTGCTCCCGTTTTCTTGTTTCCTTCCTTCATCCCCCCCAGTTTTGGAGAAGATGAGCGTTTCCATGGCAATGCTCCTGATTATGGTAATTGTGAGGGTAAAGCTCTGATAATTTCCTGTCTGCTTTCATTTATTTTGGCACGTTAAGCATATCCTTCTTTGTTTCACCTCTGCAGAGCTTGATTTAGCAGTGACAGAAAGCCTGTCCATTACTATTTTATTGTCTTTTTTTTTTGACTAAATGCCATTATTCCCCTTCAGGTCTGTCAGCAGAGTGAGTGATGCCGCTTGTTTATGCCTGTAATTGATTTCATCTGAAGAATTTTGGCAGATGCCCAGCTGCTGAACCCTGATTTTATTATTATTCTTTGATCATCTTCGAGTGCTTGAGGGTGATTTCACTCCCGTGACTCACTCGTACACACTCCCGCACTCTTGGATGGTGTGATCTCTGCTTCCTCATATAAAACTGAGCCAGCAGCACGAGGAAAACCCACCGAGAGGAACCTAAATTCAAAATGGAGTTTCTTCATTCCATCCATAGTTGTGCACCGCTGCTCGCTGAAACTGTATCTGCACCTCCCCTTCCCCCCTGCTCCTCCTCCTCCCCCTTCCCAAAGAATGCGTCTCTCATTGCAGGATTAAGTCTGGCATGTCTGGAACTAATAGATTCCACCCTGTTGAGGAATCTTATTAGAGAAACACACCAGGCCGGCAGCCCAAGGCCACGGGAAAGTGTCACAGGATCTGCCTTCCCACCATGTGCTCTCGCATCCAATCAGAGCCTGGGTAGGTCATGGGTCACGGGTACTGAGTGTCGGCTGCTGATCGCCTGCCCCCCCAGATCCTACCCCCTCGTGGGTCAGATGGACTTAGGGAGCAGGGCCTCCTGCCTTCTGGGGATGTATTTGTCCACCCAGCTCCGCGCCCCCCCCATTTCATGCTCCGGCTTGGAGGCCGATCCTGCTGGCTTCCTGTGACTCTCTCCCATCAGCCTCATAAAGTCGGGGTGCCTGTAGGGTGGGGAGGGGCACGGCATCCTGTTTTTGGAGATGAATAATGATATTCTTCAGCGCTGGCGCGGTGACACAGTCTCTCTCCGGGAGTCGTAGTCCCACAATCCTCTGGAAAAAGCGTGAGGCCATTGTCTTCCTCTCTTTTATTTTTGGAATTTTGTTGTTTTTTTTTCCCCTCCTCTTTTTTTTTCCCTCCGAGTTTTATATGTTTGCAGGACAATAGTAAGACTCAGAGCTGCACAATGGTGTTTGAGTCCCGCCCCTCCCCTCTCTTCCTCTGCACTAACACACACCCTGGTCGCTAGACAAAGGAAAGGCTTCATAATAAAGAATAACAACTGGTTCTAGGCTGAAGAATGCCTGCATGTCCTGCCCCTTCTCTCTGAGGCTGGGGGTGGATCGCATGGTCGCGGTCACACAACCACGTCATTCGGTTACATTCTAGAACGGATGAAGCTATGTATGTATATTGCACAGTGGGTCCAGGAGGAGTGTTTCACTGTGTACTGGGATGACAAAGCGTTACTTGACTTGACAAATCTTTTTTTAATTAATAATAAGTATAGTAAAATCTAGCAAGTCTATTATTGTAGCTTCCATGGGACATTGAAAAATAGCCCCTGTTGACATGGAGTGAAGTTGGGATTTTGGCCCCTACAGACCTGTGCGAGAATTAAGTGCTGAGTCGCACTGGCCATCGGGGTGAGACGTCCCCCTGGGGCCCAAAGGGTCCTTCAGTGTTCTGCGGGTGACCTAACATATAGCGACATCACTATACCAGCTCTTCCGAATGGCTGGCTGGCTGTCACGTGGTAGTCGTTAACTAGGTATTTTCCAAGCACTGCGACTGGTATTGGTTACAATATTTTCCAAAGGAAGGGCAAAATCGGCCAAGTTCATCCATTTGAGGAGGGTGTGTGAAGGATTCAGTGGACGTTACGATCTGCCCATGCTGTGTGGTGTTATTGTCTTTAGCTCAGGAAATTGTCATCATTAGGAATTTTGTTGAGGAGACGTCTATTACCTCAGTCTCCTAAAACGCTCTTGGTAAATTTCGCAGCGCTTTGTAGTATTTTTCTCTTTTCATATTTTAATGTCATGAGACATTTAACCATAAAAAGATGGTGAGCATGGAGGCAGAATACCACAAAGCGGGCTGCATGCAGACATGGTGTTTTGAAGTCCTCCACGTCCCTTTTACGCTTCTCCACGTCATGGTCTGTTGTCAACTGTCAGGAGGACTGCTGCCAACCCCTGTGAGATGAGTCATATGAAAATTACTGGGTAGTGATGTTTGTTTGTCTGCATGGAGTGTTGATGATGCAATAAGTGTTTACATCTATGGAACGCTGTAGCCCTCCTTGAGGGTGATGGGGTTGTGGTAGGAATTCTCAATGGCTCTCCCCCTCCACCACGACCTCTTACCAGAAGCAAAGCTTTGCCACCGTCATGCTGATTTGTGGCATTGGGGTCAGAGGTCAGCCAGTTCCCCTTCATCTGCGGTGCAGTAGCCACGGTGGCTCTTCCAGCCGCCTCCACTCTTCCAACTGTGGCCCAGTAATGGGATGTGACAGATCTGGGGTGAGCAATAGGCGTGAAATGCACCGATTGGCAACCGGGTGAAATTCAACAGGGGAGACGGGACCCAGGGGACCGACCTTGATGTCAGTATTCGGTGCTGGAGATTGTTGACGTGTATTCGGTGCTGGAGATTGTTGACGTGTATTCGGTGCTGGAGATTGTTGACGTGTTCCAATGTGAACTTAACTGTCGGAGCAGCCAGAACATTGTTGACAGAACAAGTGTTCTTTATCTGTTCTTGACTTGGCATGTTTTATGTTTGTCCTAACAGAAGTCCAATCGATAATGTGTTCAGAGGACAACGTACACCCTAACTAAATGTCAGGAGAGATGGCTGGGCGGGAAAAGTGGGACACCAGTTATTTTTAATCTTTTCTTGTAACAAGTTTTCCGGCTCTGGTTTACCAGGGAAGAGGCGGCTCTCGCAGTCTCCCCATGTTGACCAGATGTGTGAGACAACATCTGGGTGAAGGTCTGTCTGCAGAACCTTCATATAACTTCATATGTGCTTTAATTGTGAACATGTTCAGCAAGTGTATGCTCAGTGATGGGGGGGGGGCGTCAGAGAGGCTCGTTTAATTGTATTGACTGTTTGAAGAATGACATATCAGAGTGCCATTGCTGGTATTTATCACCTCAAAGAAAGAACCGAAGGACTTTGAGTCACGTTATCATGTAAAAACGGTGTCTACGGCTGCAGTATTTGTAGCCTGGGGTCTTCACAAGAGTGAATAGAGGTGCATAGTTTGAGCGTGAGATGGACTCGTTGCTCTCTCCGTGTCGGCCACAGAAATCAGGCTCGGGTGCCAGAAGCATTACACACCTCTCATAACAATGTCCTCGCAGGAACCCAACGTGGCTTTCCAGACAGGAGCTGCCAGTCCTGCTCCTTGCGTGCTGGTGAGCTGTAGGTTCCTGTCTGGTTTCTACCTGAAACACCAGATAGTGCCTTGCAGACAGAATGCTGTCAAACACCTAAGCCAGCTCGTCCGCCTGTCCTCTCAAACTCTGTGGATGTCCCAGGTTGCAGTTCCACATCCAGCTTTCGCTTCCTGCAAACTGAGAAACCAGCTACTCTTCAGTGGTGTGGCTATTACAGAGCAGACTAAATAAAGCATCAAAGTGGAGGGCCTCTGTGCAGCCCCCCCCCCCCCCCCTCCTCCAAGCAGCCTGGTCTGGAGCTTGGCGCCCCCCACGTGGCTTTCGGCCGTCTGTCCAGATCCTCAATAATTCATGAGTCTCCGGTGCTGGAGGAAATCCCAGCTTCCACAGGCTGCTTCTGAGACGGACTTAAAAACCTAATGAGCGGCTAATGAAGGTCGTGCTTAATTAAATCGTAAGTAGGTCTGCACAATATTGTAAATATTTCAAATCACATGTGAATTTTTTGCAATAATATATAAAACAAAAAAGGAGTTGAAAATACCCAAAATGAATTCTATTTGACTTATAGGTTATCTACTCTAGAGTCTGTGATAAGTTGATGGTGTTGCAGCCAGTTAAGACACAAAGCAGTGCCGACAAATCACTTGTTTTTTCTGAATATCGTCTCTATGTCTTTAGGCGACCAATTCTTGTTTGCTTTTCGTCTTCTCACCCATTTTGTGAAATTATTCACAAACTGATGGTGACTGAGTAAGTCCAAAAGCAAGGGATGATGGTCTTTTAGAGCAAAAGCTGTGGCATTAAATGTTAAGCTGATTTTTATTTTATTTTTTACTGTATACTACATAATCTTGAAATGAAATAATTGCAAAGCTTGCTAAGTTTTGTTTCCTATGATAGAGTAAAAATGTTTTAGTGACACCTATTGATCTCCACTCCAGCAAATTTTATCAGCGCAATTTCAAAGTACTGGAGTGATGCTTTTGAAAATACTGTTAATTCCATGGTAAAATATTCCAACAGTATAATGGTATGAAAAATAAGATGCTGCTTAAGCTTAATCTCAAGCCATCTGACTGTCACGGTGCTTGCAATGTGACAATCGCATGTGCTTAACATCCAATGTCGATATTAACATTGCACGTTCGGCAGGCCTAATCCCAAGTATGTTAGCTACGGTTTGTGGGGGCTTTTCCCCTGCCTGTGCCTTTAGTCCAGTTTCACTTTTAGGTTGCCCAACTCTATTTTATTTCCCAGAAACTTGGAATGGTTTCACAGAACTGCAATTAAAGAAACAACATGGGATTTTTTTTATTGGGGGATGTTTTACACAGAAAGAAGAAGCTTTGCTTTCATTTATGACACTGGAAGTTTCAAGGTCTTGGAAATTTCTCTGAAAAGGGGAAGTTAACCCCGCAGCAAGACTGCATCAGTCGTTAATATGTGAAGGCTGGATCTGCAGTGACTCGTACGCTTGGCTCACTGCTCTTGCTCCTCTGGATTGTAAATTTGCACTGCATGCCCTACACTTGCATGATTCGGGATTACCCAACACAGGTTTGGACACGGACATCTGTTACTTGGTTGTTAGTGGGTTGGAGGCACACCTCCATTGTTAAAGGTCCTCTTCCCTTTGAGACCGCTTCACCGCATTTCCTGCAGAGCCGGTTGCGTCATTCCGACTAACCTGAGCGGATCGAGAGCGGCGACTATAATCTGATAGCAATGTGGTTTTGCTGGTCCGCATCTGGCTCTTTAGAGTACGCGCTGTTCTTACCGGGCCAATTTGCTAATTTTAGGGCTGGTGATTGTCAGTCTTGACATGTGGAAGATTGAGATTATGATCAGATCTGTCTTGGCTGTGGGAAAGGTGTCTTCATCCTGCTGCAGCTATTATTGCTGTAACGTCTAGACCCTAAGCAGATGCTTCGTTTTCTGTTTAAATGGACATCTGATGTTGACTCATTTCCTACTGACTAATATTATATCCTGGGCCGACCAAAAGAAAAAGAAGAGAAAGAAAGAAAAATGGCAGGGCGGCCAGCGTGTGTTGACAAGCCGTAGCCAAGAGGGGTTCTGTCAGGGTGGTCAGAGTGGAGGATGGTCACTTTCAGGAGGATCAGGCTCATTGTCGATGGAAAACAAAGCAGATGCTGCTTGAGTACCCGTGAGGTGGTCGCTATGCCTTCTGAGGAACGCCATCCATTGTCTTGTCATCTAACACGGTTTATGTATAAAACAATGACATCCTTGCAGGAAAAATGCAATTATGTCATATTGTCTTCAGAAAACATGTTGGTGTAGGAGGACCAATCCATGTATGTACTTGTAGGACTGTGCTGCATGTTGAGTTTAAGTCCCGTTTGCAGCCAATGTTTCCTTCCACCACCACCGTTAACTTTTCAGAGAAGAGTCAAGAAGGTTGGCCGTAAAGGGTTGGGTCATATGAGTGACTGTGTGTGACGCGAATCCTACATCTCAGCTACTTGTTGTGTGAAAGATTTGCCTGGTTTTTGAAAGAGCAATGAGGTGGAAACCTGTTTCCTTCAAAGTTGTCAGGTAAAAAAAAAAAAAATCCCGGCTTCAGCTTTTCCGGGGAGCGTACATTTGAGACGACCTCCCCAGCAGTATTTCTGCCAACACTTCCTGTCAGCTCCGACAGCGAGTTCTGTGAAAAGCTCGGGCGGGTCCACCTTTTAGTTCAACGCCCCCCCCCCCCCCCCACGCCGTCTCCATACTTAATCAGTTTCTGTCTTATCGCCGAATTTTCTAGCTAATCGGCTGCTGTGCGACAGGCTGCCGCTGCTACCCGCTGTGTGAACTTCACGCGAGGCTGGTTGCTAGGAGCGCCGGGAGCGAGGCGGCTGATTCGTCAGCATTACTGTCACTCGGATGATCTGCGGCAGAGCGGAGTTTAGACAGCAGCTGTCGCCGAATCGCTGGTGGTGTTGCAGGCTTTGCTGATGAAAAACATCAAAGGGGAAAAATTGTCTTCCTGGGTGGCAAAAAGAAATTTAGCATGAGACGCATGAAAATTCAACAGCGCAGTCAAAGGGCCAAGAGGAAATGCAGATTGCAGGCATCACATTACTATTAATGCTGTTTACTTGAACTCCTGTGATGTTGCCACACTATACTCAAATCCACTAGTGATATGACCAGTGTAGTACGTCACCACATCAATCATTCTGCAGAAGAGTTTTTTGTGTTTTCAAATGGTAGGTATACAGTAATTTGCCTTGAAATCATATCTACTTCCTCCCATGGGATGTGAGGTTGAAATAATGCGATCCGTAGCTGAAGCCTTCTGAGGTTACTTGAATGTCATAACTCTATTTCAGCTGACCATCTGTATCGGAAACAGCAAATTAAATTGGTGAGCAAAGATGGAAATGAAAAGTGCTTCGCCGAAACTGCCCTGGCTCCATAGGAATCTCTCCAGATCAGCCGTTGGTATAACGGCAAGCTGCCGTAATTGGTCATCACCATCGTACCAGCCCTTGGTCTCCTTGGGTAGATGGTATTGTGGTGTGCACACTAGACCTCATGCTGTAAAGTATGCATAGTCAAGTGTTTTTATGCGCAGCGCAGTCAAGGCTGGCCGCAAGACAACATGAGGCCAGTCAAATGGATTGTGAGCTGACATCCCAGAGGAGCCCCTCTATGGCACCCTTGAGTCGTGTTAACTTAAATCCATCTTGCGTAAAAGCATGAAAGCGTGTGGTTGGTCTTGGGTGAGTGAGTATTGGATGAAGCTCAGAGCAATCTCTGTAAAATCGCGCTGCGTTTGCAGGTTGGGACGTGACTGTAAGTGTCTCTTCTTTAATTCCGTAGCCTGATAACCAGTGTATCTGTCATCCTGAGTTCAGTCTACGGTCATTTCCTTTTTGCAGGCTTTTCTTGTGTCACCTTCTCGTTTTCCTCATAAACAAGGTTAAGGTTCAGGTTTGCACTGGTGCATTGAATGCACTGGAATTCTGGCTCCAGATTCCTTCGTGATCTCCTAAGATCTCTTAATACCAGCTGTGTAATGATGCACTGATGGAATTTCAGATCAAACGTAGATAGGAAGGATCTCACCATCTAATTTGAAAGTTAAATCCAGTCTGAAAGGAAGTAAAGATACTTCCACTTTGATTTATTTGTGCCGTCCTGCGTTTTGCGTGTTAAGTACTGTGAACCCCTCCCCCTTGTCGCTGTGGTCCTGGGGGAACATTATTTCATGCGACTGTATACTTGTATATGGATGGGGTGACAACAAAGCCCACTTGAATTGACTTGAGGTGACTTGCGATGTCATACAGACACGATGGAGATATGGGGTCCGCTTCTGGGATCTGCACTGTCTGATGCGAAGCTGTATGCATCTCAGTTCAGGGATTAGGGAGGCCTGTGGGCTGCTCTGTGCCATAGGGCCCCCGTGACCTTTATCTGACCTTGTAATCTCCCACCCCACCCCCCGTTTCTGGCAGAGATCCGTGCCCAGCTGGTGGAGCAGCTGAAGTGCTTGGACCAGCAGTGCGAGCTGCGGGTGCAGCTCCTCCAGGACCTGCAGGACTTCTTCCGCAAGAAGGCTGAGATCGAGGTGGAGTACTCGCGCAACCTGGAGAAGCTGGCTGAGCGCTTCATGGCCAAGACGCGCAGCACCAAGGACCACCAGTTCAAGTAAGGAGGGCCCATTCAGACACAGCCACGTGCTGGATAAGCCGCACCAGCCCACAACTTTGGTGTCTGCTTGTAAAACGACTCATCATAAATGGTAGAAACCAATAATAGCAGACCTTTTAAAACTTGGTGTTTGCATCAGATGTCATTAGTTTGTTATAATTCATTCATCTTCTACCAGCTTATTCTGGTGTGGGTCATGGGGGGCCTGGAGCCTATCACGGGCAGCCACAAGGCTGAGGACACCCTGAATGGGATTCCAGTCCATCACCGGGCACATTAAAACACACACACACACACACAAGGAGGACATGCAGGCTCCACGGCGCTGCCCTCTGTTTGTTATAAGCAGTATCACGCTTGCCTGTTATGTTTTATTTTTTTATGGAGTGCGTCAGCTTGCTGCAATGTGCCGCAGAATATGGCTGACTGAACACCATATGTTTTGATTTGTAAGTCACCAAAGCAGAGCTTTAGCAATCTGTATATGCTGCAGAAGAGAAGTGAGGACCGGAGAACCTTATCCTGAATGGAAACACTTCCTGTTTACTGGGAAAGATACCCTTTATTTCTCATACATGGATATTAATTAGGTCAGAGGCTTTGAAGTAGGTAAAGTCTCTGGAAGATTATTTAGTCCATATGTACAGACCTACCTAATTATAGATTTTTTTTTTTTTGTTAACCCTTGATGGATCGCCAAATAAGCGTCTTGGTCTCTGAGACAAAACGTTTCTAATAATGAACAGATAAGAAGTGTCTGGAACAGAAAGCGAACAGGTTTGCCTTTGTTTGCCGTTTTATAAGCCTGTGTTATGATTGGCTTTTTTGCCGGATCAGCACGACGCCGTGTGTGAGGGTGTGTGTATCCCTGTGTAAAAAACGGGCTTTTGGGGCCTGTACTTCACCCCACACCATTTACTTCTATTCTTCCCTCATCTTTTGAGCCTTTGCTGTCCACAGGCACAGCCAGGTGCCTCCGTTTCTGGCTGAAAGCTGTGCATCGGCCAGCTGCGTGATATTCCCTCCAAAAACACATGGGGAAATGTCTCACGTAATTATAGTTAATTCCTCTTGCCAGGCCCTTGACTGACTTAGGATGACTGTCATTCGGCGTCATCTTTACGACTTGTGGTGTCCGCTGGGCGCGTTCTTTCTGTGTGCTGAGGGGAGGTTCCTCGCTCTGTCCCCGAGCGCTCCGAGCTGCTCTCCTATAGGCTGAAGCTCCCCGCATCACATACTCAGCTCCCGCATCTGTGCCGGCCGGTAATCCTCACCAAACGCCCTTAAGCCCAGACACCCAGAGGGCTGTGGTGTGAACAGATCTGGCCTTGGGTGTTTATCTACCTTTTATCCACATATGATGTCTATGTATGATGTTGGAGCGTGTTCTGACGATCTGCCCAAACTCGTAACGAGACTGGCTCTGTGCTGTGGTGTCAGAGGCCCATCAAAAGACCCAGCTTAACACAGCGCTAAGATCTTTACCCGCTTAAATCCACAATCCACTTTTCTGTTTATTTTTGTCGTCCAGCCTGGCTGTTTCAGTGGAGGCCCAGGTTGCCGTGGGAAACAAAGTCAAGATTACGACGCCAGGAATAATGCATTCAGTTTGGCGCATTTTTTTTAAAAACGCAATCTTGGGTGTACATCTAGCTGCTAAGAGTTATTATTTTTGGCCCCAGGCTCATCCGTACAGTTGGTTTGAGTCTGCAAGCGTGTCTAAAATCCTCGCAAATACGGAGCCAACAGGAGGTGGTCCAGGACTTAGCGAAGTTGCATCTGTTTCCTTTGTGAGACATGGATCTTAGGCAGTAAGATAAGCTGCCTCTCTTTCTGCAAGCAGTTACTGGCCACCACGGCTATAGTTTGGCTGAACAGCTTCTATTTTATTACTGGAAAAAGTAACTGTGACCTTGGACATCACGTTGATTGGCGGGGGGGCGGTCCCGTCTGGCTTGATCCCTACTTTATTGTATTTCCGTCTTTTTTCCCCACATATTGCTCCTCTTCTTTCACTCCTGTCCAGCTCTGCCGCAGTAAACGCGCTCCCTCACTCAGCCATAACTCTGACACTGAAAGTAGGAACATGTGGGGGTTCCTGGGGAGGGCTTGCAGCCTCCAGGCCACCCCGACCCCCCAACCGTCTACCCCCCACTGGGAGAACATGGCTCCAGCAGACAGAATGCAGGCCTGCAGCTCTGAAAGGATCCATTCAGGCCCGGTTCCCTATCCCCACTACGTTTGACAGGAGGGGTATTTCAGAGAAATGGTGAAGTGTGCCCCCCCTGCGCGCTGTATGGAATTTCCCTCCACCCCCCACCATGAGTCCATTGTTTCTCTTACCCTCTGGTTGTTTTAGGATGGTCTACAGGTCTTGATTCTCTTTCTATGGGTCTATTAACATACACAAGCTCCGACGGCTGGACCGCATTGGTAGTTGGGGAATTTGCGGTGGGGCAAAGCTGGGTCCTCTCAATATTCTACAACCCCAGCCACCTGCCCCTGGGCATATGCACCGCAGGGGGCCTGCATGTTCCCCGGATGCCGCATGTGCAGCACACACAATGCAAAGAATTTAGGGATTGCGTTCTTTCTGCGGGCCTTCAGTTTGCCCACCCCCTTGTCAAGTATTTAGCAGCGGAGAGCGTGTGGGGGGGGGGGTTCGGTGTTTTTGCCCTTTATTGGTTAGTGACGTGGCCACAATGGCCTTCAGTGACTGGGGGCTTGCCAGGCCTTAACTCCTGCTAAGCAGCACGGTGAAGTCCAGCCCGCCTTTGATCCTCCTGGTCAGAGGGGCCTCCTGAGAATCCGTGCTGAGGGCAGGCCAGCACTGAATGGGGTCTGCTGAAGTCCCCTCCCCAGAATTATCCTTGTCCCCCCACCCCTCGCTTTCACCCTGGTTTCATTCTACTGGAATTTGTCAAATAAAATCAGTTTCACAAGGACAGTGACAAAGCTGGACAGCCCACTTGCATAAAGGCTGTTCTGTTGGTCTTTGTGCTTCGAGGGACAGATGACACATGCAGAGATAAAGCCAGTTGTCGGAGGTGCTGCATGGTATGTAAAACCTTTGTAGAGCGATACAGTCCCCGGCAGAAGAACCAGCCATGAAATTTGACCCCTCTCTCACGGTATCTGTGTTGAACTCCAGAAAAACCCTGCCAGAGGGCACCATGAATAAACAAGTAAAATGCCTCGGAAAGGTACAGTCGCACCCCAACCGGCAGCTGAGCAGAAGTGACACACGGATCAGTCCTTTGTTTAGGTCTGGGAGCTAGAGGAAGCTTGTTTTATTTATTTAGAAAATAACCTAAATTACATCTCTTACCAACTGAGCTGTCCATTGCAAATTAAACGATTCAGTCTTCTCCCCTCCCAGGATGCTTATTCCAAGGTTCCAGATTTCAGGGACCCTACTTTATTCTATTATAACAGTTGGTGAGTTGGGACCACAGGACAGAACTGCTCTTTCTCTTAGTCGTGGTGACCTCGGACTCATCAAAACAGCCTGAGGATGCTGCTTGACCCAGACTGATTTGTTTCCAGAGTGAGGTGCTTCTCGCTGCAGTGATGCCCTTGGACCCAACATCCTCCTTTCATGTTGGTCTTGTCTTCTAATGCCACAGTTGGTACATCTGTCCACACTCAACAAGCTGCTATGGGTTGCAACAGAACCTTGTGTTCGAATCTCCTGTCACGTTCACTTGCAGTTTCTGGGAGCAGTGTCTTCACTGTGCAGCCCTGCTGCGTCTCCCTGATCAAAGCAGGGTCTCTCGATTTTACTTTTTCCAAGCACACTGTACCTGCCATAGCTCAATTCCCGTGTCTTGAGTAAGGAGGGTTTGGTTTTTTTTGTTGTTCTTCGCCTCCCTCATAGGAATGTCACCATGGCATGAAAGGCATTTCATTCGTTTTCCATCATTTTCCATCCTTCTTGGAATGCTGTTTTCATAGGTGTGAAACTCCGAGAGCACGTGTCATGGTTCCCGCATTACTGAACGAGCTTCTGGCATGCCCATGAGCGAATAACATCCTGAAACGGCTTTTCTCTGCACTGATTCAGTAAAAAATGTTGAGATCTCCATTGTACTTCTCCATTCTCCAGCCTTTGTGGCCAATAGGGACGACCATGCGACTTCCAACATATTCATCATTCATTGGTCCATTTTATGAACACGTGACCATGCCTTTGTCCTGGCACTAGTGACTGTATGCTGGAGTCGTTCTCCAAACTCAATTGTGCAGTACTTCCACCCAAGCGTTTGCATGCGCAGACCAAATCTACTTACTTTGGATTTCCAGAGTGAGAGGGGTGTAAAGTTACAACAAATCTCGTTCCGCACTGTACTTCATCGGTTGAAGCAAGCTTTGAAATTAAATGGTTTGTGCTATAGGGTGTTTTTGCTATTATTTGCATTCGATCTGTACAGGCAAGCAGAAGGCTCCAATGCATGCATCCTGCGTGCAGTTTAAAGCGTACCAATACTTATGTTGACCCTTTGTTTGTAGTACAGTAGCCTTGCTGTATAAACATCTGGTTACGTCATGCAATACAGCAGTAAAAACGAACTCCAGCATATTAATTTCCCCTCAACTGTAGGCCAGATTTAAGACCTTTAGATGTAAGAATGAGACATTGAAAAAATATTTATATTAACATTATTGATGAGGTGCTGGAAATGGGAGATGAAATATATTTTGATTGGCATAGCGAACAGCCATTTTGAATCTTAACGTCTTAATATCTAGTTGCCTCTTGGACAGTATATGGTGTTGGAATCTTCCAGCAAGTCCTCGGCAGGGAGCTGGACCCCCCCCCCCCTCGACAACAGCACAGTGTCCTTCAGTGTCCCTGATGTAGCTAGTCTCGTTCCAGGTCTAGGAGGCCTAGCTTATTCCCAGTGTAGCACTGGGATGAGCTGCTCCGTTTTTTCTAAGCATTGTGTTCCTCTGTTTTTGTTTCTGCTAATTTCTGCTGTCCACTCGCATACAGCTGTTTGGGCCGCTGTCTTCAGAATGTCTAATGTGAGTAATCAATCTATAAAATGAGCATCACCTCTAGGGGGCGTATCAGCAGCATGATGGATTACAGTTCACGCAGTTTCACATCTGCTAGGAGGAGGAACTTAGCTTTAGTACTCTGGATGTGTCCTGTGCTTGATTTATTGAAGGATAAAATGTGTATTTAGAAGCAGCAAAACAGACGGTGGACTCAACTGAAACAGGATGTGCTCAGTGATGCGTTCATAGCAATTACATAGTTCGGTGTGTTTATTTGTACTAATTAATGAAAATAATTATGACAGTGCTTGTTGGTGATGGGCATGGTCATGTTCGCATTACTCGCCATGGGTACGGTGTGTAGTTTGCTTCTCTGGGTGGCTGAAACAACGGTACGGATGTCCAGGACGTCGGGCTGGTTTATCTCCGTCCAAGCGGCGGGAGCCCAGCCAGTGAGAACCATCTAGAAACATGACCCTATAAGCCCTCGCACCCGGAACCCCTGCACCCAGCCTCCCTCCCACCGGACCTCCAGGCCGCTTGGCACAGTAACCAGAATGGGCTTTGTTTTTTTTAGGTCCCCACTATGTCGGATGGCTGTATGTGTGCCAGCGCCGCTGATCCCTGTGTGTTTGCCCCCCTCCCCACAGGAAAGAGCAGACCGTCCTGTCACCAGTGACCTGCTGGAACCTGCTGCTGAGCCAGGTGAAGAGGGAGAGCCGGGATCATGCTACACTCAGCGACCTCTACCTCAATAACATCATCCCACGCTTTGCACAGGTCAGCGAGGACTCTGGGCGCCTCTTCAAGAAGGTGAGTACCTGTCCATGCCCACCAGACACGCCTCTCCCTCTGAGCCACGTCCAGTGGTCACGCCCCACCGATTCTCCCTGACGCAACATCGAACCATCGTCTGTATCGTCTTGCGGAAGCCCCCCAGCAAACCCTATTGCTGTTCTGCTGACATGTTCTGGAAGATTCATTACTCACGTACGCCTCCTAAAGTGCTATGTGGTGGGGTAGGGGGTGTGGTTCCCAGCCAGCCATCTGCAGAGAGAGCATGTGACAGGATGTGCTGAGTGAGTTTGTCATGGGCTTTGCTCGTACACTTTAGCTGGAAGCCTGTCGGGCGTGTCGAGGGTCCACGCTTCCTGCTGTCTCCAGTAAGCAGGTGGAGAGGTGCCCTTCCTGCCACCCTGCAGTCCCTGTCAGTGCAGTGACCCGTCACAGACACAGACCCGTTGCACTTTCTGGACTGCTTTTTCAGCGAATGCTGACTCATTTATATTGTGATTCTCTATTGTAAAATCAAAACAAATTTAAAGAGTACTCAGTACACAAATAGAATATCCTGAAAGAATACTGTATTGTTATAGAAATAAATATTTACAATTAATAATAATAATAATGATAATAAATTAGTGATTGTGATACAGATATCAGCAGCACCAGATTTTCTATTATAACAAAGATTTTCTGCTTCCTGACATGTTGTGGCTGGGTGGGGCGGCACGTCGGGGGGAGGTGCTGGGTTGTCTGATGGCAGCAGGCAGCAAGGATCCCCAGTAGGGTGTTTCAACTCACCATGGTGGAAGGAGCCAGTGACTGAATGTGCACCAAAACAGCACCCCCAGGAGGAGATGGACTGAAGTGTTACGTGCACAAAAGTGACAGTGAATGTTTGCCTGGCTGTTTCACGTATTCAGTGGCAGCATGCATTCTGTTTATCGATTTATAATCTTGTAAGCTTCCACGTAGTTGCTGCTCTGCCTCCGTATTCCTTCTGTAATGCCGTTACGTTTGATGGACGTCATACACAGATTGCTGAGCTCAGAGCTCTAATCTGCCGGAATGCTTTTTCATTTACTTGAATCACTCCTTAGTTTTTCCACTCTGCATTCTGACCTCGATCGGCAGAAGGGGCTGTCAGGATTGCTGGGCAGGTGATCGGACTGTACCACCTCCCATTGACTTGGGGGGGGGGGGGGGCTTATGGAACTTTGGTATAGTGTTCAGGATACGGTCCGGAGGGTTAGGAGTCGGGGAGCTGCCAGTCAGCAGGTCTTGATCTGGTTGGAAACGGCCAGGTGGCCTTTCGAGTGACTCTACTCACCTCGAAGGACTCCTATCCTTGGGTGACATGTCTCCTGGGTTATAAGTCAGGTGCCCTGCGGAGAAGCTGGGGCCCCCCTCATTTTAATGAAGTCACCCCCATTCCTGTTAGCATCCCAAACTCGCCTCGTTATTTATATTTGTCACGTCATTAAAGAAAATGATGCATTTCTCCATCCGGCACCGACTTCCAGGCAGACAGCCACTGACAGCCGCCGTGATTCCGCTGACTCCCACATAACTGTCGCTGTTTCTCAGGAGTCATTTATCCGATTTCATTTCCTCTGGGCTAAACAGTCTCCCCCCCAGAATCGTGTCACTCTGCCTGCGGCTGAAGCTCTGCCCTAATAACCTCTGCCCGCTTTAACACCCGCATGCCAGGAAGTTTGCTAACCACCTTAATTTTGAGTGTTCCTCTTTTTCGTTGGGTTCCTGTGCCCATCAGAACTCCTAAAGATGCACGCTATATATATATATATATATATATATATATATATATATATACACACACACCAATGATCATTAAAAATCAAGATGTTGGTATCAGTTTGTGTCAATCTTGGCCCCTATTTAAACAATATTAGTATTCAAGGATAGCAATCTAAGACTAAACTGATTGCAATAGACGATCAACCATTTTCTGGAGTGAAGGACGAGGGATTTCATAGGCTTATTCACCTGTTGGAGGTCAGCGCACAAGTCATAAAAAATGTATAAAATTGAGTTTCCTCTTGTGGGGACCAGAGAAATGTCCCAACAAGTTCAAAATAACAGGTTTTTTTTTTATCACATTATGGGGACATTTAGTGCTAACAGTGTAATATCTACATGCCCACAGACTCAGGCACACACAGCCTTAGTGATCAGAGCCCACGACTAGGAAGAGATTCCTCTGTCCTGCAGCTCGTCTGAACACTGGGCTCTGACTGACCTTCGGCTCTTTCCTTCATTACCCAGTGACACATGGCCTCATACTTTAAGAACCTCAAAAAGAAACAAAATGAAAAAGTGCGAAAGCTGAGAGAGGAAAACCGCAGGGCGGTCCGTAAGCTCATAAAGCCGGCAGCCCAGTCTCCCTAACCACAATTTTATACTGGGCTGGGGGGTGGGGGTGGGGGTGAGGGTGGGGGGATTAATGCGCGCCTAGTGTGTCCTGCTCCCTCTGCCCTCCCCGCTTTATCTGCGTTAGGAAAATCTGACGCGGGATGAAAGCTCTTTGATAGTGACACAGGCGTCTGTTAGGCGGTGAAAAGACGAGTAGGAGTCGTCCCCCACAAGAGGCGGATTAAAGTGGCGGCCTGTCTGAACAGCGTCCCCTGTGGCTGCCAGTGGCATTACCGGTGGAGTAAAAGATCAGCTCTGCCTTAAAGCCAAGCACCAACATCTGTCCTTGTATTCAGCGAGCGAGGCTTTTTTTTTTTTTTTGGCAAGATTTGGCTTACTGCTGTCCCGAATAGTTTGGCTGCCCGGAACTTCACCGTGCCGGTGATCTGTGCCTCTCTTTTTGGAATACACCTAATTTTTCACTTCATATTCCTGTTCTGGTCTTAATTCCCGGGATGAAATGTCACTCTCACCGGCATCTCAGCCAAGCTCAATTTGTGGGCCTTCCTGGGATGTCAATTGCTGGGCTGTTCTTGTTGTCACTCCCCCTGGCGGCTGTGTCTCTCCCGTGCCCTTGCCGCTCACCCAGAGCAGATGGCACTGTCAAAGCTGCTCCTCTGGGTCCCGTCCAAGAGCAGAGGGATCGATTTCATCCACGGCGGACTTGGCTGAAGCGCGTCCCACAGTGAAGGCCGCCGTCAGTACAAGTAAATGAAAAGTCTGGTGGGGACGTACTACTCGGGTTCTGTTTGGCGGGACTATACCCAAGGAATCAGGCTGCATTTGGCGGGACTGTACCTAACATGTGAGGCTGGGGGTGCAGCTGTTGCTCCTTGAGGCCCTGACTGGGACACGTTTGGGCATATTTAGTTTTTTCCGTGGCTAAAGCAGGAAATACAAGCCATTATCAGGAGCTCAGCTACCTCTTAAAACCTGTTAAAATATCAGTGACAACTTCCTGATTGTTAGTTTTCCCTAAAAAAGGCAGATCGGTGGAACCAGCAGGTGACTGACAACTGCTTTGGATTTTAAAATGGCTGGAAAGTTCATGTGGAAAATGATTCCTTATCAGTGTTCTGTTTTTTGCAGTCAAGCAGCAGGATGCCAAGGAAAGATCTGGTTATTTAACTGTGTCTATAAATCATTGCCAGTTTTAACCTGCCCAGACGCAGACATTTCTTTTGCTGTAATGTGGTAGGAAGCTCAGTCTAGCTGCACGTAAGAATGTCCAGGTAAGTGTAAGCAGTACTGGAGCCAGAGCTACTCAACTATCTTCCAAACAAAGCAAGAAACCAATAATAAAAATATTCAATCAGGAGAAAGTGCTTCACTAAAAGCACCGAGGGGGCATGGGGAGTGGTATCTGGCTAGTAGGGGTGTTCCTGCGGAAGGCGGAGAGCGAGTCTGATGACCGGATTGGTTTGGCAGCTCATTCCACCATCGGGGAACCACATATGAGAAACGTCTGGAGTGAGACCTCTCGCATGGTGGAGGAAAATGCATGCCTATAGATTGTGTGTATGATTGGCTTAAGCTTTCATGGGATCTGCGGGGTCGTAAATGAATGTGCTGGTCCGTAATTCCTTTTAAAACAAAGTAATTCCATTTTCTGACCGAAGACTCATGGATGCTGAGAAAGTCGTCTGAGGATTGGGCAGGTGGGCGGTAGTCTGGGTTTTACATTTTTACTGGTTCCAGCTGGATACCAGTAGATGCGGTGAGCAGCCTAAGTTGAGGGAGTCTAGAAAATGAATTGCTGTAATGATTGTCACCTGTACATTAATTTCCTCATTCCTGGTTTCCCAGCCATGGCAATAAAGTGCTGTTCCCAAGTACCTGCTGGTTTATGTACAATATCAAGGCAATACTCTCCAACCAAACCACCAGAGGTACCATGAAAGCCCCCCCCCACTAATTGTTTTCAAATTAGCATTGCTTTCGCTTTCCTGTCTGTGGCAGGCAATGTTCAGTGGCCAGATAGCTTCACAGATCAATTAAGAAGCTCCGCAGATCAATTAAGAAGCTCATTTGTTTCATTCGAAACCTGTCTGGAGCACTTGATATTCTCCACTGATAGGGCCTAAGTAAATGATGCTGAATAAGACATCTTCCTCTTCCTCTGTGTGGACAGTGACACAGCAGGGATCAGCGTCTCCTTACCGTGATGTGGGGGCGCGTGAGAGAGGACTGGGCTTTGGCTGTCTTCCTGGCAATCGATCACAGGCACCTACAGTTAATAGAATCCAGCTGGCCCTGCTTGGACTAAGTGACTTGTTCAGGCTGTAAGTGGAGTCGGCCGGGTAGATCTTTGAGGGGCTTTGCTGAAGCGTGAAGATTGTGTGGACACCCATCCAGTTGTATGTACCATGTTTTCGCCAAGGCTGTACAGTCTAGCGGGTAATCAAGGGTCACGGTTTCCTAACATATATTGTCCCTGAATCATGTATGGGCGATAATATGCATTTGAATCTTTAAAAAATAATCATGCCAATTCATTTGTGAAACTAACTGAATAATTAAGTTACTTCCTAGCAACTGATTATGTCACTGTAATACAAGAATCTAGTCTATGAATTAATAATTATGAAAATGTGACAATTTTCAGATGTTAATACAACAGCTTTTTACTTGAAGTAGCGACATCTCTGGGGTATCAGACGGCAGCAGCGCACATGGGGATACTGTAGTGACCCAAGTTTGCTTGGCTGGTGGTGGAAGGTCAGAGGTCCTCCACTGATTTTCTCCAAGTGACATGGCATACGATTTGGCTGGCTATTTTTTAAAAGTTGAGTCTTGAAAGTAGGCCATGGGAAGCGGCGATTTTGCATCTGTTTTCATGCACTTCTGAGTTATTCATCAGTGTAATTCTGTCTGCAGGATAATACTAGTTCTGGATCTTGATTTTAATTCATAAGCTTTAGACCCAGATTATCTTACTTATAATAAGCTGCAGTACCCAGATGAATGTTTCTGCTTCAAGTCCCAAAAACAGCAGCTGCTTCAGTATTTATTTGGAGTGATAGCATTCTTAATTAACTGTTGAATTGATGGGTGCTGATCATGACCATAAACTTTTGTCTCTAGCTGGTGAACAGAGGTGGTAAACGGTCGACTTGCCCACACAGGAGTGATGAGCCATTTAAATTGGAAATTGGGGAGCATAACTGGAATTATTCTGGGCACTTGAAGCAGCATTTTGCTGCATATCTGAATGCCTGAAGGCCTGACATCTGGCAACTATCAGCAGAGCTGAATGTTTAATATCCGTTATAAACAAAGGCTGTACGTTTTGGACCTGCTGGCCAGTGCATTGCGGAGCTGAACTGATATGAACAGGAAGTGAGATTCGGTCAGACGCTCCACAGGCTCTCGCGGTTTCAGGGCGTTTACAGCAACGGTGCCCATTGGCTCCTGAGTGATAAGCCCGTCTCGCTACAGTGTTGGATGGCTTTTTGGAGGTGCGGCGAGGGGTCCATCATCCAGCCAGCAGCGGTGTCGCACCGATAAATCACTGGCGGAGACTCTCGAGAACTGCAGACACACATGAGCCCGGGCGCCGCCGCTCCTGTCCGCCGGGGGCTAATTATTTATGCTGGCCCCTCCCCCAAGGCGCTCGCCGGCCTTGATGAAACGCGTCAGGCTGTGGTAATTTATGGCCCGTGCAGAGACCCCCCCCGGGGGGCTCATTGCCATAGCCATCCATCTAGCTCTCCTTTCACCTTCAAAGGGTTAACAGAGATTGGGTTTGGCTCGAACCACGGGCCGAGGGACCATATGGTTTCTGTATTTGTGAAATCTTCCTTTTGCAAGGAGGCTCTGTTCCCAGAGGTCAGGGAAACTTGATCTCTTGTGTGATGGGGGTAAGCGGTTGAGTTTGGGTGTGTTTCAGTTGCAGGTGGAGGAGGGGCAGGTGTGGGCTTGTGCCCAAGGCTGAAAGGACATGGGTTCGAATACTGTGGCCGGCAGAGTAATCATAACACTGCTGGCCCCTTGTACAAGGCCTTTAACCCCACCTGCTAGGAGTCTGACCCTGCACTCCGACCCAAAGCTCCTCATTTGAACTAAAGAATCTGCTGAACTAATGTAAATCTAGCTGCAATGACTCTGGGAAGCTGTTTTTCAGAGAGAGACTACATTATATCTCTATTTTATGACTCATACACCTTTCCTTAAATAGCTTTCTCCTTGGCCCAATGCCCTGGCTGAAGATTCTGTGTGAGCTGAACAGGTAGTAGTACACAAACTGGCGAATCGTTCTAGACGTTCCAGTATGTGGTCCTGTATCCTCCTTCATCTCAATAGAAGAAAAAACGTACATGCTGGACCGTTGTGGAGGTGGCTTCGGGAAACAGGAAAAAGTTTTGGGATCTTGCCTTTGCCCTGGATGACCTCGGTCTCAGTGATTCATAACACCCCCAGATTTCCCATCATCCTCAGCGTTCAGCGCCATCACTTGAGCAGGCTGTTCAGACCCTGGTGTTATTCTGCAGCAGAGAGTGACCAGACTCTAATCCTCACCCGCCTGTTTTTTGTTTTTTTTTTCTCCCAGAGTAAAGAGATCGGCGTCCAGCTGCAGGAAGACTTGATCAAGGTCCTCAACGAGCTTTACACGGTAGGTTCCTCCTCCTCTTCCTCTCCAGCCAGTGGTGTGTTTGCAGGAGTGTGGGAATGATTGACAGTCCCGTGGGTGAGAGGAGGCCCCCAGGCTCCTGGATTGGGCCCCTGCGCTCTTGGTTGCCAGAGCGATAAACTTCTCATTATGGGCTGCCAGTGGAGCTTTCCGTAGAGGTTTTCTGCAGCCTTCCGTCTTGCATGTCCACCTACTGGGTCTCGTTGCCATTTATGCAGTGTTGGGTCTGGGCGATTTTTTTAGTTCAGCTTTGTCTCTCGTAGATTCTGGGATGTCTCCTAAAGTTCAAGCAGCTCGACTGTATAAGGACACTGGTTATGAGTATGAGTGTGTGTGATGGGCAGGTCTTTCTCCACTCTATTTAGTGCTACACTTTTCACTAATGATGCAGGAATGCATTTAAGATTTTTTCTGGAAGCTAGGAAAGACACGCCACCCCCCCCATTCCATATGGACTGTCGAGGCAGCCTGCAGCAGGTCCCACACAGTGCAGCGTGATGCTGAGGGAGATAATTGGTGTGCATCGTTAAAATATAACGTGTGTATCAGCAGCTCGGCGTGTCTGTGTGCCCTGCTCGCTCTATTTTGACTTGTTCGCTGACATTTTCCTCCTTGCGGTTAATATAATGTAAACCGCCATTAGTTTTAATTGCTCTTGATGTTAACTTGCGTGTTATGGCTGAGTTCAGACAACTATATAAACAGATAATTATACCACCCCCCCCCCCTTGGTGATTAAAACGTGTTAGTATGTTTTCTCAAAGTAATTATACATCGCCGTGCATGGTCTGTGTGCCTAAACCTTGCCTATTCCCCACAAACATTCTGGGTGCAGGGTTGTTGTGGTTTTACTCGTGTGTGTGTGTGTGTATATATACATTATTCAGTATGTCATTCTAATTGATGTATCCGAGATGCTGAGCACTGCGATTTAGAAAGCTAGCCTAGTTATTGGCTGGTTAAATTCGTTGGAGGCAGTTGAGTTGGTTCATCGGCTGCTTGAAAAGGCATAAAGACTGCTGGAGTGTATCTGACTAACATCATAATTAGGTTTCTAGGTTTGGTAGCCTGGGTTAACAACATAAGAATATTCAGCATTTCTCCCCTCATTTGGTTTTGCTTATGTGTGAGTCAGTGTATGGATGTAGAGAAATCAATGAGCTCATCCTCCAAACTTCCTGATGGGTTAGAAGGGGATCTCTGATGAACCCCCATCTGGAGTCTGAGGCAGCATGACGCCTGCGGAGTCCGGTGCTGGAGCTTTCGGTGCTGAGGTGGGCCTCTCCTCCCCCCATGAAATGACTGGCTGGCATCAGCCGAGCATCTTGGTGGCAGAATAATAACATGGCGGAGTAGAACTGGGGAGCCCAAGCAGGCAGCCCACAGTACAGATTCTGGGGGGAGGGGCAGAGCGCGATGCCACTAATTAAGGGGATGCCAGTGGAAAGGCAGCCATTTTGATCAGTCTCTATGTTTTATTTATGAAAAGGAATCACAGATGCTCTCTCCAGCACAGTCCTTTTATCTCTGCGTTTGTGATGTTAGCTGGTTTAGGAGACACCAAAGGCCCTGTGTTTTTGTGTTTATCTAGTATACTCAGTACTTTGTGAGGCCAGATCATCTCATCCATTCATTAAAGAGGTTGTTCTCTCATTGTTTAAGTTCACTGGAATGCTGTCCTACATTTCCATAGGAAATTGCCTTGCAGTGCAAACGAATTGTGCTCCGCCGACGTGGGGACAGGGGTAACCACGTTCTGGCCAGTTAAAGAACATGCTGGACAGTGATGATGTCATCTTCCCCGATGAGCTAGTGGGCCATCTCAGGGAGATTTTTCTACTCCAGTTTGCTTTTTGAGTCTATGCAATGATACCAGTGGATTCAGTGCTGAAGTATATTTTTATCTGTTTAGTGCTTCTCTGATCGTCCATATGATTTATCTCTTGTCAGTTTCTCTTAAGACTAAATGCCCACATCGTGATTATCTCTATGAACACAAGGGCTCCTCTTTCTAGTTTTCAGTTTCCCATTAATCCTGTGCCCTGTAAAAAGTAGCTAAGGGTAAGTCTCTCTGGGGACCTGGATGCAGCTTCCGTACCCTGGCTGTGTAAGCGGCATTCGGGTCGGCTTTCATTACTGTCAAGGTAGAATCCCAGTTTGGCTTAAACAAAAAATTGTACTTGAGAAAACAAATTGCGGTTTGAAGGTGAGTCTTCTCCCTTCTTTCCTGGGGGAGCACTGTGTTCACTCAAGCTTAGCTTTTTTGCTCTGTAGGCCAATTATGTAGATTAATTAAGTTGACCAAGTATGTAAATGCTTAATTTGTCTCGTTTTTAATAAATGAAAGGATACACCACTCAACATATTACTTTTAGAAACTGTAGATTACATTTTCTCTTTAATTAGATTAATTGGTTTGGGTGAGAATAGCCTGTCTGGTAGGCAGAGATTTAAAGAAGCTGAGAGACACATTTCTGATTAGCATTTAGCTAAAGTGCCATCTTGCTACAGGATGCTGTATGCAGCCCGACACGTTTTAATATAAATATTTAATATACCAGTTACGTTGCCTATTCATCTGTCCCCTATAATAATAATAATAATAATAATTATTATTATTATTATTATTAATACTGTGACCCTGTGATGGATGGATGGATGGATGGATGGATAGATATATTATTGAAGTGTCTCAATTAAGCACTAATTTCTCACTAAGTGATGCTTCACCCCCAGTGGTTTCCTGACCATATGAATGTAGTCTGGATGTAGCTCCTTCCAGCGGGATTCCGTGGGAAATGCTGCAGCCTTTTCTAGCCTTTTCTAGCATGTCCTGAATAGCGTTTCTCATGGGATGTACTGCTCCCTCGTGGTGCCCTGGGCACGTCCCGTTGGAGATTACTGCTTTTATTATGGTCAGAGTAAAGAGAGAAAATGGCCTCACAGGGCTGACAGTATAACTATACCAGGGTAAAGAGCGATGCTGAACGGAGCGGAAGGATCCGGGGAGATTATGTCAGTTGGGAAGTGGGACAGGCTCCTGGTTGGCACCTAGTAACGGTCCACACCGTTTCCATGGGGACCCAGTGCAGTACAACAAAGTGTCTTTGCCCCATTAAACGTATATACAGGAAACGCACTGTGTGAAGGACTCTGGAGATGGCTTAGACACGTTTGGCCTCAAGTCAGATGTTTAAAGATAAAAAATTAGCATCTCATTCATGCATTCATGTGGGGTAAACTAATGCCAGTGGGGTGTCTGTTAAGCTCGTCGTCGTCGTCGGATTTTATTAGTAATCAGCGTTTATAATAAAGCAACTAAAATGAATTTTTGAATGTAAATTTGTATTTTGCATTTCCGTTTGTAGCAGAGGCCCTTGTATGGTTTGAGCAGCAGGTGGTACCTTGAGGTGGTAATGCTCTGTGGATGTGAGTCCCTGTGGATGTGAGTCCCTGTGCTCCTCTACGTGTCCAAGCAGTGATCTTAAGCTGCTTCAGGTCCACCCTCCGTAATCAGGCTGAATCCGGGAGGATGTGAGTTCTGAATCCAAGTTCGCCGAAGGATATTCCAGCATGTTCTTTCTCAGTATTAGTGGGGTGGAGGGGTTGGTAATTAGTCTGAGGATTTTGTGTTTGAATTGGGCAAGTGTCACACAGCATTACTGCTGGAGTGTGCACGTGGAGCGGTTTTTAAATCCCTCATTTGCCCCTACATTTTTATAAATCCTCAGTCTGTTGGGTCCAGCTTTGGAATGACGCTGTAGCAGCCAGCCGTCTGTCTGTCAGAGGTTTACTGCGTGCATGAATGAACAGATCAGTATCTCTAGCTGTGCTTAAATTCCACATTTTAAAGTATGTGAAATATGTGCATGTGATATTTCTGCTCAAGGTGTTTACTAGGTTTAAAAAAAAAAACAAATGTTCACCCTTCAGACTGCATGAAATGATGTTCTGTCAGTTGTGGGGTCAAAGGTCACCAGTGTCGGAAAACCTCACCAGGGGGATGCCAATGATCATGGCATGACTGTCTGGAGTAATCAGACTGGTCTCTCTTAGAATATTCAGCACCTTTTATAAAACGAGGTGTGTTTGGAAAGTTGGGTTCAGAAGGACACATGGTATTCTGTATACTGGTGTGCTTTTTATACAGCGCTGCCTGCGGTTCACGAACACAATCCATTCCAGGAAAGTGGTCGTGAACCAATTTGTATGCGAACCAAGGCAATTTTTCCCATAAGAAACCAAGGAAATTCAATTAACGCATTCACAAGCCTACCAAATAATGGGTTTTGTTAATAAATTTTCTGGGTTTTATAGTAAAAACTTTAAAGGAAAAACACAATGTAGTGACGGGTGGACCGAGGCATCGCAGGAGTAGAGAGAGACATGGAGACTTGCTTGCCAAGTTTTTATTGACAGTACTTAACCCTTGTGTTGTAGTTGTTGGTAATGTTAATGGCTGCATCTCGCTATTGTTGCGTGTGTGTTGCCCCTGTCTTTGTACCCGGTCCGATTCTTGCGTGCATTTCTTGCACCTTCTGCATCTTGCAGTTCGGCGTCTGACAACCTTGTGTTTCCCGTCTGTATTTGGGGTCGGTGCTCATTGGGTGCCTGTTGTGGTTCTCCTATTTACAATTACACATGGGGCATGCTGGGACATGCGCCCCGCCGGTGCTACACTAGTGTAAAAAAAGGAATCTGGTCGAGGAATCTGTTCGTCAACCAAATTTTGTATGCGAACTAATGCATTTTTTTTTTCATGAAATTTTTGGTTGTGAACCAAATTGTTTGTAAGCCACAGCGTTCGTGAACCGCAGGGACCACTGCAATTCACTTTAATCGACTGTTACTAATGAGTTACTAAAGTGGTTGACAGTGTCACTTAGTAATATGATCACTGTGGCATCCCAGGCTGGCAGGCTTCCTCCTGTATGGCTGATGTCTTCCAGAATATTCCGTATGCCGGGTTCATGTCGAAGACTCGCA
Organism: Paramormyrops kingsleyae; assembly: GCF_048594095.1. NCBI lineage: Eukaryota > Metazoa > Chordata > Actinopteri > Osteoglossiformes > Mormyridae > Paramormyrops > Paramormyrops kingsleyae. Next base: position 29,921,957 of record NC_132804.1, read on the forward strand.
TTGTCCTAACGTACATGGTAGCTTTCCTGTGACCCTTTCGCATGACAGGATGTTGCACACCATGCTGGATGAGGGGGTGGGAGAGGCTCAGGAGGACTGTCTCGTTTTGGAGAGCATGCAGCATAGTGGTTATTGACAGCATCTAGAATCTGGTGTGGTGGCTTAGCCAGTAACACTCACACCTCCAGGTGTGTGCATGTTCTCTCCATGCCACTCGGTGTCCTCTGGGCACACTGCCTCCTGCAGGCCACAGTCGTGCAGGTAGGCTAACTGGCATCCTGTCCTGGGTGTCCCACCTTGTACTTTTTAGGATGAAGTCCGGCCTTTGTGTGACCCTGACATGAAAGATGGGAATTATTATGTAAATAAAAGCACCAGGACATGGATTAAACAGCAGCCTGCTGAGTTGTGTGCCGGGTAAGAACCCTATGCTGCACCCCATGTCCCCCCTGCAGGTAATGAAGACCTACCACATGTACAACACGGACAGCATCAACGCCGAGAGCAAGCTGAAGGAGGCGGAGAAGCAGGAGGAGAAGCAGATGAGCCGCTCCGTGAAACAGGACGAGCGGCAGACACCCCGCTCCCCTGACGCGCTGGCCACCATCAAGGCCGAGGAGAAGCACGTTCGCCGCAGCTCCGTCAAGAAGATCGAGAAGATGAAGGAGAAGGTGAGGCTGACCTTGTCAGCCGTCAGGGTCAGCATCTGGGCACATGTAGGTTACAGGTGCTGGCTCTATATGAAGTGTCTCCCCCCCCCCCCCCCCCACAAAGCGTAGAGTCAGAGTACAGTGGTACCTCGGTTCTCAAACTTAATCCGTTCCAGACTCCGGATCGAATCCTAAAAAGTTCGAGTTCTGATCAAATTTTTCCCATAAGAAATAATGGAAAACCAATGAATTGTTTTCCGGCCCCCCAAAATTACACCTAAATATGTTTTTTTGTTTTTTTTTTTTGTTTTTTTTTAGCATTTAAACACAAAATAAGCAGGATAAAACTAGAAGAGCATTTTTTTCTTAATGGCTTCCAAAACGATAAAGATCGTATCCCAACATTACCCCTGTCCTGCCCCGATCGTCCGCTCCTTCCGTGTGCCACGCCCCCTCGTTAACCTCGTGTGGGATCCCCATGTGATCAGCTGTTTCTGGTTGTTATCATTAGTCCTCTGTGTTAAGTCCGCGTTTCAGTTTGTTTCCCCATTCCGGTCATTGGGTGCGTTCGACTTGCTTACAGCGCTGGCTTAAAGCAACGCATTCTGATCCTGACGCAATGCATTACGGTTAGATGCATTGCGACCTCTCACCCGGCTGCACAAACTGGAACTGCCTCCATGACGACACACCTTTGGTATTTGGCTGAAGAGTTTAGTTACACGCATGACGTTTGTATCCCAGGCAGTTCCGATGCATAATGTGCTGTTTCTCCCAAATATCACGTAAAGCAGTGAGAACTGGTTTTCAGTTAATTTACCTGGTAAAATAAAGTTTAAATAAATTACATAAATGCTCTAATAGTACACGTAAGTTAGTGGTTTATTTATTGTTAGTTACTTTAATGTTGCGCTGCTTTATTTGGTTAATCGTCCAGTCTGTGAAGAAGGTATTCAAGTAAGAATTGCATTGTAGTATGACTCATTTCCTGGCGCGTACAATTTATATTAGGTCAGCGTTCATGGTTCGACTTCTGATATTCAGATCGAGTTCTAGGTCAAACTGGTTTGTTCGACTTTCAAGAAATTCGAGTTCTAGTGAGTTCGAGAACCGAGGTACCACTGTACTTAGTAAGTAGTATGAAAGGAACAGACCTGTTGTGCATGTAGTATTTGACTTTGGAGGTCAGAAGCTATCATACATCACCTGGGCAGATTTATACAGCTGCCTCACTAGGGAAGCCTGGATGAGATGCCTGTGAGAGACTGAATGACGGTCAGTGCCCCAGGCTTTGTGTCATCACCGTCACATCTGGCCTGGCTTTTATCGAGTTGCCTTGGCTTGCCGTTCCTGGAGGTAGCGGCATTTCGCGTAGCATCCTGGGCACCTTCCCAGCTTTCCCTTCCTGTCGATTCCGAGATGTGCTCCATCCCTCATGGGGCAATTCAGTTTGGTACATTTTGATTAGGTTTTCTTTTTCTCCCGGGCCCTTTCTGACTCTCCTCTCTCCCTGTCCCTCAGCGCCAAGCCAAATACACTGAAAACAAGCTGAAAGCCATCAAGGCCCGCAACGAGTACCTCCTAGCGCTGGAGGCCACCAACTGCTGCGTCTTCAAGTACTACATCCACGATCTCTCCGACCTCATTGACGTAAGCAGGCCTGTGCCATCTGTCCCAAACTGGTTGACACTTGAACACTACACCCTGGACTCATAGTCCATTTAACTAATGTCCTGGACTCTCAGTGCCACCTCATTTTATTAATGGCAGCCCTGGAATTTCATAGTACATGGGGAAAAAAATCCAAGGCATTAGCTAAGCTCATTTACAATCTAAATAATTACTTCAGTAAGGCAATTACAAGCTAAGATTGGACAAAAACCTCTTGCACCTGCAGGGAACGTGTGGGCCCTACCATTAAAATCGGCTATAATAAAGTAGATCTGTTCTATGGGCTTCATCAACTGTCCCTAACAAGATTTTTAAGTCTTACAGTGCTAAACATCTGTATTGACGTATTTGCAGTTATTCATTTGATGACATGAGCATTTAGGCCGGTCCATTTCATCTTATTTGTACATCACTCTGTGACCTTACTCGCAGCTGGGATTTACAGCCTAAAAGAGCGTGACTCAAAGTATATCAAGTTGTATTACTGTCACTGGGCTCCTGAATAAGACGTATAAGAACTAATGCTGTCAGATTGCTCCTGTCAGTCAGACGAATTCCCTCGGGAGACGGCTCGCCGGCATGTGTTACTGGAAGCTCGTCAGATGCTCTTTTCAGCCATGGATATGAATCATGGCCTTCATTAGGGGGTGGAGCAGGTCGCGTGCACTGATGCAGAGTGAGGAGCAGGCAGCATGCTCGTTATGGAATGGACGGGTCGTTAGCGGTGCATATAGGATTTAATGATGACCTCGCGGTTCTGCTTGTTGTACATGGGACGGCATAGTTGCGCAGGCTGACAGGTTCCTTCACCGCTGCTGTACATTTTCAGCAATAGCTTCGAGTGAAGCTCTTTAATTCAATGCTGTCCTTTCCGGAGGTGTGGAGGTAACAGTAATGAATATTTTTGTTTGAATGGGTTATTAGCTGTTGGCCCTGTGGCGTGTTCAGTCACATGTGGGTGTCGCTGTAGCCTGGGTGCTAAGCCCCTCCTCTTCCTGCCTTCTGCAGTGCTGTGACCTGGGCTACCATGCCAGCCTGAACCGGGCTCTCCGCACCTACCTCTCGGCCGAGTTCAACGTGGAGACGTCGAAGCATGGAGGCCTGGAGGCCATCGAGAGTGCGGCCGAGAACCTGGAGGCCAACAGTGACAAGCAGCGCCTCATGGAGACCTACAATCACGTCTTCTGCCCCCCAGTGCGCTTCGACTTTCAGTCCCATATGGGAGACATGGTGGGTCCCGGGGAGTCATGGGCTCTGGGGATGGGGTTGGGGAAACTGTCCCAGTTTCTGTCCTGGTGTAATGTGATATTGTCTCACTTAGAGGTCGACCGATATGGGTTTTTCAATAGCCGATGCCGATGACGATATTTAGGAGTCAGGGTCAGCCGATGGCCGATATATGCTGCCAATATTTTTTGGCCGAAAATTGGACGTTTTCTGCTCTATTTGCATGATAAAATATCACTAATAATAACAAGCGATACACAAAATTTCTCAACTTAGCATTTATTGAATACTGACTTGTGTAACTTTAAATATAAACTTAAATAACAAAAACACAATACAACTTATAAACAACTTAAACTTATAAACAATAAAGATAGCAGCATCAGAATCACTTTAGCAGCAAACTCATTCTTCAGCTCCCAAGCTCACCAGTCTGCTGCAGATATTGCACCTGGCTTTTCCTGGTGTTGGCTTTGTGAAATGCTGCCATACAGGATTAGATTTTTGTTCAGCCATCAGACAGCAATTACTAAAACATAAGAATAAATGCAAGGTTAGAATTTTTATTATAGTACCTTCATCTTCAATTCATTCTACAATTCCAGTATTCCATGCACATTAAAACAATTACACTCTAATACATTTTGAAGAAAAAAAAAACACTAAGTGCATCATGGTATGATGAGTAGTGTACACTAACATGTTGTTTCTGTTAGCAGACAGATAGCTTAAAGCCAAATTCACAATCAGAATCTAGTGATCCCGGAAAATAAAATAAAACTGTCGTATTGCACAGCCTTGTATGCAAGGACAACATAAGCCCCTAGTGATTGTGACGTTGTCTACGTATAAGCCCGTATAAAGGATAGACATGTTTAATGAGGAAACTGCGCAAAGTCATGCACTTTTTATCTAGACGTCTGACAAATTGTTTGAATCTCCGGTCTCAAATGAAAAAAAGTTGCACAGAAGGACCATTGTCAGCATCAGCTCAAGTAAATGGTAACCATGCTTTCGAACAAACACTTTTCTCCGCCATGCATTGTTCTTAGCAGCTCTGTGTCTCCGAGGACGGCGCTGTCTGTGATCAGGGCAGAGTAACGCAACTCTCACACACACTGCAGTATTTGAGAGCTGCCCGCTCCGCCCCACACACTCACAGAGTGAAACTCTCCGACACAAGAAAAAAAACATAACTGATAACATCGGGCTGATATGGTAATAATTAAAATGTTAACAATTAAAATGATTTTTAACGATTAAAAAACGTCTGTGAGCCCACCAATAAGCGCACAAAACGAACTCTATTAGAATCAATGATCCTTAATGTTACCTGTAAGCTACAGTTGGTTGAAGGCTCATTATCATTACCCCAGTTCCCAATAGCGTAATTCGCGTTCTTTTAAAGCAACATTTCATAGCAAACTACTTAAATAAACAGGTCATTGAAAGATCAGAATTTAAGCCTTACCGTTTTATCCCAGGACTCTTCCAAAACTTCTGGCTGTGGTCCTGCACAAGGCAGCATGGGTCACGTGTTCCACAGCAACAATAACACTGGGCTGCCCGCAGACGTGCCTGTCTGAAAATCGGCGTAGTACACTCGGATATCGGCCGATGCCGATACATTAAAAAATGATAAATATCGGCCCGATATATCGGTCGACCACTAGTCTCACTGCCATGTGATGCTGGATTGGGTATGGAGACCCGGGGCTCGCTTTCAGGTCACAGCCCTGTGACCATAGGGATGGGGTATGGAGACCCGGGGCTCGCTTTCAGGTCACAGCCCTGTGACCATAGGGATGGGGTAGGCTGCAAGCTTGGGATATTAGTATCTGATTCTTCCCTGAATATCTTCAGCTATCTTGCTGGCTTGAGTGTTTGCGCTGGGCTGCGAGCTGGAGCACAGTTTCCTTTTCCCGCTATTAATGCACAGTTTTAAGTGATGACAATGTTTCTTGGGTTAGGCTGGCTGTACGTGAAGGGGAATGCAGTGTGTGAAATCACTTGTTTTAATTGCTGAAGTAATGTTCGGATTTGTGAACTGCTAAATTTGCAATACAAAATAGATGGGAGGGGGGTGAAAGAATTGTTCAATTTAAGAACTGTGCTTTGTACTGTGCCACATTCAGCAGGCAGAATGCTATCGCAGGGGTTTAAACAGAACCTCTGGAACGTTCTCTGAGGAAGAATGAGAAGTTCCTGCTTCTGGGTGTGTTTCCTGTGAACCCAGCCCTTTGCTTGGTCTTTGCAGTTCTGTGTTTTATTTTAATTCATTGATTCAGACCGATTCAGACTTCAGCCACGGTCCCACTTCACATCCGGGCTCCAAGGCCTGCTCCTCATCAATCCTCCCTGACATTTCTCAGTTTGTGGGATTTTCTCTGATGATATATTTAACTGCTACACCGGACCAAACCTAATGCTACGTTCACACCGCAAGCGTCAAAGACGCCAGCCGTCGCTCCCGCCGCCCTGAACGCGACGCTAGCCAACGCCGGAGACGCTCTCTGACGTCATAGAGTGGGTGGGGACAAGGCCGCTCAGACAGCCAGGCTCTGAGAACTTTTTAACGACAGTTCTACTAAAACAGATAATTATGTTTTGACAAACACTAATGCTATAAATAGGTTTAACATTACCAACAATTTGCACTGTTTTCTCTGCTATGGCGGCAAAATTACTACAAAAAAATATATTATGCACTTCACCATCTCACCTGGAACACCAATTGTTTCGGACACTCTGGTCCATGCCTCATTTTTTTTATTTATGTCCCTGTATGCAAACAGACACATCATATATAACTGGGTACCCGGCCACAGCAATAATAAGTCTCTCCTCCATTGTGCCTAGGAACGGTGGGGTCGGAACAAAAGTTTACACGCTTATGTTCTGCGGCGCTCTCTTTAGCGGAGCATCTCTACATTCCCATTGGTTGCCGCCCAACCGCGTCACAGCTCATTACCATAAAGTTGACTGGGATTCAACTTCTGTCTGACGCTCCCGCCGCCCAGATCGCGACGCACCGCACCGTGCCGCTCCTCGACGCCTCCCGACGCTCCCTCCCATAGAGAATGAATGACTTCCGGTCATTTTGACGCTCTCGCCGCTCGCAGTGTGACCGTAGCATAAGACTGGGGGGGGGGGGGGGTTATATTATTGAGTTTCTCCCAGTATTTTTCCATGAATACATTTTATCCTTTTCTCAGTTTTGTCTCCAAAAAATCACATAATTCAATCATCCTCGCAAGGCCTGTCTTTATCTCACAGAGGCTTCAAGGGTCGTCAGCTCCATTTTTCCAGAGTGATAAGGTGTGCTGTTTGTTCAAGCTAAGCATTGACTTAATTACCCATAACTGTTGATTCAATTAACCAGATGGTTTAAATTACATTTAACTGGGCCATTATCTTGGTTAAATTAGGTTAGAGAATTGTTTCAGCCAAGTCCTGGCATTGAAGAATATCTGTAAAAAAATATTAGAGCTTTTACAAAGAATTTTTTTCACTTAAAAAAAAAAAAAATTAACTGGAAACAGATGTGACGACTTCTTCAGCATGCAACCAGTGTAGGGTCGTGGGGGGGACCTGGAGTCTGTCCCAGACAATTTAGAGACACCAGTTTGCTTAACTGCATGCAGGAAAAAAAACTCACTCAACATGGGGTGAACATGCCCACTGCACACATCGAGAGGGGGGTGGGATTTGAGCCTCCAGCCGACTGAGCCACCATGCATGATGTTGATCTGTGGTACGTCGGGTGCGTGTTTGGGGGCATGCAGTGTGCTGCCTGCTCTTTTCATTGGCCTGTAGCAGCAGAAGCTGCCTTTCATCTCCAGCCTGCTCTCCTGCAGAATGTGTCAGACTAGAGCCTCGTTCTTCACCACCAGGCTATGAACCTCTGACCACTTTAATCAGCATCAGCATGAGCTGCTGCACAGCCTTGTCGGGTATTGGCCCACAGCCTTGTCGGGTATTGGTCCACAGCCTTGTCGGGTATTGGCCCACAGCCTTGTCGGGTATTGGCCCACAGCCTTGTCTTTCATTGCTCAGATGTGTCAGATTTGGGGGAGGTGTGTGGCCTGGCAGTGTTGTGGCTGTCCGTGTCCTGAAGGTCATCTATACGAATCCAAATCCCATGGCCATCAGAGGAATCGTGTCAGTGTTGGACCCCTTGAGCAAAGCCCAATATATTCAATATATAGATTCAATATATTTTTTCAAACGGACCCCCACTCCCCCGCACAAAATGTCGTGGCTGCAGTTCCTCTGGATGTCTTCACCTGAACAAGAAGCAGGAAATTAGACAGTCAGACATACATCCATCCAGCCACTCATCCTCCAATCACTCATCCTGGCCCAAGACAAGGTGTTACAAATATGTGTGTGGATAAGGCCATGAAAGCCTAAACCTAACCCTTGTGTTTTATATTACTATTCTGACATTGGTTCACTTAACCAGGTAATATTCTTGGATTATGAGGCTAGGTACCGTCTCAGGTACATGGTAAAGTGCTGTACCAAGTTATTTTTATGGCTGCATAAAAATTAAAACTTGGTTGCACATCCATAAATTTAACATAAGATGGGATGGTGAATGTATATTTACGTCCTAAATTTTTTATTTACTTTTCTGTGGTTAAACCCTATACAGCCAACATTTTTATTTGGATAGTTCTCTATAAATGTTTAACAAGCCATAAATAAGCATCGTTTTGATGTCTGCAGTGTCAAAGGCAGGGCTGTTGGATCTGATGTTTGTAGACTAATAAATGCATATTTCAGTCGTCCAACAAACCTCCAGGAACCCTTTCATAAACCACTGTATGTACTGATCCAACATCTGTGTCTAAATTCCTAGTTACGTGTGTGTGTGTGTGTGTGTGTGTGTGTTAGTAATAATCAAAATTGTTCTCTAAATATTTATGGACCAAAATTAAAGCTTTTAATTGGGCATCATTGCAGAACTTTTTTTTTGCCTTTCTGGCTCTATACATATACAGACGCTCCTCTACTTACGAATGAGAGACCCTCCGAACGGCCGTTCGTAACTTGAAATGTTCGTAAGTCCATTCGACATCATTTTAAGGGTATATGCAAGTACAAAGAACTAGGATGCTGGGAGTACGCTGCTGCGCGGCGGGAGTAGCGGCCAGAAGTCGTACTAGGCGGAATTGGCGCGCAGAAAAAAAATTGATATTGCGGACAGGAAATGAGAGCCCAAGTAATACTTGATTTGAACTTAGTCCTCTTCGTGCGTATGTCTGAAAGTTTGTAAGTTGAAAGTTCGTAAGTAGAGGAGTGTCTGTAATGGTTTTGCTAAATAAAAAGAGTGCAACGTTTGATTTTGTGTCCCCTCCTTTGTCTCAATCCCCCCCCCGCCCCCAGGTGGGACACTTGTGTGCCCAACCTCCCCTGCAGGGGGAGCTACTCCAGAGGTGCCAGCAGCTGCAGTCCCGCCTCTCCACCCTCAGGATAGAAAACGAAGAGGTTTGTGCCTGGCCCTGGGTTCGACTAATGAGGCTTCCATCAGTGGGTGGGGGCCTGGGTGGTGGGGTGTATTAGGCTACGTTCCAAAGGCAACACACAATAGAAATCCCCCCCCCCCCCAAAAAAAAAAATGCCTGCTGCTTTGCTGGAGTATTCCAGTTGAGACATTGTGAAACGTGGTGCTTCTTCAGACTGCCTGCTCTTGTGTTTTGTGTTTTATTTAGCAAACGCTCTTATCCAAAGTGATGTCCGAATGAGGCAAATGGCACATTACAAACACACAGCTTAGAATGTCCAGGTACATGTGTAAGCAGTACTGGAGCAGGTTCTGCACAACTTATCTTCCAAACAAAGCAAGAAACTAATAATAAATATTCAATCAGTAGAAAGTGCATCACTATTTGCAGGGGTGGCCAATCTTATCCAAAAAGGGCCGATGTGTAAGCGGGTTTTCACTGAAGCTCCCTAATTAGATTACTAATTAGAGGACTGATTGGCTGAGGAGTCCTCACACCTGGGTTTGACCAGCTGACCTAAAGGTTACCCCAAAAACCTGCATACACACCGGCCCTTTGTGGATAAGACTGGCCACTGCTGATTAAGAGAATTGAGGGTACATGGGGTGGTTATCAAGCCAGTAGGGGTTTTTCTGGGTCTTGAGGCTCTTCTTAAAAGTGGAATGTCAATGAAATGTCAAGCAGCTTATTGGTTCCTTTTGTCTGCTTGTTCCTTGTAGGTGAAGAAGACCATGGAAGCCACCCTGCAGACCGTCCAGGACATGGTGAACATCGAGGACTATGATGTCACTGACTGCTTCCACCACAGCAATTCCATGGAGTCCGTCAAGTCCACTGTCTCGGAGTCGTTCATGAGCAAGCCCAGCCTGGCGAAGAGGCGCGCCAACCAGCAGGAAACGGAGCAGTTCTACTTTACGGTGCGATGGCTGCGTCTGAGGGAGCTTGGGGTTGGACGGGAGGTCAGCGACATGTGCTTTTAATTTCAGCTCTTCTGTAAGTGGTTGTATTCAAAGTGATAAAGATGGCTTAAAGTGTAACACCAGACAAGCTGGTTCTCTGTCCAGCCTGGTCTGTCAGGCTCATGTTCAGCACAGCGCTCTCCAAGTTAAGCGATGTAATCGAATCAGTGCAGGGCTGGTTTCCCTGAAAGCTTTCAGAATGCCCTGCTCAAGGCTAAGATGTCAAGAGCCCTTTCGAGTGAACACGCTAACGTCTCCTTGAGTTCTGAAATGCCTACTGTCCATTCCTGCTGACTCACATTGGCCAACAAAACCAAAATGAATGAGCAAGTATCTTGCATAGTTCCTTTTGTGTGAGTTTCACCTTACTCGAAGGTTTTACGTTCGTCATGGTACTTGAGGTACAGGTTTTTGTCGTCCCTATGTCCTATTTCACTGCTCCTTATAACTGGCTTGCAGATCCATGGTCTCCAGTTCTACTTAAGCTCAATCTCTGAACATCTCGACTGCTCTGGATGCACTTTCACCCTGGACTTTTTATTGCTGAGCTCCACTAACATTGGAGGTTCTGTTGTTTTTTCATTGCTGAAAACACTGCATGTACTCAGTGTGATTGACATTTTTCCAATGGCAGTGTTTTAGTTGTGCTTGAATATACCTTTGCCTTCTGAAGGGAGGTTCAAGTTACCATTAGTGTTTTTTCGCAAAAAAATTTTCACGCAGCAACTAAAATATACAGCTTAGGCAATTAATGAGGAAACTTGAATGTAAGTTTATTTAGACTCCTCCAGAAGTCGTTTGGAAGGTAGCCAGCTCTGAGCTCATCTCCTGAGCTTTCTGCCCGAGCAGGTGCTTCACCGCTCTTCCTGTCCGTCCTTGAACTGTTTACCATTATGTCTCCTCTCCTTACAGAAGATGAAGGAGTTCCTGGAGGGGAGAAACCTGATCACCAAGCTGGATGCCAAGTATGACCTGATTCAGAAGACGCTGGGAGAAAGTGAGTTCTCAGGGATGCTGGGGGGGGGGGCATCGTTTGGTGGATGTGTCACCAAATGTAGAGGGAGGACTTGAAGGTACAGCCCAGTCAGGGGTGAGCCTGGGCCTCCACTATATTGCAGTCACCTAAGTTCATTATCTACGCCCGATGTTCTAGCGTCCCCACTAATTAATTACTCACTGATTAATGAAGGGGCCCTACTGTTGGACCGTAACAAATGTGGAGTGGCTGGGACTCCCAGGGGAGATGGATGAGGCCCACAAGTCCAACAGCACAATTCCTCCACATCCTAATAGCTGGAAGTCATTCCTGTGGTGCTTCTGATTCAGTTAGAAGGACATTTGTCCCACATCACGTTCTGCCTCTTTTCTGCCATCGGGACTGACTGTGTCTGCTCCTGGACCAGTCCCGGGACTGCTGACCCAGCACACGGCTCCTATGGGCCCGAGGCGGCGTGAGCCGGCTGGTGTGCACGAGGGCTGCTCTCTCCGAGCGATTTCTGGGACGGCCACCACCGTGCGGCGGTCTCACCGAATAGTTTCCCCTCTCTGTCAGGGTCTGGCAGGGTTTGGGGGCTGATGCACCGGCCGGCCAGCCGCGGATGGTTTACAGATCAGGCCAGTGGGGGATGGGAGCGTGCGATGGGTCGGCGGCGGGGGGAAGAGGTCCGTTTATGGCCGCTGTCCTGCATATGGAAGAATGTGGGTCTGCAGGCCGTTGCGGGATGAAGGTTTGGCCAGAGAAGGGGGAGGGTGGAAGGATGCAGGTCTTTGGGTGGGCGGGTAACTGAACCACTTGGGGGACCTTCGTCACTTAAGCTAGGCTGCATGTCCAGCTGTGGCTGTTTCTCCTTGGCTAACCATCTCCTTCTCTCTCTCTCTTTTTCTGTCTCTTTCTCTCCATCGCTCTCTCTCTCTCTCTCCCCCTCCCTCTCTCCCCCATTGCAGGCCAGAAGACTGAATGCTGTGTTGCCAGGTAGGTCTGCAGAAGGGAGGAAATGGCTCTCAGGCACATACGCGCATACAGTGAGCTGTGCGGTCTGCTTGCTAATGCATGTCGACTCTGTGGCTGCAGAGATGTACGCTCTGCCCCCACATGTCACTGCTTTATGCAGGTAGGGGGCGACAGAGAACAGGGAGCAGTGAGGGTAGATCCTGGGGTATTTAGGACAACAAAAAGCTGAAGGTGGACACAAGACACATTTGAGGAAGAACAAACCCGGGGACAGCGAATTCCAATCATTTATAAGCTGTTCTCACAAGCTGAGTGTATTATCTTCTGAGGTTCATCGCTAATGATTAGGCTGCACACAGAGAAGATGACGGATTATGGCCACAGGAACCGCTGCTGGCTGGCTCTGCATACGCCTGTTATTTTAAGAGTTCTGAATGACAGAAATAGGCTCTGATTCTTGGGTCTAATTTGTAGCAGGGTGAGGTTGCGGCGGGAAGGAAAATAACAGCGACATGCTAATAACACACTGCCTCCTCTCTTCTTTCATGTCCGTCAGTGGAAGGAGGAACTCCACCGTGCACAAGCAGGTAATTTCGCCTCCTACTGGACGTGTGTGTGCGTGCCTTAGGCCGCGTGCAAGTCTGTCTGCTGGTCGAGCTGCCCTCTGTCCCCAGCTCGCAAAAGGGAGTCACGCCCTGGATGGAGATAGCGAACATGGTTAGAAAAAAAGCATCCCATGATACGGACGACCGTATGGGGAATCTTGGTTAGGAACTGCAGTGAGGACACGCACAGCATGCAATGGGCGTGGCATTGTGGGGGTTTGGGGGGGGTTGGGTGATTGAACATTTCAGCGCCTCTTCACAGCGTGTGCTGCTGTGTTCCCTCAGAAGAGCCCCCCCACCGCCTGACCCATGGGCGTTTTTATGTTATTTTTGAACAGAAAATACAAAGGCAGCAGGAGCCTGCCAATGACAGAGCAGGAACCCACTTTCAAGAACAAAAGACAGTGCAGCTCCAACCGCAGACGAGGACAGCCATGCGCGCTGACTCGAGCATGCACATGCCGCATGCCAGCCGCACACCTCGCTCCCGCAGCTTTGCTGCCCCCTAGTGGTGCTCTGGTGCACAGACTCCCTTTGTGAATGAAAAGCACATTGTACTCTGTCTGTGCAGTCTTGTTACTTCTGCTCTTTTGAGTGCTAGGCATGGAAATCCCAGGTGTTGGGGAGCTCTGAAATAAATGTGGGGAAGCTGTCTTCCTCCTCTACATCTCGTTGGGTGTTTGACTTCATTTTTTTTTTAGGGTTAATGGAAATTCTCACTGTCGATATTATGTTGTGGCACCGAAAAAAAGGCGTGGTTTTGGTGTGATTCTCTTAACAATTAGTGGTAAACTACAGGCCTCCCCTCTCTCACGCGCGCACACACACTGACTGACAGGCGAGGCCGCAAACGGAGCGTGACTGAGAGCCTGTGAAATGTGGCCTCATTTCCCCCTCTCAGCAATTCTCCAAAGTCAAATAAATACACGGGCTAAGAAGAAGCAGTCGCCTAGCAACCGCCGGTTTCTGCCTCGGTCCTCCCTGGGCGGCGTCACGGCAACGGTGCGGCCGTGAAGAAGTCCCTTTTCTAATCCTCAGTCTGACTCTGGCATCCCTCTGCAAATATTATTCTATATTTTCAGTGCAGCGCTTGTTCATGATGGCTTCTCAAGCTCAGCAGAAGGTCCCAGGGCAGTTATTCTCTTTCAGTGCTGAATATTTCCCTGTTTCTTCTAGGAATCCAACCAAGTCATTCCACTCATGGTGGAGAGCTGCATCCGATTCATCAGTCGGCATGGTAGGTTGTATCCTGATCTCTCTCTCGGCTTCGGGTTTCCCATTGGGGAAGGGGGGTGAGAATCAGCATCACGGCATCTGTGGCATGAATATGCATTCGGTGACGGATGAGTGTCTGCAAGTTTAGGAGGTGCTACTCTGCACTGATGACTCTCACTGCCAACTGCCTCGTTCCCTCACGAATAGGGGTGGGGGAGGCACCCATTGTGTGGCTCAGCGGGTTAGGAGGCCGTGTCTGTTACCAGAAGGTTGCCGATTCACACCCCAGGGTCCACAGTGTGATGTCACCATTGAGCCCCTGAGCAAGCTCCAGTCTTCTCAGAAATGTGTGTCACCTTGGATGAGAGCATCTGCTAAATCAGTGTAAATATGAAGCCAACTAGTATAGATACATGCTTCATACTATGAGACTTAAAGGTACCACTGTTTGGCTGTTAAACATTGTAGGGACCCTTAATAATTATAATATACCAGTAAAGCCATTAAAGGTTGGCTTGGCCCCTGTATCACTCTTCTGATTTGTTAACGAGAGAAACGGTCACCACGGTGAGCTGCGCAGATGCTGATTGGGTGATGGCCGTCCAGTAGTAATGTGCCATCTGTCTTGCTATTAGGACTGCAGCACGAGGGCATCTTCAGAGTATCCGGGTCGCAGGTGGAGGTCAACGACATCAAGAACGCTTTCGAGAGGGGTAACGTGCTCTTTTTTTTAAAAAAAATAAATAAATAAAAATCCATCTGACCCTCCGACCCCTGCAGCAGGTGGTCAAGGTGCCATCTATGAAACATTTATTACATGTCAGGGGTTAACCGGTAGTAAAATGGACCATGAAATGATTGGGTGACAAACTCTTCTTTTGTTATAGCAACATAAACAACAAGAATAGCCATTAATTCATGAACATGGCTGGGAGTAGCGTTCTGCCATGTATCAGATCGTGTCTCATTCCATTTTTACCTTGTGGGTCAGAAGACTAATGCTTGTCATTTTGATGTTCGCTGATTGCAGTTTCTGTAGGTGGTTACAGGCAAAGAATCTGTGCAGCTGAATTAAATGAAACTATCCTAATTATGATTTCATACGTGATATTCTGTGTTAAATGTGAATTACTAATAGAAACTGTATGAAAATGGTTATACTTATAGTATTTTACAATGAATTTTTTTAGTATTGAGGGGGCGAGGGGCGGTCCACATTGTCTCCCTGCCGCTAAACCCAGATGTGCTGAATTTGCTCTTCTCACCGGGTCCCCTAGGCGAAGACCCCCTGGCAGGCGACCAGAACGACCATGACATCGACTCCATCGCCAGCGTGCTGAAGCTGTACTTTCGGGGCCTGGAGAATGCCCTCTTCCCAAAGGAGGTCTTCCATGAGCTCATGTCCTGTGTCTGTAAGTGCCGTCACCTTCACAGGTGTCTCATACCGAGGGAGAACGCTTACTGTCCACCATAAGGACTCCACATTAGATGGCAGTTGTGAACTTTATGAAAGGTTCTTTGTTTCGTCGTCGTTCTGCAGTGATTTGTACTGATTTTGTGTCTCTCTCTGTTTCGGCAGCCATGGAGAGTCTCCAGGACAGAGCTGTTCACATCCGGAAGGTTCTGCTGATGCTTCCTAGCGGCACGCTGGTCGTCATGAGATACCTGTTTGCTTTCCTCAGCCAGTAAGTTCTGCTGTGCACTCAGTCCTTGTTCCCCTGAGGCCTGCAAGGTCCCAAAGCAGCATGGTGTGAGGATATTATGGGGCTGGTCTCCCCTTAAGCCTGCCCTGGGACACAGCTATCCCAGGGATGGATTTGAGGACTGTCTTGCATGTAACACAATAGTGAGACTCCTCCATCCCCTCCTCTGAATCTGGGAGATTTAAGAAGAGTGGTGTGCAGCAGGGAAGGATGCAGCTTTGGTGCTCAGGGAAAAGTCGGCTAAGAGGAAATAGTAACTGCACCGGCAATAGAGGGCGCCAAAGCCACCCGCTTATATCTGTATTTATCCTGCTGGTGTCTCCAGTAATGATGCGGGGGTGTTGTGGGCAAGTATCTGCCCTTTAGGAGCAGCTGACATTTGCTGAGCTCAGATGGGGAGGGGGGGGGAGCCCCTCCCAAAAACCCAGCTGTGCCTGAGGTTTGTGGTTGCCAGAAACCGGTCTGGCGGGCTCTGTTTTCTTACACGTAATAAGGTCCCTGCATCGCAAACGGAGTGGGCGAAGCTGAGCGGTAATTTATTGCAATATAAAATGGAGAGCGATGCATGTGTATTCCATTTAGCCTGCATCGCTGGCGAGAAAGGGGACCCTGGGGGGCTCAGCATGGGGGCCGAAGTAGGCTGGCCGGGTGTTTGTGCATCTCTCCGACTCGGGGTGCGTGTGTGTGTGTGTGCGTGCGTGTGTGTTTGTTTCCATCTCTCCGTGGACGTTAGAGGCGGCTGAGGTTGCAGGCCTGTCGGAACTTTCCCAGAGGAGGGAGTTGCTGGTTTTTACCTCAGTGAAGCTTTTAATTAAGTGCGATTGAGCTGTCCATTTGAATCATGGCTCCGTCATGTGATCAGAAGGTTGCCAGTTCAAGTCCCAGAGTCGGCAGAATGATAATAAAAATAAATTGAATTTAGGGTCCCTTAACCCCAATCACTCCGGGGACTGTCTGACTCTGCTTTCTCAATTATATGTTACTTTGGATAAATGTAGCTGATAAATTTAAATAAATAGCCAGTTGTATTCCAGCAGATAAATCCAGCTCAGAGCTGGTACTAGGTGTATGACCCTCAGTCCACTAGTAATGGGTACCATGACCTCATAAGACTGACCGGATCGGGTCTCATCCACAGCCTGTCCCAGTACAGCGAGGAGAACATGATGGACCCATACAACCTGGCTATCTGCTTCGGTCCCACTCTCATGTCCGTCCCCGAGGGCCACGACCAGGTCTCCTGCCAGGCGCACGTCAACGAGCTGATCAAAACGATCATCATCCACCACGAGGCCATCTTCCCGGGACCGCGGGAGCTGGAGGGGCCGCTGTACGATCGTGGAGGGGCCTCTGAGGAGTACTGGTGAGCATCACGCCGGCATCTGGCTCCCCTGAGCCGGAGAGGCGGCTGATCAGGGCCGTTCAGCCGAGAGGTATCAGGGTTTCCTGGGGATGCAGCCGTGTCCCTGATTTATGAGCGCCACCTACAGTACCTGCAAGTAGTCACATCACAAGTGATTGCTATGGGACTACATGGGAAGCGCAAAACTGGCAGAATAATTGAATTATTCAATGCATCAATGTAAATTCATTTTATTTTGTGATTTAATCTGTTTTACTAATTGAACCACAGCACTGATCATTTCATGGGAGTTGCTGCTGACAGCATTTGCGTTCATTTCCCTTAAAAGCCAAGATAAATACAGCCCATAGATGCCAATTGATGCGGTGCTTCACTGAAAGTGTATGGAAGAATCATGTTTGTTTTGTTTAAATGGGGAATAGATGAAAGCTAATTAGTGAATATGATTTTATTATTTTGATACTGGTGAATGTGCTTTGTGTTTATGCGGCTCGCCTGCATGCCATTTCTCACTGGAAGTCCATGAGCGTTGCGTATATTGCTACTTAGGCAACATTGATTGGACAGAGAGACATGCAGTCATACTTTAGACCTGGAAGCCAGACTTCTCTCCAAAGTGATTGGGGGATGTCTCTACAAGACATGATAAACTACCAATAACATTAATGCTGACGAATGACAAGTGAAACATGCTGTCGTCGGAGTTGGCTCACAGTATTCATTGATTCTGTCCCATACAGGGGCTGAGAAGCATTTTGTTACAACCCAAATTGACAGCTTATCATTTCATATGTCACCTTTCACAGTGGCTTTTGTAAATATTGTAGATAAAGTCATTATCCTTGAGAACAGAATTTACATACAAATAGTTGACTGACTAAAACACAAAAAGCCTCTTTGTCATACTGCCAATTGACGACACTGTCCTTTCCCCGTTTTGAAAATCACCACCCACCACTGATTCACATATATACTTATATTGTATACATGCAGTATATGGACAAAAGTTTCAGGACACTCGGCCATTACACCTACAGGAACTTTTATGACATCACATTCTAAATCCATAGTAATCCATATGGAGTTGGTCCCCCACTCTTCTGGGAAGCCTTATCACAGGTTCATGGAGTGTGTCTGTGGGAATTTTTGCCCATTCATCCAGAAGAGCATTTGAGAGGTCAGGCACTGATGTTGGACATGAAAGCCTGACTCACAATCTCCATTCTAGTTCATCACAAAGATGACCGATGGAGTTGAGGTCAGGGCTTTGTGTGGGCCAGTCAAGTTCTTCCGCACAACACTCACCCAACCATGTCTTTAAGGATCTTGCTTTATGCAGGAACAGAAAAGGGCCTTCCCCAAACTGTTCCCACAAAGTTGGAAGCATAGAATTGTCCAAAATGCTGAAGCATACCAGTTCCCTTCACTGGGGCCCAGCCCAACCCCTGAAAAACATCCCCATACCATTATCGCTCCTCCATCGCACTTTACAGCTGGCACAATGCAGTCAGACAGGTACCATTCAAACCCAGACTAGTCCATCAGACAGAGAAGCGTGATCTGTCACTCTACGGAACACATTTCCACTGCTTCAGAACCCAGTGGTGTGCTTTACACACCTGACGCTTAGCACTGTGCTTGGTGATGAGAGGCTTGCATGCAGCTGCTTGGCCATGGAAGCCCATTCCATGAATCTTCTGGTGGACAGTTTTTATGTTGGGGTTAATGCCAGAAGAAACGGTACGCTCTTGTGTGTGTGTGTGTGTGTGTGTGTGTGTGTGTGTGTGTGTGTGTGTGTGTGTGTGTGTGTGTGTGTGTGTGAGAAACCATCTGGCCAGATCCCAGAGACCACCTGCCTTGCCGGCGACACATTGTAACGGCACAGAGTGCCATCGTTCTCCAGTTTCCGGTACCGTCTCTAAAACAGAGTGAGTGGTAGGAAAGGCAGCCGGCCTTACAGGGAGCTGCTCAGGGTGCCGAATCAATGGAGGGCGGCGGCTCTGGGCTTGTTTGTTCCCTCCCCCTGCATGCTGCCCCTTTGGCCCTGGCCTACAGCCCCCCCCCCTCCTGCGCCCCGCCATGGTCCTCCAGCCCTTTTGATGTTCTTATTCCTTTTTTTTTTTTTTGTTCCTTTACACTTCAAAGAGGGTGTAAGTGTACATGTAGCTGTTTGAACACAACAGGTTCGCGGAGTCTTGGGGTTCAGGACTGCTCCCAGAATGCACTGTGCTCATCTGTAGTGCGGCTGGGGGGTGCTACCTGTGCTGCCTGGCAGATGTATACGTTTTTTTTCCCGGCCGCTAAACTCTGAACGGTCCGGGAGCTTCAGGCAGGAAATTGCACTGTGACCCCATGGTCCTGACTCCTGGTGTGTGTCCTGCAGTGACAGTCCCCATGGAGAACCCCCCGTGGTGGACGAGCCTGCCCCTGACGCCTCTTCTCAGCTGCAGAACAGCGATGATGGTAAGCGAGAACGTGGGGGGGGGGGCTTATTGACAGTTGCTTGTTTATCACTGAATAGTGAAACATGCAATTTTATATTTGAATTCATAATATTATATGACCACCGTGTATTTCTGGTCCAGCTATTTTGGGTACATCTCTCTGGCGTCTGAGAGTATCAGAGTGTTTCTCTTTGGTGCCTGAGATTACTGCTCAGGCGTTTGAGTATATCAGAGTATCTTTCTGGTATCTGAGATTATCGCTCTGGCATCTGAGAGGATCTCTGCTTGACTGTCTTTCTCCTAAATGCTGTCCTTTGACTTTTTGGGCAGTTTGCAGGCTGGCTTCACTTCAGCACTGACACTCCCTGTTTCCCCATTAACAACACGCCCTGTCTGATGTCACCAAGCCCCGCCTCTGTGCTCACACACCCCGCTTTGGAAGTAACACACCCTGCCTCACGCTGACGGCTGCTTCGCGCTTAACATCTCTCCTCCTCTCTCCCCCCATTCACCCCGTCCCCCCCCGCCCTGTCTTTCACCTCTTGCCCCACCCCCATCCTCTCCCCCCTCCCTGGCTAAGCGCAGGCCACTCCCTCGTTTCAGAGTCCGAGCCCGTGGAGGCCATCGCCCGCTTCGACTACACGGGCCGCACCGACCGAGAGCTCTCCTTCAAGAAGGGCGCCTCCCTGCTGCTCTTCCACCGCGCCTCCAGTGACTGGTGGGCGGGCCGGCACAACGGCATCGACGGCCTCGTGCCGCACCAATACGTCGTGGTCCAGGACATGTAAGGCCGCCCCCTAGTGGCACGGAGGTGTACACACAGTTGGAGCTTGGGCGTGGTGACCCTGTTTCAGGCAGTGAATGTGCAGTTTTGCCCGTCACTGGCTTTCAGTGCCTAGCTTGTTTCAACTTATTCTATCCTGTTTAAACAGCTCTTGTCACACGTAAACAGCACGGTCTCTCCTTCTTTCCAGCATGATGCTTCACTATGTACCTTTGAGTAGAGGTATCAGAGTGAACGCCCTGCCCTGCCAGGTCCCATGCCGACATTCTGTCCCCAAACCCGTCTGCAGTCAGACAGGCCTCACTGAGCACAGCCTTAGATCTGTAGCCCTCACCCATCTTCTCTTCCACATGTCCAACGCAGCCGTGTCATTACCTGCAGTCACTTTTTCCTGTAGCTTTCTGGCAATGTGGTTTTGACTTTGCTGAAACAGCAGCTGCTTTTCCTACCCGGTCACTGTAATCATGCACCCCCCTCCCCCCAGGGAAGACGGCGTCGCCGGGAGAGGAAGCCCAAAAGCCGACGCTGAGTTGGCAGCAGATGCGATGCCACTGGAGGAGAAGGTGTCCACCAGGGGGAGCCTGAGCTCACCAACTGGCGGCCACGTGGCTGATATATACCTGGCTAACCTCAACAAGTAAGAGGCTGGTAACTTCGCTTCGTGCTTGGTGACCTTGCTATTTGAATAGTCTGCATGTGATGCTGTTACTGGATTCTGTTTAAAGTATGCATGCTAGGAAGGGCACTATAAATTACAGTTGGCAAAGCTGGCTCCTGTTGCTCGGTGGATGTTTTTGATTGGTCGATTGCAAAGGGGCACACATGCCGATTGGTCCGTGGGGAGCATGCCCAGTATGTTGCTGGCCACGGTTCTCACTGACTGTCCATGTTCTCCTCAGGATGAGGAAGCGACCGGAACCTGGGGGTCTCCGCCGGACGTTCCGGACAACAGAGGGGCTCTCGGAGAGTTGCCAGGCAACCCCTGCAGGCAGCAGGACTGCCTCCCTGCCACTAGGGGGGGCGCTGCGGGAGGGGCCCGACAAGCGGCCCATCAGTGCACACAGCAGCCTGAACTCCATCACCCGCCATTCCTCCCTGAAGACCAAAGCAGAGAGCCCACAGTTCCGCAAGGCGGCCACCGCAGGGCGCTCCAAGAGCTTCAGCAACCACCGGCCACTGGACCCAGAGGTCATCACACAAGTGGAGCAGAGCTCCCAGGTACGGTGTGACGTTCAGGTCGCGTTGAGTAGGCTTGTGTCGAGGCCATGTGATCATGTGACTCATGTCTGTTTTAGGCCTCATTGAGCATCTCACCTGTTAGTTATTTGGTACAGATTTGTGAGGAATGTTAGCACTTATGCTCAGCCAGTATCCAGCACCCAGAGCAGCTCCAGTGATGTCATCTCTCTGCTGGACACTGCAATCCTTAACCCTCTGGGGACGAGGGCATCGTCGGCGATGCCGCGTTCCTTTCTCATGTATTTCAGTTTATCTCGCTGAAATCTTTATGTAGAATCATGAAAAAAATGCTGACTAAATCCGTAATCTATCTATCTTTTCAAAATGTCCATTGTCAGAAGTATTAAAGTTTTTAAAATTAGGTTAAATAGGCAAAAAAGTAAACCCTGTCACCTTTCTTTGTTTTACCTGCATCGAGGGCGTGCAGTACCGCTGTAAATAGCCGCAGTACCGCTGTAAATAGCCGCAGTACCGCTGTGAATAGCCGCAGTACCGCTGTAAATAGCAGATACATCCCCATCAGCACCATACAAGGGGGGGGGGAGTGGCCAGGTGTGAATGGCTCATGCATACACATAAAAGTTGCTACATATTCGATTGAAGGAGGCCAGAAATAGCGACATGAGGTTTTTCTTATTTATTTATCCAACTGAATGTTGTAACTACACCACTTAGTCATCTTCATGTAGCCAAGACTTTGGTGATCAGATATCTGGGATCAAAACAAACTGCCACCATTGCTTACTATGTACTTTTATAATGTTTCTGCAAGTGTTCCAAACTGCATTTTGCAATGTCTATACTTTGATGTCAAATTGCAAACTTAACGTAAATCTGACATATTTACAATATATATTAAAATTATGTGTAATGCCAAAACAAATATATATAAGAAATAATTTATTTGCCATGAATTAAGTTTATGGTATTGAATGAAATGTGTGTTCCCTACCCTTAGACCCCAGAGGGTTAACCTATTGAACCACACAATGTACCCATGAGAGTAATTAGTGATGGTCAGCAGTGATCTTAATCAGATTGTACTAGTATATTACTTGGGCTGTGATAACTGCATACTAATGGTCACCGATGTGGTCATATTGGCGATGCTGTGACTGCTACCTGTCCGGTGCCCCCCCCCCCCCCCCAGGATATCGAGGCCACCATGAATACGGCGCTGAACGAGCTCCGCGAGCTGGAGCGACAGAGCAGTGCCAAACACGCCCCCGACGTGGTGTTGGACACGCTGGAGCAGCTGAAGGGCAGCCAGGGGGTGCCGGTGCCCACCTCCGAGCCGTCCAGCCCGCTACACTCACGCCTGCTCAAGGAGGCCGACGCTCCCCGGCACCCGCTGCAGCGCAGTGCCAGCTCGGCCAGCGACGTGCCCAGCACCTTCCGCCCGGGCAAGGCTGCCGTCAAGGGCCCCGCCCCCGTCCCAGTGCCCATCCGTGAGCCCCGCCCTCCTGCGACCCGCCCCAAGCCCGTGGTCTTCCCCAAGACCGCCTCCGGGGGCAGTCCTGCCATGGGTTCACCCACCACGTCCATGCCGCCCACACCCCCACCCCCGCCGCCCCCTGCAGACAAGTCCTGCCCCGTGTGAGCAGCAGCCCCCGGGGGGCACAAGCAGCCAGCCGGCCGGACCATGGACCCCCAAACTTTTTTTTTTTTTTTTTTTTTTGTGAAAAGGGACGGGATGGACTTCTCCAGAGACGGGGGCCCACATCCATGCAGGGCAGCGGATTTTTCTAGAAGAGTGCCCTTGCCATTCCTGTCGATGTGAAGTCGCCATCAACTTGTATTTTTCTAGAAACAGCGCAGTGGACTTTGGGGCACTGAACAGCACTGGGGAGGGCGAGCGCTGGCCTTGATGGAACCTAACAATGGACAGGGGGGTGGGGGCATTTTTATGATCAGGGTGTTGATTACAGTGCTGTAACACAAAGCTGTTCTAGGTGACTGTTTTTACGTCGTGTGCCCCTATCTGCCCCCCCAGTCACACCAGCTGACTAGTAGCTCACTTGGGCCGCATCCCCCACCGGAAGACAGTGATGACATCTCTGGTGTTCTGGCATTTTCCTCTTCTAAGCCCTGCTGCCGTCTCTCTCCTGCTAGTCGCTTCTGTTTGACTGTGGCAGTCATCACAGTTCCTGGCTTCGCTATTGGTCGGTGATATCAGGCCCCTCCCCCTGCAGTGAACTTACTTGGGCGCAGTGCCCAGCTCCAGGGGCAGCTCGACACCACATGCCGGCTAGCAAACCGCTAAGCTTCTGTGAAACTCCGCCTCATTCCGGCTGCGTTAACATAGATTAGCAAACCTAATGCAAGGATAACCAACTGTATTCAATAGATACATATTTAACTTTTCAAATGGAATCTGCAGATCAATCTTATACAGTTTTGCCCGGCTGTGTATTAAGGCATTTAGATAGAAGCACAACCTTTCATGGAGAATCTTCCACTGGGGAAATGGCTGCTTTTATATTCTGCATCGCTTCAGATATACAGTCAAGCTGTGTGTGTGTGTGTGTGTGTGCACGCATGCAATGGTGTGTGTGAATGCGTGTGCGTGCGTGAGTGTGTACATGCATGACAGTGTCTTACGATATAAGAGGATATTTCAGGACAGGGACTCCCACTGCGCTCCAGGGCAGGTAGCTGTGCTTTCGGCATGCCGATTCGTAGCAAAGCGGTGACCTCACATTCACCCATGTCTCTCCACCCACTTCCATTGGCTGGTCACTTTTGAGAGATTGAATCCGAGCATCTGACTCATGACTGTTATTGCGGGTGATGCGAAGCTGCCTCACCCTGAAACTGTATCTTCTTAAACAGTAAGGGGCTGCGAGGTCAGTGCTGGTAATCCTTCTGAGTGCTAATTTTTGACTCTGATCACTTCGCTCCTTGATGTTCACCGGTTCACCAGGACACAATTGAAATAGGATCGTTAACCTGCGTCTCGCACCATGGGCCGCTGGATGATTCTGTGACCGGGTTTGTCTTGTTCTGGTCCTTCCTCCGCCTTTACCTTCACTGTACTGGTGTGTAAATGTATGTTCGGCCTCCCAGCCCTTGAAGAGAAGGGAGAGCGACTGCCTTTGCTGCTTTGAAGCCAGTGTAGCCGTGTGCTCATGGTTCAGCCAGGAGGGAGGAATGGAGAAAGAGGCCCTATATGAATTTCTGAATAGTCCCAGGCCCTGCTTGTAGATGTGGTCCAAATAGGATGGGTTCGAGTCATGGGGGGTGTTCCGGACCTAGCCGGGGCGTGAGAAAAGCGAGGCAGCCACTGGCTTTGTAGCCATACACGAGCACTTGGAGTGATGCCTTCTCTCTTTCTCTCTCTCTCTCTCTCTCTCTTTCTTCCTTCTCTCTCTCGTACTGTGACCACATGTACACGGCCTCTTAGGCCGCTGTGCTGATGGATCCTCATTGAACAATCAGGTCGAGGCGGCCGGTTGATGATCGGAGTCATAATGCGGATTTCTAAAGACGCTCACTGCAGGCATTCCACTAACATTTTGTTCCAAAAGAGAATTCCTGTTTGATTTTTATTATTATTTTTGAAAGATGTTAACAGGTGGGTGTAATAACTCGTGTGTGTGTGTGTATGTGTGTATGGTAGGATGTAATCACCATGTGGTGACTCTCCTACTTATGTAACTGGAAACTGTTTCGGGGGGGGGGGGTGGGGTGGGTGGGGAGGGGGGTTGGGGGGCTGCAGCATTAACATGCATTATACAGTAGGAGCTTATGGGGAAAGCTGGGTAGGTCTGGGTTTTCTTAAGACTGTGCAGGTGATTTTTTTAAACCTAATTCTCTTCATGTTTCCCTTCAGGAATCAAGTCGAATCCATTGATGCACTTGACGTTGCCATTGTGTGCTTGTTAAAGGGACGAACGGGGACTATTTTTTTAAGTCATGACTATTAAGTATGTATTTCTTGTCTTTGAAAACGAAACTGAACCTAAAAAAAAGACTGTCATGTCAAATATATTTATAGTTGTCCATCCAAATGTCTCAGTATGATCTGAAAACCTGTGTTCAAATGTACTATGTATATACAATGTTGTACATGACAGAGGTACTTTTTTGGTACAATATTGTACAGTAATAGCAATAGTAGTTTACTCTTAAATAGACCTTATATAATTCTACGTGTAGTTCTTGTAGTAAACTTTTTTTTTTAATTAAACATTGCTTGCTATAGAGGTTTCTGGGTCAGTGTGGCTCATTCATTCCAGTCGTGGTCCAGCTCACATCGTTAAACGTTAATGTTCCCTTGACGACCTTAAAGGCTTGTTCTCCAGCGGTGGGTCTTGGGATCGTTGCCTCTTCCAGCTGCTGATATCATCCTGACCCCAGTGCGTCATCCACACCCCGACTGTCTGCCGCAGCACTTATCCGGAAAAATCTGATAGCTCCACAGAGGGCAAAAGGATGGAGTGGAGGAACGAAGCCAGCAGCATGAAGTCTGAAATACTGCCTGCACTTTCTGGGAATGCGGGAGGAGATGACGATGATACTGGGAATCCCCATGTTTCCTGAAAGACCTTGTGGTTGGGAGCCAGTGTCTAAGGTCCTGATTTTGGGGGATTTTTTTAGAGGCAGCTGACACAGAAGATGCGTTGGCTGGCTAGAAGTGGGGAAGAAAAGGGTGGGAGTTCGTGTCTCACTGGGGGAGCCGTTACACAGTGGCACTGATGCAGATGCGTGGGGGGGCCCTGGGGGCTGCCCGTCGCCTTAAACTGCTCTGTGTGGTCGGAGTCACAGCACGAAACCCAAGGACATAGTCAATTTCAATTTTTTTAAATATATTTTAACCACTTTTTTGTAAGGCAGATTTTGAAAAAGTATCATTTATATTTAAACAGCATGGCCAGAACACAAGGTTACGTTTTCATTGTTTCCATTTGCTGGGTTTAGTATTAGTAAGTTATGTTAGTTTAGTCTGCATTTAGTAAACAGGTGATGAACAAGCGTTTTGATAAATAGCACAGGACTGATTTTGAGACTGGGGGACACACAATATAATGATTTAAATACAAAGGTTTGTTTATTGAAGGGATGAATGAATAGACCACTGTGCCTTAAATGAAATGACACCATGTAATCAGGTTGGAGGGGAAATTAGCACTGTTAAGTGGTTCGTGCTTTGGGAATAGCGTAGATGAGTTGATCTACGAAATATACAAATTTGCATATCTGTGGAATTTCTTCCTCTTACCATGTCCATAAAAATAAAACCGGCGTGTAATATATACTTAAAGTAATGCACTGGGAAGGTGTAAGAGAACGCTGGCGTTCCCATTAGTGACCAACAGGTGGCACCTTCTTTCCGCACCCAGGAAGCTGCTGACCTCCTCAAACGTTATCCTTAACGTGTCCTAATTGTGAGCAACTCACAAATGGGTTACTTTAAGTTCGCCATCTGCAAAGCAAAAATTGTCAATGGAGACAAAGCTATTACTCGGAATTTCAAAATAAAAAGACGGCGGCATCTTTCCTAAAAGTAAATGAGCTGTAAAGTTAATCCGAGTTTTGTTATCCGTTTTATTACATAACTAACCCGATATATAGGTCGCTAATTTTTAAAGCTTGTTTTTATCTGAAAGTTGTTTTTTTCCCACATGCGTTTCCGTCTTCATCACCACATTAAATGATAAATGGGGACTGTATTTCATATACTAAAACAAGGATTGTTATCGCCGATCAGCTTCTGAAGTGAGGGAGTCCATATAAATTTGCATATGTCAACAACTAAATAACAGCGTTAACCGCTAACTGTTCAATTAGCGAGGAAATCATTTCAAACCTAGCCCCAAAAGGCTGTGAGCCATAACTCCAAGCATATCAGTCATTATCTCATATTAATACCCATAAATACAACCTAAAATCTCTATGTAGGAGTTATAGAAATTAATGTGTCGATCAGCTGTTGGGCTTTTTTGATGATTGTGTTATTTGACCTGCAGCACTCACAGAAATTTTTTTTTTAATTGTACCTTCACTTGTCATTGAGCTGTACCCTCAAGGGTCTGCCAATTGTACCCTTAGCTGTAGGTAACTACCTTTTAAGGTACAGAAATGGACTTTGGGGAACACGTCTGTACCATTAGTGGTACATTAATGCTGTTTGTAGCTTTGGGATGTTCCTCATTGTACATTTCTGTACCTTAAAAGGTACAATTAAAAGGGTACTGTACAAATTTTTACCCTTTTATCTGACAGTAGAACCTCGGAGGATTCATCGTAACAATTAGTTTGCACTATGCACAGACTACTGTCTTTGCACATTGTCTTGTTTTATGCTGTAGGTTTGTCTGCATTTTACATACATTATCGTTGTATGCACCAGAATCTCCTCCTGGGATAAATAAAGTTCTCAGTGGCCCAACAACACCCTGTTGGCAGTCACTTATTTATGTTCAGCTGAAGACGACCCTCCTGGCTCTCCCCAAGACAAACTCCCACACAAGGTGAATGACTCAGCTCTGTATTTACGGTCTGCACACCTAACGCAGTCCCGCGAGGGGGCACTACAGGCATGGCAATAAATTACGGGGAGGATGGGGGACTGTAACCCCCCTCAATAAATCAAAACCGGCTAATACAACCCCCACCACCACCACCACCACCACCCTCCAATAATCGTGTTTCCCCCTAAATTGGTGGGGGGGCATCAATAATGTAATAAACCCAGCTAACAAATGACTGTCATGTAGGCAAGTGGGTGAGCGGAGAAGCAGGTGAGCAGAGCCGGAAATATGGACAGACGGGGTTTATTAAGGGCAGACTGGCGACGAACACCAAGGAACAGCACATAACAATACATGACACCACAATGACTGATCTGGGGAAGACTGACTGAGACTTGGACTAAATACACAAGACTAGGCAAAAGGAACAGGCAACAGGTGAGTACAATCAGGGATTAACACGAGGTGACAAGGTGGGCGTGGCACACACGAGGATCGGATGGAGCTGGGCGTGACAGAACCCCCCCCCCCCGACGCCGAGGACCTGCACCGAGGCACCGGGGGAAGGCCCAGAGGCGAATGCCGAGCCGACGGCGCAGGCCCCGCAGGCAGCCACCTAGCCACAACCAGGGGCCGAACGGGCGAGCCAGGGGGCAGGGCGGGTGGGACCCGGGCACGACGCCTGTGTCCCTGTCCCTTACGGGACACTGATAGGCGGGGTCCCGAGTGGTGTTGGTCCCGGCAGGGCAAGGGAGCGGGAGTCCATAGGGAGGTCCCCGAGGACAAAGGAGCTGGGCGCTGGTTGTCCGGGTCCTCCTCAGGAACTGGGACTAGTGCTGGGGGGTCAGGAGTCTTTTCTCCATGGGAGGTGGCCGGCGAGGACGTGGGTGGGGTGGCTGCAGGTGGTGCCGCCTCATACACAGACGAGCAGGGCTGGACAGATGAGCAGGGCAGGACTGGCAGGACGGACAGGACTGACAAGCAGGGCAGGACGGGCTGGATGGGTTGGACGGGCAGGACGGGCTGTGCCACGGGCAGGACGGGCGGTGCCGCGGCTGGCACCTCGGGCGTGTGGCCAGCAGGGGGCGCCTTGGCTGGCACCTCGGGCGTGCGGCCAGCAGGGGGTGCCTCGGCAGGCACCGCCGACACGTGGCCAGCAGGGGGCGCCTCGGCAGGCGCCGCCGACACGTGGCCAGCAGGGGGCGCCTCAGCAGGCACCACCGACAGTGCCGCGGGCAGAGCGTCGTCTGGGGCTCCTTCCCTTTTTCCCCTGCGCCTCTTCTTTCGCTGGCCCAGACAGGTAGGTTGAGGCGGGGTTGCCTCTGTAGGGGCGAGCGGCTGGAGCCGCTTCTCCTTCACCTTGTCGACAAGCTGCTGCAGGAGGGAGCGCACTTCCGCCATAGCGGGCGCTAGTGTTGTAGTCAAGACCGCCTGAACCGAGACCAAGACATTGCCGAGACCGGAGGGTATCAAGACCAAGACACTGCAGAGACTTGAGGGTACCAAGACCAAGTCCAAGACCAAGACTAAGACACACTAAGGCGAGACCAAGACTGGTCGAGACCAAGACCAAGACCGAAAACAGACTAGAGCTAGAATCGACATCACATTACTCAGATCAACTGTAGAGAAAAAAGGTATTGCTGTAAAGTGTCATTACTCGTTAAATCAAATTCATGTTATCTTTTCAATTATATTGTCCATATGTCCATATGTCTGTCATTTAAAATCTCCCAGATTTGTCATAGTTACGAGGCCTGATGGAAAATAATATTATCAGCAATCCTCTCCTATAACCATTTTATCAGACCTCGTCAAGGGAAAGAGATGGGATGTACCAGAAAGATGTGTAACCCACATGATAGTGGATCACATGAAAGAAAGTGTTAAAACGGTTAGTATTTAAATAGTTAAAAATAGTAATATTAAAAAAAATATATTACAAATAGGAAGTTTTTGAAAGGAAAAAAAAATCAATTCATGTGCTGTTTTGCTTTTATTTTGCCAAAGAGTCCATTTGGAAATTTATTGGAAAGCAGAGTTACATGAGGCTCAACCAATCAGAAAAATGTGCACGCTAAGTAGTCCAGCCCACCTGCTGCTGGGAGGAAGTTTGGGCGTGCTAGCGGGAAAAAAGTTTTGAGACGAGAGCGAGACCTTGGCGTTGGAAAAAAACTGGAGCTTAATAACGACGAACATTAATAAAAGTACGGAAATATTTACAGCATTTCCATAAGTTGACGATTCGGTTGCGAGTTTGGACGGATTTTGTAGGCTTCATGTAACGCTGCTTACATCTTTAAATTTTGTGGATGCATTTGCCACGGCCATTTTTCGGCATGTATTCACTCATACGGAGATCGGTAAGCTTTATTTTCTTTGTATGTTGTAAAAGGAGATTTTAGGTTTAATGTTGTACTTTAAAATTGAAAATTGCATTGTTGAGGTTTTGATGGTAGCCATCTTAAATGTAATAACTTGAAACGAACGGAAAAAAAGTTAATTCTGTTTATTATGTAATGTCGAGAGGATTGTTGTAAAAGCTTTATTACATGACGTTTGTAATGGAGAGAGATACTGTTGCATGTATTTTGGGTATGTAAGTGATTTTTGTGTTTTTGATTAGTTGAATTAATGCGGTCAAAGTTGTGGACATGTGATGCTACTTTGTATAACTGCGTACGTTGATGGTGCATTTCTTCTGCGTATTCTACTGGCCATGTCTGTTGGCAGGTCAGGTTTTTTTGATTGGGCTGATGTCCTGCCTCTGGACTGTGACGTTTGATGGCGAGCCTTCCCACTCGGACCCCTTTGAAGGAGTGATTTTTGCCTGAATTAACTGGACAGACCCTGTTGCACTCTCCAGTGTGGTAGGCCCAGCTTGTGTCACCACAACAGCTCTTCAGCAGCTCCACACACACACACATACACATTCATTCACTCACAATCAAAAGAATATTATTTTTTTTGAGACTCTGAACTGGACTTGAACTTGATTTAGCATAAAACCTTATTTTCCTGAATTGCATATTTTATTTTATTTTTATTATTATTATTTGCTGATAATTTGCACCAGAAGTTTTCTTTGAGAGGAAAATTTTAAATTTTGAAAAGAGGTTGTTTTATACCAATATTGAAATATTGCTGTTGTTAAGTTTGTAAATTAACTTTTTGGGTCAATAACTACTCATTCATTTGTCTGTTTATTTATCTCTCTTTTCCTCTTTCTACAATTTCCTATTAGATATTAAAAAGGGTTCTTGTTAAAGTCTGGCTTCTGATGTCTAATTTGAACGCTCCTTGTGCTCCAGCAGCTGAACCTACTGGCCCATCCTCCAACTTCTTCCCTTGATTTAAGCTTATTGTTTGTACCCTTGAGAGTTGGGTGTTACAAGTATAATTTGGCGAGCCAGCCAGGAGCACATTGAGGGTTTAAATGTGAGACTCAGTTTTCCTTGAAGTGACATTACCAGCTGTTACATATTAAGTCCAGCAAAATGGAAATTGTAAGGCAAGAATCAGTTAAGATTCCCAATTCTGTAGTTGTTAGTGGGCTATCAGATGCAGACAGTGACGAGGAAGTATCCGAGTATCTTCAAAAATATGGTTCAATTAACCGTTATCTACGTATAGATGATCCTAGTTCAGATTTCCACAAACACATGATAGTTGAATTTGCATTTGGCACTGCCATGCAAAGGTTAGAGCCCTTATTGCCCCTTAAGCTTTATAGCTCCACTCAAACTGGCATCATGTATGAAATAAAAAGCTTGGGTAGTGTTTACACATTTGAGGCCCGAAGCAGGATTACCAAAACTTATGTTGAACAACTACGTGAAATTGCAAAATTGGGTGGGAATTCTTTGGAGCAAGTGCTAAAAGAAGAACTGGCCAACCTTGTTTCTCCTGTGGCAAGTCAAGATTCCCCTGCAGATCAGAGCCCACTTTCCCCAACATTGTCCTTGGACCAGGGGAATGTTTCATCTCCTTTGCACCTGCACTCTGGGGAACCTTCTGTCCCCACCGCTTTTGAATCTTCGAATGATGCAGTTCAGCCCTCTAGCCCCTCGATTCCCAATAAAAACCTGATCGATCTCACCCCATCTACCACTCCTCCAGTTATGCCTAGTGGCACAACCCAGCCCACAATTAATTTAAATCCACCAAACGTTCAGCGAGTTGTGGTGGAACATGTTGTGCGCAGTAGTGAGAGTTTGCCCCATTTTACCACCCCAGGTAGGCTTAGAGCTTTCTCAGGGAAAACTCCACGGCCCAATAATGAAGCAGACTATGACACATGGCGCACTAGCGTGGAGGTTCTCATGAAAGATCCTTCTGTTTCTGATTTGCACTGCACGCATCGTATACTTGACAGTCTTCTTCCTCCTGCGGCTGAAATGACTAAGCATTTGGGCCCACATGCTAGCCCTTCCGCCTATCTCAAACTGCTTGATTCTGCCTATGGAATGGTTGAAGAGGGCGATGAACTATATGCCAGGTTCATGAGCACATTTCAGAATGAAGGGGAGAAGCCATCTGTTTTTCTACAAAGATTGCATGTTGCACTGAGCACAGCGATGAGGCGTGGTGGTGTATCCCCATATGAGTTTGACCCGCGTCTCTTAAAACAGTTCTGCCGGGGTTGCTGGGAGAATGCTTTGATAGTTGATCTCCAGCTAGAGCAAAGGAAGAAAAGTCCCCCATCCTTCGCTGAGCTATTATTGTTGCTAAGGACAGAGGAGGACAAACAGGCTTCGAAAATGAGTCGAATGAAACAGCATTTGAGCAACACCAAGTCTACCCATAATGCTGGTAAACAGCGTGTCATGTCTCACGTACAAACAGCACAAGCTGCAGCAGAGATGGATCATGGCACTGAGTTTGAGGATCTAAGGAAACAAGTGGCTGACCTTAGTGCTCAGCTTAACAGCCTAAGGGCGGCAAGTCACAAACCAAGACCCACTAAGCAACAAAGAGCAGAATCTCTCGCTTCCAGTGTCCAAGCTGAGGCCCATGTAGTTAAAAACAGGATAGTGACTCGGCAGAATCCTGAGACAAAGCCGAGCGGCAAACCACGTCCTTGGTATTGTTTTCGGTGTGGAGAAGATGGGCACATTGCCTCGTCTTGTGATAATGAGCCAAATCCTTCCCTTGTGATAATTAAGAGAAAACAGCTGAGAGAGAGACAGGCTACCTGGGAAGCCTCTGTTGCTCGTGGGGATGAGAAACATTTAAACTGATATCTGCTTCCATAGTGGGACGTATGGGAGTGACATCTGAAAAGTTTAGTCCCAAATCTGAGAGACCTGCCTTAAGGAGAGCCCACCCAAAGAGGTTATCGATTCGACTTCCTCAGGGGCTCGTGGGAGCTAAAACCACCGCACAAGTAACAATTGAGGGAAAAGGCACTAGTTGCCTTTTAGATACAGGGTCGCAGGTGACAACTGTACCCCAATCCTTTTATGAGCAGCACCTTGCACATCTGGCTATTCATCCACTAAATGACTTTCTTGATGTGGAGGGTGCTAATGGCCAGTTGGTTCCCTATTTAGGATACATCAAGCTCTCTATTACTTTCCCTAAAGACTTTGTAGGGTCCAAAATCGAAATCCCCACTTTGGCTCTGGTTATTCCCCACCTCCGTTCAGCAACACATGAACAGGTGCTTATTGGCACTAATACTCTTGACGTCCTTTATACTCATTTCCAGCCTTTTTCCACCTTCCAGCCATCTTTCTATGGCTATAGAGCTGTCCTTAAAATCCTTGAAACACGCCAAAGGAGCACCAGCAGCCGTACCCTGGGGTGGGCCAGAATGATTGGAAAAATGCCTGAGATGGTCCCTGCAGGACAGACAGTTGTTTTGACAGGCTTAGTTAATGTCCCAAATGCTCATTCTGGGAAGTATGGCATTGTTGAGCAGCCATTAGTGTCTACCCTACCAAATGGTCTGCTGGTCCCTGCTAGCTTAGTCAGCTTGCCAAATCGAAGGCCTTGGCATTTATCGGTTATGTTGAAAAATGAGACCGAACATGATATTGTTATTCCGCCCAAGACAGTATTAGCAGATGTCAATGCTGTAGTGCGAGTACTAAACAAAGAGCACCTGATGAGAGAGCAACTCTCTGCTGGGATGCAAATGGAAACCCTTCAACCTACAAACTTGAGTTTTGATTTTGGAGACTCTCCCCTACCAACCAAATGGAAAGAACGTGTGACAAACATGTTGAATTCCATGCCTGAGGTCTTTTCCCATCATGACCTAGATTTTGGTCACACGAACAAGGTCAAACATCATATTCGGCTTAGTGACGAGACACCCTTCAAGTACAGAGCACGTCCAATACATCCTTGCGATGTCGATGCTGTGAGAAAGCACTTACAAGAGCTTCTTGACTCCGGGATTATAAGGGAGTCTGAGTCCCCCTTTGCTTCTCCTATCGTGGTTGTTAGGAAGAAGGATGGTTCTGTTCGTCTATGCATAGACTTTAGGAAGCTAAACCTCCAAACTATCAAAGACGCATATGCCCTCCCAAGGCTTGAAGAGACATTCTCTGCTCTCGTAGGGTCAAGATGGTTTTCTGTTCTAGATCTAAAATCAGGGTACTACCAGATTGAGATGGAGGAATCTGACAAACCCAAGACAGCTTTCGTGTGTCCACTAGGCTTTTGGGAATTTAACAGGATGCCACAGGGGATCACAAATGCGCCCTCGACCTTTCAGCGACTCATGGAGAAGTGTGTGGGCGAGATGAATCTAAGAGAGGTTTTGGTATTCATTGATGATCTGATTATCTTTTCCTCGTCCTTGGAGGAACATGAGGTGCGGTTGAAGCGTGTCTTGGAACGATTGAGGGACTACGGACTGAAGCTGGCACCAGAAAAATGTAAATTTTTCCAAACCAGTGTGAGATACCTTGGCCACATAGTCTCAGAAAGGGGTGTAGAAACCGATCCAGAGAAAGTTAAGGCCCTAAAGACTTGGCCTATTCCTACCAACTTGAAAGAACTCCGGTCCTTTTTAGGTTTTGCCGGATATTATAGAAGGTTCATTCAGGGGTACTCCCACATCATCAAGCCGCTTAATGAACTTACTTCTGGTTATCCACCTCTTAGAAAGGGAAATAAAAAGCCTAAACAAGCTACTAGGACAGGGTACTACAATCCGAAAGAGCTCTTTGGGCAGAGGTGGACATCCAAGTGTCAGGAAGCGTTTGACTCGATAATTGAAAAGCTGACTTCAGCTCCTGTGTTGGGTTTTGCAGACCCCCAGCTCCCATACATTCTGCATACGGATGCCAGTACGGTTGGGTTGGGGGCTGCATTGTACCAAATTCAAGATAGTCAACCAAGAGCCATAGCTTTTGCCAGCAGAGGTCTTTCAAAGAGCGAAAGGAAGTACCCTGCCCATAAGCTTGAGTTCCTTGCCCTTAAATGGGCAGTTACTGAAAAATTCTCTGACTACTTGTATGGCACAGCCTTCACAGTAGTGACTGACAGCAATCCGTTGACCTACCTCCTTACATCTGCAAAGCTTGATGCAACCGGTTATAGGTGGCTTTCTAGTCTTTCCACTTATTCGTTCCAACTCCAGTACCGAGCTGGAAGGAGTAACTTGGATGCTGACGCACTATCTCGCCGGCCTCATGGTCCACCAGAAGATGATCATGCATCTAAGAAAGAAAGTGAAAGGATTCGACAATTTGCTCTTCACCACCTGAGCGATGTTGAAGCCTCACACACTGTTCCTCAGGATGTGATTCAGGCCATATGTGACCGGCACCTCACCAACATCCTCAAAGACTCAAATGCTGAAACCCTCAGCCCTGGGTTGACGCTAGTTGAATCCCTTGCACATCAGTCCACAGCCATTCCAGGCTGTTTCCAGGAAGAACAAGCAGGTGGATTTCCCCTTATCCCTTCGTTTTCTGAAGAGGAACTAAGAGATCAACAGAGATCTGACCCTGTAATCAATGCAGTAATTGATCAAATAGAGACTGGTCAGTCCCCATCGTCCAGCCTCAGAGAAGAGTTGCCAGAGTTACCTTTACTCTTGCGTGAGCTTAACCGCCTACAGTTGCGGAAGGGAGTACTTTATCGACGACGGCAAAATGGACCCAATGTCACATTTCAACTTGTGCTCCCTGAAAAGCTAAGAGCAATAGCGTTTCAGAGCCTCCACCACGATATGGGTCACATGGGAGTCGAGCGAACGGTGGATTTAATAAGGTCAAGGTTTTATTGGCCAAAATTGTTCGCAACAATAGAAAGACTGATCAAAACCTGTGAGCGTTGCGTTCGTCGTAAGACTCCGCCTGAAAGGGCTGCTCCACTGATGAACATCAAGACTTGCAGGCCACTCGAACTTGTGTGCATGGATTTCTTATCCTTAGAGCCAGATCGCTCCAACACAAAGGACGTATTGGTCATTACTGACCACTTTACGAAGTATGCAGTGGCCCTGCCGACTCCCAACCAGCGAGCACGTACTGTAGCCAAATGCCTTTGGGAACACTTCATAGTACACTATGGGTTCCCAGAGAGACTTCACAGTGATCAAGGCCCTGACTTTGAGTCAAAGACCATTAAGGAGCTCTGTGACATCACTGGCATAAAAAAGGTGCGTACAACCCCTTACCATCCTAGAGGGAATCCGGTTGAAAGATTTAATCGAACTCTTCTCCAAATGCTTGGAACACTAAGTCAGCCTGATAAACTCCACTGGAAAGATTTTGTGAAGCCTCTTGTGCATGCTTACAATTGCACAAAAAATGATGTGACCGGGTTCTCCCCTTATGAATTGATGTTTGGCAGGCAACCAAGACTCCCGGTTGATTTAGCTTTTGGGCTTCCGGTTGATACCAACACGCAGTCCCACTCTCAGTATGTTAGTGACTTAAAACATCGTTTGGAAGAGAGTTACAAAATCGCCACTGCTAATGCGAAAAAGAATGCTGATCGCAATAAGATTCGGTTTGATAAACGAGTTGTGGACTCAACCATAGAAGAAGGTGACAGAGTTCTTGTCCGCAATGTTAAGCTGAGAGGAAGGCACAAGTTGGCAAATAAGTGGGAGGATGATGTCTATGTTGTTCTTAGACGAGTCGGTGACATGCCTGTTTATACTGTTAAGCCCGAGGCCAAGGATGGGCCTGTGCGAACCCTACACCGTGACCTGCTTCTTCCTTGTGGATTCCTCTCAGCAACTACGACAACTGGGCCGGTCAAACACCTTTCAGTCAGGAAACCAAGGACAAGACGGTGCCCCTTCAGTGAGGGTGAAGAGGAAGATAATTCAGATTCGGAGAATCCTATTTGGATACCCCCTCCTGTACGGACACCATCTGATGTATTCATCACAGTCCATGATATCCATAGGTCGAAAAATGCTCTAGACAAGATAGATGTGTCAACTGCTCCCGTTCCTTCTGACCCTCAGGCAGTAGGAGATGGAGGAGAGCTATTAATGCAGAATATGCCTGATACGGACACCCCACCTGAATGTGACGCTCTACTTGAACATGACACCCCACCTGAATGTGACAACCAACCTGATAATGATAATCAACCTGATGTTGACAGTTTTCCGGATCCAGTCCCATTGCTTGAATGTGATTTACCAGATAATGTCCCTGTTGATACAGATATGCAACTGCGTGAAGAACAGTCGCCTAGTGTGGATGAGACACGTCTATTGTTAGGTGTAGATGTTCAGACCAACAAAGTATCTGAAGATCAAGTGGTCACTGAACAGCCTAAAAGAGTACAGGATCAGAGTGATAGACCCCAAGATACAGAAATCACTCTTCGTCGCTCTCTTAGACAGCATGAAAAGCCTGAGAGACTTCAGTATTCAAGGCTAGGTAGTCCTATGTTAATGGTGGTGAATGCCCTCTTTCAAGGCCTTAGTGAGGCTTTTGTTAATTCCCTTCATGGATTGGAGGATGTAGATCATAGTCATGGTAGGGACATGGGAACAGTGTAAGTAATTTAGTAATAATTTAGTTGATACTGTGCAGATGCCCAGGGACGGGCATATAGTCAAGAGGGGAGGGTGTAACCCACATGATAGTGGATCACATGAAAGAAAGTGTTAAAACGGTTAGTATTTAAATAGTTAAAAATAGTAATATTAAAAAAAATATATTACAAATAGGAAGTTTTTGAAAGGAAAAAAAAATCAATTCATGTGCTGTTTTGCTTTTATTTTGCCAAAGAGTCCATTTGGAAATTTATTGGAAAGCAGAGTTACATGAGGCTCAACCAATCAGAAAAATGTGCACGCTAAGTAGTCCAGCCCACCTGCTGCTGGGAGGAAGTTTGGGCGTGCTAGCGGGAAAAAAGTTTTGAGACGAGAGCGAGACCTTGGCGTTGGAAAAAAACTGGAGCTTAATAACGACGAACATTAATAAAAGTACGGAAATATTTACAGCATTTCCATAAGTTGACGATTCGGTTGCGAGTTTGGACGGATTTTGTAGGCTTCATGTAACGCTGCTTACATCTTTAAATTTTGTGGATGCATTTGCCACGGCCATTTTTCGGCATGTATTCACTCATACGGAGATCGGTAAGCTTTATTTTCTTTATATGTTGTAAAAGGAGATTTTAGGTTTAATGTTGTACTTTAAAATTGAAAATTGCATTGTTGAGGTTTTG